>NC_052249.1:6088579-6388579 GCF_013401445.1 Tripterygium wilfordii | reverse complement strand
AAGTTAAGTTTAAAATTGCACGAAACGAGAAAAACTTGTCTATGCATAGAACTGAGCACTCCTAAGGCATCAAATTGGACGGTTATACCCTATTTAGTGTTCTTAGAAGTCTTAACTTGCTAGTTTAGCTTTTGGACAACGTTTCGTAAGGTAAAGAAGCCAATAGACCAACTTCAGTTCAAAATTACACGAAACGAGAAAAACTTGTCTACACATAGAACTGAGCATTCTTAAAGCTTCAAATTGGACCGTTGTCGCAACCGGGGTCACGACGCGGACCGGCGTTGGAGGATGAAAAATGTTTAGAGTCGCCACCAATTGATTTAAGGTGCAATTGGACACCGTAAAAAACCTGCGAACCAGAGAAAAGGGTGCGGGGATCGATTGAGTGTGGGGAAGGTGTTAGGCACCCCACAACTCCCGTTTGAAAACGGTTACCCTAATTAATTTCATGGCTATCTTATGGATACTTGCTCTTTGCAAGATATAATTGTTAAAGTTTGAATTATTACTTTCAACACACTTATCAATTTATGATAATGTTTGAAAAAAATAGCTTGGAATATTACTATCAATTTATGATAGTTTTTATTTGGAGACACACTATAATTTTTGGTAGGTTTAATTTTTAACACCAACTTATGGTGTTAATGATAAAATACCCTACCAACTTTTGGTAGGTTTAATTTTGAACACCAACTTATGGTATTAATGATAAAATACCCTACCAACTTTTGGTAGGTTTAATTTTGAACACCAACTTATGGTGTAAATGATAAAATGCCCTACCAACTTTTGGTAGGTTTAATTTTGAACACCAACTTATGGTGTAAATGATAAAATGCCCTACCAACTTTTGATAGGTTTAATTTTAAATACCAACTTATGATGTAAATGATAAAATACCCTACCAACTTTTGATAGGTTTAATTTTAAATACCAACTTATGGTATAAATGATCATTTGGAAAAGTTTCATTTATCGATTTAATCTTTTATTGCCAACTTATGGCAAATTCATAAGTGAAATCAAATAAGGTTCATAATCCAAATAAAGGAAATCAACTTATGATTTCCTTAATTGAAATGACCTATATTCAATTTTAAACTCATATACTTATAATAAATAAATAAATAAAATCCAAATAATTAATGTTTAAGTTATACATGTTAATGTGAATGATGTACACAACATAAGGGCCAAATATACATATGAAAAATAAAACACAAAGAATAACTCAAACAAGATCCTAAAATTACTCAAACTCTCCTTGATCCCGACCCAAATAGAGTCCAACTCGATCCAAATGGAGTCAAGTCTAGTTTAAGTCCGAACCAAACCCAACCAGTGAAACATAAGAATGGAGTAAATGGATATCCAAACATAATAGCAAACCAAGCCCATATTTAAAGACTCACATACACATATAAACATATATGATAACATCATACACATATTCATCTCCAAACCATGATTACACACATATACAAATATAAACTCACAAACTTATGTACATATATACACATATACCAATGGGCGTCACACCATATATATATATACACACAAAACATATACAAACACATATGAACACATATAGATACAATCGAGTGGATCCATCATTACCCTAGATTAGTTCCTCATGCTAGATTTACACAACCAACAATTAATCTCACAAAATTCTAGAAAGAATATGTGAGAGAATTGTTGTAAAAAAGAAAATAAAAACTCAAGAACTCACTCTCTAATTCTTCTTCTCCTTTTGCCTCTTTCTCCTCTCCTTTAATGTTGTCTTGTGTCCTTCCCTCAATGTTATCTTGTGTTTTCTTCTTTTTCTCCTCTTTCCCCTAGCTCTCTATTTATAGGAAATTAGGAGCTATCCATCCATTGAATGGCCAACCATGACAAAATAAATGGAGTCACCACCATTGAATAACCAATTTGCACTAAGTAAGTGGATTCACCACCATTGAATGTAAATGGAGTCACCACCATTGAATTTAAGTGGAATCATCACCATTGAATTTAAGTGGAGTTGCACATCAATTTGCACTAAAATGATGGTGATGCATAGAATGATGTCAAGAGAGATATACATATATGTGCATATATGTATAGGTGGAAATAGTAATGGGTTTGACAAATCATGTGATGGGCTTTCAAATGATAATCAAGAAATTGGTCAAAATGGTAGTGGTCACAAGCAAATTAGTTCTTCATGAAATGGGCCAACAAATGTTGAATATAGGTTGGTATAAATTGGGCTAAGATATGAGTATTTGTGGGCTTAAGGATCCAAGAAAGAGAATATTTATGGGCTTATAGGTACAACAAATGTGTTTTTTTTGCATTTTTGTGTTTTTTTCATTTTTTGTATTTTTTGGTATTTTAGCCAGACGAAAATCGGGTACTACAGTTGCCCCCCTTTGTATGTCTTTTATGAAATAAAAGGCAAACAAAGGTATAGTCAACCGAGTTTCGTACGAGAATTGAAATGCACGGGATCACTATGGCCATTCCCGGCTTGGCCAAATATTTGTGCAAGAAAATAAAGGGGCACGGGATCACAAGGCCATTCCCGGCTTGGCCAAATATTGGTGCAGGAAAATAAAGGGGCACGGGATCACAAGGCCATTCCCGGCTTGGCCAAATATTGGTGCAGGAAAATAAAGGGGCACGGGATCACAAGGCCATTCCCGGCTTGGCCAAATATTTGTGCACGAAAATAAAGGGGCACGGGATCACAAGGCCATTCCCGGCTTGGCCAAATATTGGTGCAGGAAAATAAAGGGGCACGGGATCACAAGGCCATTCCCGGCTTGGCCAAATATTGGTGCAGGAAAATAAAGGGGGCACGGGATCACAAGGCCATTCCCGGCTTGGCCAAATATTTGTGCAAGAGAATAAAGGGGCACGGGATCACAAGGCCATTCCCGGCTTGGCCAATGTTTTTTTTTAATCTTTGACTTTTTTTTTTTTGGTGAAAAGGTGCTCGGGATCACTGTAGCCATTCCCGGCTTGGCTGAAAATTTTTTATTTTTGATTTTTTTTATTGTGAAAAAGGTGCTCGGGATCATTGTAGCCATTCCCGACTTGGCTGGAAAAGATTTTTTGATTTTTTTGATTTTTTGATTTTTTTTTTTGAGAAAAAGGTGTTTGGGATCATTATAGTCATTCCCGAATTGCCTGGAAAATTTTTATTTATGCAGCGATGATGCATGCACTGACCTATTTTGCTCAATTATGAATGTCTCATGAATGAATGAATGCATGTTTTCTCAAGGCTTTGCCATCCTCCAACAAGCGCACAATTACGAATTGCTAAACCAAATTTGTTTCTCTGTTAGGGTTGACCTTCTGACTCACTGAGCTTTCAATGTATCTTCTCTAATCTGATTAGTGAAGGCCTTTTTCCATTCTGGATTCTAGCTCTTGGGCTATCTCTTTTCCTTCTCCAATGTGCATTCCCATAATCAATTGATTTTCCCTGAAATTTGCATGTTCGTACGCATATGAGTTCAAAGCTACCCATTTATCTGAATTTCTTTATTCAATTTAATATTTTTTTTTTTTTGCACGGCTTAGGAATGTGAGCTTCTCTTTCCTGCTAACACCTACTTCAGCTTCAGGCTTTTCACTCAGATCCTTTCCAGCTTAGGATGCCAAAATCCATCAACTTCCTATCAAAAGTATTGTCCTGATGCACTCATTATATTTCCTGTCAAAACTTTGTCAGTGATAAATTCAAAAGTACAGCCATGCTTGTCAATTATTGAAAGCAAATGATAAATTTTTGGAGTATGAAATGATAATTGAATTGGGATGTGGAAAAGGAGACAACAAGCAACAAAATTGAAGAAATGAATTTCCTCACAATTTGTTTCTTGGAGTATCAAATGAGAATTGAATTGAGATATGTAAAAGGAGACTACAAACCACAAAATTGAAGAAATGAATTTCCTCACAATTTTTATTGAAAAGGATGGGTGGTAATAAAATATTTTAGAATGAAATATGTACAAGAAAGTAGAGAAATCAAAGGCAGAAAGGACAAACCGAGCTTCTTCAAGATGAAATATGTGATAATTCAAAGATTGTACCAAAATTGCCCCAATTTTGGTGTGCACCCAATTAACAATAATCAAATCTGCTTGTATAAGGCTATCTCTGAACCTTCCATTTCTGCCAACAAACTTCTTCTTCTATGTAACAGACTAACACCTTAGCAAGGTAAAATATCTGATGGTATCAAAAGCACCCCAAAATCTGCCCCAGTTTTGGGTACATGTCCAATTAACTGATCTCCAACCCTTCAATTACGAAATTAATTTTGCACTCCCACCTATGTCAATGTGAGACAAGTTAACAGCCAACTCAGGCACCACTCATCAATTCAACAAACTCGTAATCCAACCATCCTTCTTCAAACAATCTGAAATTTGAACTTGCAGCCCAAATTGAAACGCCTGTGAGGTTTTTTTCACTTTAGCAGATTTTTTTTTTTTTGCCCCTATTTTTGCCTAGAGCGCCCTTGCGGGTTTTCACTCTAACGGGTTTTTTTTTTCTTCCTACCAATAAAACTTAACAACTTCCTTGAAATTGTCCCGAATGTGCATTTTGAGGGGTTCAACTTCAACTAGTGTCTTCTCAACCTTTTGAACAAACTTTTCCAAGTTAATCATGTGATCTTCATCCTCACTTGGCTTGGCAATTATGTTATCCCCATGCACTTCAATCTCTTTATGCATCATATCATGAAACAGAATGACCTTGGTTTGCTGATAAGTATCTCCCGCATTTTTAGACCAAATGGCATGACTTCATAGCAAAAGGTACCACATAAAGTAATGACAGTAATTTCCTCTTTATCTTCTAGTGCCATCGTGATCTGATTACAATCATCCTTTTTCAGTACCGGTGCAATATTTCTATATCATTCGGGGTATTTTACTACAGCAAGACATCCGACATCAAATTGCTTCTTTATTTCATCTCTAATCTTCCAAGTTTGCACCAATTCAAATTTCCAACCCCAAATTAACAACCTCATCCATTTAAATTATC
Organism: Tripterygium wilfordii; assembly: GCF_013401445.1. Classification (NCBI taxonomy): domain Eukaryota; kingdom Viridiplantae; phylum Streptophyta; class Magnoliopsida; order Celastrales; family Celastraceae; genus Tripterygium; species Tripterygium wilfordii. Next base: position 6,383,518 of record NC_052249.1, on the reverse strand, counting down.
TTTTCTTTTTGATTAAACTTTTTTCAACATTTCTGACTATATCTCAGATTCATCCTCAATGTTCAAGTCAAACTCGAAATTGTTAATGGGTGCCCCAAAATCTGGTTCATTCGGTTCATCTTTCCATTATCATCAATTTCAATCCTGTCAAAATGGAATTTGCAAGATTTGGAATTTGCAAGTGATGGACAAATAAAGGCAAATAAATGTGGGATGATGAATGTAACAAAGGCATCAAAAACACGGGAATTGGGCAAATAAATGTGGGAATGATGAGTGTAACAGAGCATCAAAAACATGAGAACTGGAAGCATTGAACATGCAAAAGCTGTACTAGAGAAATTTATCAAAGTAAAGTAAAGACATGCTCATTATTAAAACCCAATCAATGGCCGTGAACCGGACCACAGATGGTAGTGCAGATGGATTTTACTCTTGAAGGCTGCTGACAGAATCTGGCAATTCCAAATTGGTCCAGTTACTGAGTTTAAAACATAACTCCCCAAAATTTCTAGTGTTTGGACTTCCGTACCATATCCATGACTGCGGCCAACATGTGCTCCAGCCTTTGCTGTCCCTCTTCTAGTGTTTGTAGCCCCATCTCTAGTCGGGCTATCGCTGCATGCATGCGATCTGATTGTGGAGATGCTGCAATTGCTGATGAGGAATCACCAGGTGGTGATGCTGAGTAACCTTCTTAGGTCTGCTTCTTTCCAGCAGAAGTTGTTTTCAAATGACTGATGCTCTGACGCCATGTCCTTCTTTCCATCATGGTGACCTGATATCCCAAAGATGCTTGAGGCCGAGGAGGTCGAATGCTTTTGAACAAAAGCAACCTTGTGATAAGCCGTGGGAAAAATAACTTCCCCGCCTTTGTTGGCTTCTTCTCGACAAAATCCTTGGCTTTGAAGATCGTGGCCAGATAGATCTTCCCAATATCAAACCACTGCCCTTTATACCTAGTAATAATCATACTGTTGGACAGGAATTTTATTCTAGGGTATAAAGAACATTGTCTATTCCATCTGCAACAGATCCAAGTTGTACTGTGATCTCAGTGATTGCTTCGTGCAATTTATCTGGGTCATGAGTACTTGCTTGTCTGCCCCATGACATATATCGAACACCTTGTATGGCATGCTTTGAAACCATAAGTTGCCTTTTGTAGTCTTGAACTTTGTCGGTTGCTTTTTTAAGTCTCATTTTGGTTTCCCTCAAAGCTTCTTGTAGAGATTCGATGGTTTTCTGGGGATTGTCCTCGTATACGTCTTCCCTTATAGGGGAGAGGTTGAATCTGGGATCATTTTCACCTTCCTCTTCTTTAGAAGTAGAACCTTCATCAGTTCTAGACCTTTTTGCAAGTGGAGAGTTAGGAGTATCCATCCTTGAAGATTTCTTGAGGAAGATGAACAAAGTGTTGGACCAAGACTTAGCGTCTAGGTCAACATTGTGTTTTTGATGATTGTGTATGATTGTGAAGATGGAGACGGAGATGAAGATGGCTCAGAGAGAAAACACGCTTTTGCCAGAAATGATTGAGATGGAGATGAAGACGAAGATGGCTCTGCATATGCGAAGACATTGGCAGTGCCTATCACATCAGTATTTACTTTACTGTCACCTTCCACTGTTATTTTCCCGCTTGAGGACGAATTTTTTTCTTCCTGCTTCTCTTTTCAACCAGATAATAATAAAAAACAAAACTGTCACACTCAACTGTTCATTTCCCCGCTTGAGGACGACTCTTTTCTCTTTTTTTTTCCTTTTTTTTTTTCAACTAGATAAAAATAAAATAGAATAATAATAAAAAAAAACTTGCTAGTTTTGCTTTTTTTTCCTTTTTTTTCCTTTTTTTTTCTCTATTTAGTGTTCTTAGAAGTCTTAACTTGCTAGTTTTGCTTTTGGACAACGTTTCGTTAGGTAAAGAAGCCAATAGACCAAGTTAAGTTTAAAATTGCACGAAACGAGAAAAACTTGTCTATGCAAAGAACTGAGCATTCCTAAGGCATCAAATTGCACCGTTAGACTCTATTTAGTGTTCTTAGAAGTCTTAACTTGCTAGTTTAGCATTTGGAATCCGTTTCGTTAGGTGGAGAAGCCAATAGACCAAGTTAAGTTCAAAATTGCACGAAACGTGAAAAACTTGTCTATGCATAGAACTGAGCATTCCTACGGTGTCAAATTAGACCGTTATACTCTATTTAGTGTTTTTTGAAGTCTTAACTTGCTAGTTTAGCTTTTGGACAATGTTTCGTTAGGTAAAGAAGCCAATAGGCCAAGTTAAGTTCAAAATTGCACGAAATGAGTAAAACTTGTCTATGCGTAGAACTGAGCATTCCTAAGGCATCAAATTAGACCCTTATACTCTATTTAGTGTTCTTAGAAGTCTTAACGTGTTAGTTTAGATTTTGGACAACGTTTCGTTAGGTAAATAAGCCAATAGATCAAGTTAAGTTCAAAATTGCACGAAACGTGAAAAGCTTGTCTATGCATCGAATTGAGCATTCCTAAAGCATCAAATTGGACCGTTATATTATATTTAGTGTTCTTAGAAGTCTTAAATTGCTAGTTTAGCATTTGGACAACTATCGTTAGGTAGAGAAGCCAATAAACCAACTTAAGTTCAAAATTGCACGAAACGTGAAAAACTTGTCTATGCATAGAACTGAGCATTCCTACGTGTTGAATATATGTTTGAGTGATTACAACGGCATGTTTTGATTGAAATTTGATCTATTGATTGTATTGAGAAACCTAGGTGCATATGCCTACTTGATTAGTTTAGGAATTCAAGACTTATATTAAACTAGTTCAATTGTGCTTATTTGATGATTTGATTATTGAACTAACATGAACTAATTGCAAGAAATCCTAAAAGGGTTTACATAGCATGTCTTGAGTTTAATTGTGTGTAGGATGATCAAGTTGGCCATGTATCAACATGGTGACCTTAACCGAACTGTAATGAAGACTTAATCAGTGTCAAACATGATTAAGAAAGTCAATTTCGTGGTCAACATAAGTCAAGTTTTGCCAAAGATGTCTTGGAGCTTAATTGGGATCAATTGAAGTAAAATTAACTTTCTAGTCAAAGTCAGAATTGACGGACGTGACGTGGCAGCTGACATGGCATTGTTGACACGGCATTAATGACATGTCATTGATGACATGGCAAAGAAGACAAGTTAACCATAGTTACATCTTAACTAGAAGACTTGGAGCCAAAAAGAGAAGAGAAGGAAAAAGTTAATTTGAAAGGAGGAGACAAGAGGTACAACAAGTCTTATGACAAGTTTTTCTCTTCACATGTGTGGGAAGCTTTATTTCAAAACCATTTCTCTTTCCCACCAAGACACTCCACATCCAATGGATCATATTCTCTCTACATCAAAATCCCATTTTAATCCAATGGCCAAAGATTCAAGCTTTATTCTTATCTCTCCTACTTTACATCCTATGGACAAAATTGAATCTTCATTTGATCCAAAGGCCATCATTTATTCCACTAAGAGACAAACTTTTTCTCCAAGTCAATGATTGTATCTTTCAAGATGCCTCTAAAGTCTATATCCATCCAAAAGCCATGATTTACTCCACCTAAAGGACAAATCTTTCTTTAAAGTCAATTGGTGTGTCTCTAAAGTCTATATCCATCCAAAAGCCATGATTTACTCCATCTAAAGGACAAATCTTTCTTTAAAGTCAATTAGTGTGTCTCTAACGTCTACATTCATCTAAAGGCCATGATTTCATCCTTTAAATCCAATGGCTGAAATTTCAAGAGACCATCACTTCATTTTTACTATAAAGCAAACACTAGTTTCTTGGCTCTCCACACTTGGCCGAAAATTAAACACTCTCTCTCTAGTGTTCTTCATCTTTTAAGCTTTCATTCTTTCACTCATTCATTCCTTGATTACATACTTGATTTTGAAGAGAGATCATACACACTAGCCAAGTAAAGCTTTATTGTTACTCTTGAGCCTTTCTTACCAGATTCTTATCATTTCCTCAAGAGCCATTTTCTTGCTTGCACAATTTGATTTCCAGAACATAAAGAGCCACATTGGAGCCTAAACACTTCCATATCTAGCTACTCAAAGAGCCATACCTTGAGCTTAAACTACTTCTCTACCCGGCTGCCATAAAGAGCCTATTTGAGAATTCAACTTGTTGATTTGTGTTCTCGGTGAGACCGAGGTGTATTATTGATTAAGTTAGTGTGGTGAGCTACAAACCACACGGTGTGTAGAGTTTGGTGTGGTGAGCTACAAACCACATGGTGTGTAGAGTTTGGTGTTTGAGCTACAAAAACATCGGTTGTAAGAGTTCCGCTTGACTCGGTTGAACAACCCATATTGGAGTGTTTGAAATTCCCAAGTGGGACTTGGGGAGTGGAGTAGGCTTGGGTTAAGCCGAACCACTATAAATCTCTTGCCTCTTTTACTTTCCAGCAATTTCAATTAGCATTGCATTCTCATATCATACATACTTGAAATTGGATATTTAGGTTGCTAGATTCAAGTTTGTTTAAATTGATTGTTCTCCTTGACTCATATACATATACACTAGAACTTAATTTGGTATTTAGCTTCCGCTTAGGGTGAAATTTGATAGAATTCATTGAAACCGAAAAAGGAGTGACCTAGTCTAAATTTGACTAAGGACACAATTCACCCCCCTCTTGTGGTGCCATACATCCTAACAAGTGGTATCGGAGCAAGGTTACTTGCATATAGAAGTAATTGTCTTGTGCATTATTTGTGATTCTTGATATGGCATCTACTAGTGGTAGACATGATCATGTATTAGAGGGTCAATCTAGTGGTAGTCCTCCATACTTTGATGGAGATGACTATGACCATTGGAAGATGAGAATGAAACTTTATTTCATGTCTCTGGATATTGATTTGTGGTATGTCATAGAGGATGGACCTTATGAGCCTACCATCATCACCAAAGTTGGTGATGTTGAAAAGGAGATTTCAAAATCTAGGGATAAATGGGATGACAATGATAAGAAAAAGATTTCCTTGAATGCTAAAGCTATGTCTATTTTATTTAATGCATTGAATTCAATTGAAGCTAAATATATTTCAACATGCATTTCGGCTAAAGATATGTGGACTAGGTTAGAGATGAAGCATGAGGGAACTAATCAAGTAAAGGAGTCCAAGATTAACATGCTCATGCATTCATATGAATTGTTCACTATGCTTTCACATGAGTCTATTACCGATATGGATATTAGACTAACCAAAATTCTGAATTCTCTTGAATCTTTAGGGAAGACATTCTCCAATCAAGAAAAGGTGCAAAAGTACTTGAGAAGTCTTCCGGAAGCATGGGATGCCAAAGTGACAGCCATCCAAGAAGCTAAAGATCTCAAAGTTTTGAAGTTGGATGAGCTTGTAGGATCACTTCTGGTATATGAGACAAATTTGAAGGCAAGAGAAGCTCAAAAAGAGGACACCAAAAAGAAGAGCATTGCTTTTGCCTCCAAGGGTGATAGTGGAGATGATTTGAGTGATGAGGAAGTAGCCCTAATGACAAGAAGATTCAAGAGATACTTGATAAACAAGAAGAAGCAAGGTGGTAGACTTTTTGGCCACTCAAGGAGGGACAACTTCAAATCTGGCCATGGGGATCAAAACGACTCAAAAGGGAACCATGAGGAGCAAGACAAAGATTTGAGGTGCTTTGAGTGTGGTAAGAAGGGACACATGAAGTATGAGTGTCCAAAGAAGAAAGAAAAGAGCAAGGAGCAAACCAAGAGAGCTTTCAAAGCTACTGTTGGACCTATGGTCCTATATGTCTAATTTTGATGATATTAAATCATTTATAAATCATAATGAAACATTAAAGCAATATTTGATTTATATGAATTGAATTTAAATGACTATATATTTTTTAGATAGTGCTGGAAATTAAGTTTTGAAAACAAACATACATGGACTAAGTTAGAGCATCAATTTTCCAATTATCATATCTTAACCAACTTAGGTCCAAATGACTTGAAACTTGAATCACATATGCATGAAGGTTTAATATATGTTCTAGGACTATAATCATGAGAAATTAAGTGCATCACATATATATTTGGTCATATGCTTAAATTCCGCCAAAACTAGGTTTTACCTAATTTTGTGCATATGTGTTCTTTGTGAACGTGGTGAACCAAATGAACTCCGATTTAAATGAAATTTCGTGTGCATCTTAGTTTCATCACTATGAACATATTTGATTTAGTAAAGTTCAAGAGAAAAGGTCATTTACACTGAGTTAGCAAATTGACTTTGAATTTACACTTAGAATTTATCGGTTTCACTATTAGTGATCAAATTGCTTGGTTGAGTGACCAAACGATTTCCGATTGTTATGAAATTTTACATGGACATTCTAATACATATAAAATGATTTATCATGCAGTAATATGAATTTTCTGGGTTGTTTTTCTAATATAATTAACCTATGCGCTCTATATGAAGCTCTTTGAGCTTACATGCAATTGGGGAGTTCTACCTCCTATTTCCTTGTAGGTTAATCATCATTGTGGTCTCATATGGCTCAGAATTCAGTATGTTCAAGAGTGGTCGAAGTCCAGTTTCTAAGAATGAGCTTGGAGCTCTAGGAAACTATGAAAAATCCTATATTTGCCAACTTTCCACTAAGGCACTTAATCAAGTTGAATGAATCAAACATTGAGGCTATTGGTTATGGTCTTCATGGAGATACAACTCTTTTCAATCATATGAGACAAACCTTGTCCTCTCTATCATTAGTGATATATTCTTGTTTGACATTTTCACTCAAGACATGTGCTACCAAGAAAGTTAGGTTGTTGCAATCAAACAAGATCCTTGACATTTTCACTCAAGACATGTGCTATCAAGAAAGTTATGTTGGTGCAATCAAACAAGATCCTTGACTAAGGGATCACTTTTGAAGTCTTTGATTCAAAATGAAGGGACAAGATGGCATAGTACAATCTACATCCATGGCTGAGAATTAAAGAGAGTTTGAATGGTCAAGATTTGAAGACATACATTGATCAAATGGTTGTGCATAAGACAACTATCTTGCTTGCAATTTTTGACTTAAAAAAGGGAGCATGTGCAACGTCTATATGCTCTATGGTGGAGATTTGTTTGCTCAAATCATCAATGACCAAGATTAGAAGCTGCAATGGATGGTAGAGATCAACTCTTGAAGTTTGATCCAATGGCTACAAGCATAGGAGAGAATTGCCTTTAAAAGAGAATCTTCCCTTTCATACAATTTGGAGAAGCAAATTGAAAAATTATCCTTGAGAGAAACCTCTTGCTATCAAGTTCATCAATCATCAAGCTTTCTTGCTATTTGCTACAACAATCTTCTCCAATACAAGCCTCTACAATCAAGGACTTCTCACTACTCTTGCTTTTGCAAAAGGGAAGTTCCTATATCCTTTAGGCTTTCTTTACTTACAATCTAAACCTCTCTTGTTCTTAAAATCCTATCTTTGAGAGTGTTGCTGTAATCTTGAGAGTTCCACACCAAATACCTTTGAGGTAACCTGTGAGAACCTTGGCTGAAAATCCCATTGAGAAATTCCCTTTGTTAGGGGAAATTGTAAACATTGAAGTTTGAGGGAGTTCTTAGAAACCCTTGGTGTAAGGAGTTTTGTGGGTCTCTTAAAACCACACCTTAGTGGAGTTGGGAAAATCCTAGGTTGGTGAATCTAGGTAGTAGACGTAGGAGAAGGGTCTCCGAACTACTATAAATCGCTGTGTTGATTTCTTTGTTTACTTGTTTATATTTACTACTTGTTTCAAACTGCAGGATTTTCAAAACCCTAATCTGTCCGAGATTAGCAGACTGCCTTAAACTTTGAATTTTGATCTGAAATTTTGATATAGTGTTTATTAAGGTGTTGTGACATTGCATATAAAATTTCGTTGCATTTTGACATCATTTGATAGGTAAAATCTGAGTTGAAAAATCTGTGTGCAGTGTGTTGCTTGAAAATCTGTTTTGTGCAATTCTTGATTATTTGATATTTGGTCATTCACTATATTGTATCACATCTTGCATTGGATTGAATATTGATTAGGAAAATCATTAGAGTCCAAATTTGTGTGCTACTTGTTAATTGCCATTAATTTGTTTAAATTGAAAAAGGGATTCCAATTGGAATTTGGGGACACAATTCACCCCCCCTCTTGTGTTAAACTCGATCCGTCAATTGGTATCGGAGCAGGTTAGCTAAAACTAGGAGTTATATCCTATTTGGCATATTTATGGCAAATATAAATTCTTATGGTGAGGCCGAAGGCCTATCCATGAATAGACCACCATTTTTCAATGGCTTGCAATACGGTTTTTGGAAAAATAGGATGAAAATTTTTATAAATTCCATTGATTATGATTTGTGGGAAGTTGTAGAGAATGGTCCTTATGTTCCTAAGAAACTTTTGGGTGATGAGATGGTAGATAAGGAAAAGAGTGAGTTTACTAAGGAAGATAAGAGATTACTTAGCCTAAATAATAAGGCAATCAACACTTTGCACATTGCACTTATTAGGAGTGAGTTTGATTACATAGCTCAATGTAAGAGTGCAAAGGAGATTTGGGATATGTTAGAATTGAAGCATGAAGGAACAAGTCAAGTGAAGGACTCTAAGATAAACTTGCTAGTCACCGAGTTTGAGACCTTTAGAATGAAGAAGGGTGAGAGCATTAGGGAGATGTTTTCTAGACTTACTTGCATATGTAATGAATTAGAAGCCTTAAACAAACCATATGAGGAAGTTGATAAGGTCCAAAAGATCCTTAGGAGTTTACCTAGGATTTGGAAAGATAAGGTAGTAGCCATTAAAGAGGCTAAAGATCTTAGGAAGCTTAAGATAGAGGAATTAATAGGAAGTCTAATGACACATGAGTTGGAGATGTCAAGATTAGATGAGGAAGATGCACCACTTAAGAAAAATGGCTTAGCTCTTAGGATCAATAGTGACACTAGTTCGGATTCTAGTGATGATGATAGTGAAATAGGGGCAGCCCTATTAGCTAAGCATTTCAAGAAGTTCTTCAAGATGAACAAACGTGGAGGATTCAAGAATAGAAAGGCTTTTAAAGAAAAGAGAGAGGAGAAAGAGAAAGAAAAGAGTACTTGCTTTAAGTGTGGCAAAGTAGGTCACTTTATGGCCGATTGCCCTAAGCTTCAAAAGAAGAAGCATAAGGAATATAGAGAGAAAGAGAAGAAGAAGGACAAAGGGAAGAAGGAGAAGAAGGCATTCAAGGCCACTTGGGATGATTCTTCATCATCATCTTCAAGTGATAGTGAAGAGGAACTCCAAGCCAACTTGTGTCTCATGGCAAATGAGGAAGAGGAAGTGTCCTCATCAAATTCGGATGAGATGGTAACATCTTCTAAATCTTCTTATGATGAGCTCTCTTGTGTTTATGATGAACTTTATATTGCTTATGAGAAATTGATGCATAAACACAAGCATGCTAAGAAAGAAGTTAGTAGACTTTCTAAAGTAGAAAAAATGCATCTAAATGAGTGTTGTGATTTGAAATCTAAATATGATGATGTATGTTTTTCACTTGATGCATTAGTTCAAGAAAATGAGGATTTAAAAAATCAATTGAAAACATGTGTTAATTCTAGTAACATTGCATCATCTAGCAATTCACATGACTTAGATGCTTTGCATGCTAGGATTCATGAGCTAGAAGGTGAGTTGGATACATGGGATGATCATGAGTGCATTATTATGCCTAACTCTTCTTCTCTACAAAAAGAGCTTGATATGGCCAATGAGAAATACAATATGCTTGAAAAACAATTTTCAAAATTTTCTATGAGTTCTTCTAAATTGGATGAACTTCTTGCATCTCAAAGACATTATCTTGACAAGAGTGGATTAGGATATGATCCTATGAAACTTAAGGACACCCTAGAGGCTAAGGAGGCCATGGTCAATGTGAACAAAAATGGTACCTACCCCAAGGGTAAGGCTAATGTTCCTAAGGGAACTACACCTAGGAAGAGAAAAGTTTATGTGAAGAAGGTTTGGGTGCCTAAAGGGTTGAATGACTTTGAAAAGAAAGCATATGTGATGAGAACTTTCAAAATTGATGCATATGCCTTTATTGCTACTAACCCCAAAGGATCCAAAGTTTGGATACCTAAGGTATATTAAACATGTGTTTATCTAGGTGTGCTTAAAATCCAAATCCGAATCATGCAAATGGTATTTGGATAGTGGTTGTTCTAGACACATGACGGGAGATGCTTCATTATTCACATCTTTTGAAGCAAAGAAGAATGGAGGATTTGTGACCTTTGGAGACAAGGTCAAAGGTAAGATCCTAGGCTTGGGATCCATAGGTAACTCTTCTTTCTCCCTTAGTGAAGTAAGATTGGTTGAAAATTTATCTTTTAATTTATTGAGTGTTAGTCACTTAGCCGATAAAGGCTTTGATATTCTTTTCAAAAATGATAAATGTTATGTGTTTGATGTTTATGGTAATGTTGTGAAATTAGGAAGTAGAAGTGGTGATATGTATGTAATGCATTTTGATGCTATGAAAAATTCTAAAATATCTTGCTTGCTTGCTAAGAATGATGATGCTTTGCATTGGCATAGAAGATTAGGTCATATCGGAATGTCTACATTGAAAAAGTTGTGTGCCAATGAACTTATTAGAGGATTGCCTAAGTTAAATTTCAATGTTGAACATGTTTGTGATGTTTGTGTTAGGGGTAAACAAACTAAAGAGTCTTTTAAGCCTAAACTTGATATTAGTACTTCTAGGCCTCTAGAATTGTTACATATGGATTTATTTGGTCCTAGTAGAGTTAGGAGTCTAGGTGGAAAATACTATGCATTTGTTATTGTGGATGATTATACTAGATTTACATGGTGTTTGTTTCTTGTGCATAAAAGTGATGCATTGCATGCTTTTGAAAACTTACTTAGGAGATTGCAAAATGAGCATAACTTAAAGGTTTCAAAAATTAGAAGTGACCATGGAGGTGAATTTGAAAATGCTAATTTTGATTCTTTGTGTGCTTCTTTTGGTATTAAACATGAGTTTAGTGCTCCTAGGACACCTCAACAAAATGGGGTTGTAGAAAGGAAGAATAGAACTTTACAAGAACTAGGAAGAACCATGCTTCTAGAATATAATCTTCCTAAATATTTTTGGGCCGAAGCTACTAGTAATGCATGTTATGTGAGTAATAGACTTAGCATTAGAAAAGGATTAAAGAAAACTCCTTATGAACTCTTGTATGGCAAGAAACCTAAAGTAGATTACTTTAAGGTTTTTGGTGCTAAATGTTTTATTTTAAATACCAAAGACAATTTGGATAAATTTGATGCAAAGAGTGACATTGGAATATTTTTAGGATATTCATCATCATCTAAAGCATATAGAGTATTTAACTCTAGAACTAAAATTGTGGAAGAAAGTGTAAATGTTAAATTCGATGATATGACCACACTTGCTCCAAATGTGCGTGTAGAAAATAGATTTTCAGATTTGGAACATCCTTTGAAGCACAAAAATGAAGGTACACATGGAGTACAATTGCTAGAAGAAGATGAAGATGATGTCCCTTTGGTGGAGAACTTAAGGGAGATGAATATCTCAAATGAAGAAACACCACCAAATGAAGAAAGTAAAGGTGAACCCGAGGGAAATGAAGAACAAAATGAAGCTGAAAATGCTATGGAACAACCGGGTGTTCACAAATACAAGGTGATGAAGTCACATCCAAAAGAACTAATTATTGGAGACTTGCATCAAGGAAGGCAACTAAGAGCCAAAAGGGACTCTACGGTCAATTCTAATCCTTTAAACTCTTTTGCCATGCTTTCTTTAGTAGAGCCTAAAAATGTACGTGATGCTTTGCATGATGATGATTGGGTGTATGCCATGCAAGAGGAGTTAGAACAATTTGAGAGAAGTAAGGTTTGGACTCTTTGTCCTAAACCTAAAGACCACACCATTATAGGAACAAAATGGGTCTATAGGAATAAGATGGATGAAAATGGTAATGTAACTAGGAACAAAGCTAGATTAGTGGCCCAAGGATATTGCCAAGAAGAGGGCATTGACTTTGATGAAACCTTTGCACCGGTTGCAAGGTTAGAGGCTATTAGATTATTGCTTGCATTTGCATGTTACAAAAATATCAAACTTTTTCAAATGGATGTGAAAAGTGCATTTTTAAATGGTGTGATAAATGAGGAAGTTTATGTTAAACAACCTCCCGGATTTGAAAGTAAGAAATTTCCAAACCATGTTTACAAACTAGACAAGGCTTTATATGGTTTAAAACAAGCTCCTAGAGCTTGGTATGAAAGATTGTCTAAGTTCTTGCTTGAAAATGGTTTTCAATGTGGTAGTATTGATGATACTTTGTTTATTAAATACAAAGGTCTTGATATGCTAATTGTGCAAATATATGTTGATGATATTGTGTTTGGTGCTACATTAGAATCTATGTGTGAAGATTTTGCATTATGCATGAAGAATGAATTTGAAATGAGTATGATGGGTGAGTTGACTTACTTTCTAGGTTTACAAATTAAACAAACCCCACTTGGCACTCACATTAGTCAAACTAAGTATACAAATGAGATATTAAAAAGGTTTGGCATGGATATTTCTAAAGGTTCATCCACACCTATGGGAGTGGGAACCAAATTAGAACCCGACCTAGATGGTAATGATGTTGATCAAAAGAGATATAGGTCAATGATTGGTAGTTTACTTTACTTGACCGCATCTAGGCCCGATATTATGTTTAGTGTTTGCATGTGTGCAAGATTTCAATCTAATCCTAAGCAAACACATCTCATGGCCATAAAGAAGATTTTTAGGTACTTAAAGGACACACCTTCCCTAGGGTTGTGGTATGATAAGAAATCTTCATTTGACTTGCATTCATTTGTAGATGCCGACTTTGCGGGTTGCAAAAAAAATAGGAAAAGTACTAGTGGTACTTGTCAATACCTAGGAAATATGCTCATATCTTGGTTCTCCAAGAAGCAAACATGTGTTGCTTTGAGCACTACCGAAGCCGAATATATGGCTATTGGTAGTTGTACTTGCCAATTGTTTTGGATTAAACAACAAATGCTTGATTTTAATATGGAATTTTCAAACATTCCAATTCTTTGTGATAACATAAGTGCCATACATTTGTCTAAGAATCCTAGATATCATGGTAAAGCTAAGCATATAGACATTAGACATCATTTCATTAGAGATCATGTTGCTAAAAAGAACATTGTGCTTGAACATGTAGAAGGGGAACATAATATTGCCGATTTGTTCACTAAACCTTTAGCTAAGGATAGATTCATAAAACTAAGAAATGCATTGGGTTTGTGTGAAGCACCTTGAGAGCATATTACTTGAATGCATATCCTTGTTTGATTGATATCCTAAGATTGAACTTGAATGCTTATTATATTTTCTTGGTGATATGTGCTTATAAGTTAAATGTATAAATTGGTATGCATGATTGAAGGGGGAGTAACCTAGTGTCATTAGGAGGCCATGGGTCACTTAGTGTGATAGGCTCCAAATTAGGTCACTTAGGTTCTATTAGTTCAATTGGTGTGTTGCCATGACTATTTGTTGATGAGAACTAGTTTTGATATTATTTGAAGTATGTTTATGGTCTTAAATCACTTTTGTGATAAAATCTCAAAAATGCTTATAAATCTTTTACAAAACTTGCATCAACCCCTTAGTTTTCCACTTTTTGAATTATTACAAAAAGGGGGAGAGACATGATGATAAATTGCATTAAAATCATTTGCCAAAATGCATATATAGGCATAACTTAAGGGGGAGCTAAGCTTACTTAACTAAAGTTGTATATGAGTTTCAAAAGTGTTTTAAATTGATATCATTAAACTTTTTAATGCACTTTGAATTGATATTAAATTCAATTACAATCAAATAGACATTTATATCATGCATGTTTTGTAATCATCAAAAAGGGGGAGATTGTTGGACCTATGGTCCTATATGTCTAATTTTGATGATATTAAATCATTTATAAATCATAATGAAACATTAAAGCAATATTTGATTTATATGAATTGAATTTAAATGACTATATATTTTTTAGATAGTGCTGGAAATTAAGTTTTGAAAACAAACATACATGGACTAAGTTAGAGCATCAATTTTCCAATTATCATATCTTAACCAACTTAGGTCCAAATGACTTGAAACTTGAATCACATATGCATGAAGGTTTAATATATGTTCTAGGACTATAATCATGAGAAATTAAGTGCATCACATATATATTTGGTCATATGCTTAAATTCCGCCAAAACTAGGTTTTACCTAATTTTGTGCATATGTGTTCTTTGTGAACGTGGTAAACCAAATGAACTCCGATTTAAATGAAATTTCGTGTGCATCTTAGTTTCATCACTATGAACATATTTGATTTAGTAAAGTTCAAGAGAAAAGGTCATTTACACTGAGTTAGCAAAATGACTTTGAATTTACACTTAGAATTTATCGGTTTCACTATTAGTGATCAAATTGCTTGGTTGAGTGACCAAACGATTTCCGATTGTTATGAAATTTTACATGGACATTCTAATACATATAAAATGATTTATCATGCAGTAATATGAATTTTCTGGGTTGTTTTTCTAATATAATTAACCTATGCGCTCTATATGAAGCTCTTTGAGCTTACATGCAATTGGGGAGTTCTACCTCCTATTTCCTTGTAGGTTAATCATCATTGTGGTCTCATATGGCTCAGAATTCAGTATGTTCAAGAGTGGTCGAAGTCCAGTTTCTAAGAATGAGCTTGGAGCTCTAGGAAACTATGAAAAATCCTATATTTGCCAACTTTCCACTAAGGCACTTAATCAAGTTGAATGAATCAAACATTGAGGCTATTGGTTATGGTCTTCATGGAGATACAACTCTTTTCAATCATATGAGACAAACCTTGTCCTCTCTATCATTAGTGATATATTCTTGTTTGACATTTTCACTCAAGACATGTGCTACCAAGAAAGTTAGGTTGTTGCAATCAAACAAGATCCTTGACATTTTCACTCAAGACATGTGCTATCAAGAAAGTTATGTTGGTGCAATCAAACAAGATCCTTGACTAAGGGATCACTTTTGAAGTCTTTGATTCAAAATGAAGGGACAAGATGGCATAGTACAATCTACATCCATGGCTGAGAATTAAAGAGAGTTTGAATGGTCAAGATTTGAAGACATACATTGATCAAATGGTTGTGCATAAGACAACTTTCTTGCTTGCAATTTTTGACTTAAAAAAGGGAGCATGTGCAACGTCTATATGCTCTATGGTGGAGATTTGTTTGCTCAAATCATCAATGACCAAGATTAGAAGCTGCAATGGATGGTAGAGATCAACTCTTGAAGTTTGATCCAATGGCTACAAGCATAGGAGAGAATTGCCTTTAAAAGAGGATCTTCCCTTTCATACAATTTGGAGAAGCAAATTGAAAAATTATCCTTGAGAGAAACCTCTTGCTATCAAGTTCATCAATCATCAAGCTTTCTTGCTATTTGCTACAACAATCTTCTCCAATACAAGCCTCTACAATCAAGGACTTCTCACTACTCTTGCTTTTGCAAAAGGGAAGTTCCTATATCCTTTAGGCTTTGTTTACTTACAATCTAAACCTCTCTTGTTCTTAAAATCCTATCTTTGAGAGTGTTGCTTTAATCTTGAGAGTTCCACACCAAATACCTTTGAGGTAACCTGTGAGAACCTTGGCTGAAAATCCCATTGAGAAATTCCCTTTGTTAGGGGAAATTGTAAACATTGAAGTTTGAGGGAGTTCTTAGAAACCCTTGGTGTAAGGAGTTTTGTGGGTCTCTTAAAACCACACCTTAGTGGAGTTGGGAAAATCCTAGGTTGGTGAATCTAGGTAGTAGACGTAGGAGAAGGGTCTCCGAACTACTATAAATCGCTGTGTTGATTTCTTTGTTTACTTGTTTATATTTACTACTTGTTTCAAACTGCAGGATTTTCAAAACCCTAATCTGTCCGAGATTAGCAGACTGCCTTAAACTTTGAATTTTGATCTGAAATTTTGATATAGTGTTTATTAAGGTGTTGTGACATTGCATATAAAATTTCGTTGCATTTTGACATCATTTGATAGGTAAAATCTGAGTTGAAAAATCTGTGTGCAGTGTGTTGCTTGAAAATCTGTTTTGTGCAATTCTTGATTATTTGATATTTGGTCATTCACTATATTGTATCACATCTTGCATTGGATTGAATATTGATTAGGAAAATCATTAGAGTCCAAATTTGTGTGCTACTTGTTAATTGCCATTAATTTGTTTAAATTGAAAAAGGGATTCCAATTGGAATTTGGGGACACAATTCACCCCCCCTCTTGTGTTAAACTCGATCCGTCAGCTACATGGAGTGATTCGGACTCCGAAAGCACTTCAAGTGAGGACGAGGTTGCTAGACTTTGCTTGATGGCCAAAGGAAACTCATCCAATCAGGATGAGGAGGTAAACTCTTTTGATCATGATGATGATGATGTGTCTATTGATGATTTGCTTTCCTTACTCAATGACATGAATGCTAAGAATAGGAAAATGCATAAGGAAAAGAAACAATTGAAAAATGAGATTGATTGTTTAAATGCTAAGGTAGAAAAGCATGAAAAGACCATTGATGATCTAAATGCTAAATGTGATGAAAAGTGCGATATGCTTGCTGCCATGTGTGCTAATAACATGTCTAAGTGTGATCATGAACCTTTGATTGAAGATTTGCAATTTAAACTTAGTACCTTGCAAGAAGAGTATGATGATTTGAAATTGATTGCTATTGTGCCTAATGAGAACCAAGAGTCACACGATGACTCTATTGTTCAAAATGAATTAGACGCTTTGAAATTGAGATATGAGGATCTAGAGAAATCTTTCTCAAAGTTTAGTGTGGGATCTTCTAGACTTGATTCACTCTTATCATGCCTTAGACAATCTTTGGACAAATCGGGTTTAGGTTATGTTGGTGATGATGTAAAATTGAAGAAATGTGATATGCATGATATTTCTACATCTTTCGTATCACATGGATATTTGCATTCCTTGAATGACATGAAGGAGGATTGTTTTCCTAAGAAAATGATTTTTTCACCTCCTAACTACAATGCTTTGAATGATATGCATGCTAGTACTTCGAAATCACATCATGAACATGTATCATTTGTCCAATCCGTGAGACATAGGCCTATTCCCATTAGGGGTGTGTCAAATCAGCCTTGGAAGAAGGATATCAAATCTGGTCCCAAGAGACCCGTAGGGTTTCCTAAGAAATTAGGGCAACCCATAAGGTATCCTAGGGCTCCTAGAGCTCCACAAGGCTCTATGTATGCTAGCACTTCATTTCATTCTTCAAATGATGCATATATGCATAACTTGAATGCCAAAGTTTTTCCAAAGTTTCAATATGTGTTTGGCAAGAAAGTTAAGCAAATGTGGGTTCCAAAGGGAATCAAGATTCTTGATGCTAACCTCCTAGGACCCAAAAGAAATTGGGTACCTAAAGCGAATTGAACTTATGTAGGTGTTCTTGAAAATCAAAAGTTCTAAGGCTTCCAAGTGGTACTTGGATAGTGGTTGCTCAAGACACATGACCGGGAACTCAAGTTCTTTTTCTTCTCTCAAGAAGTTCTCTAATGGTGGTCATGTGACTTTTGGTGACAACAAGAAGGGTAGGATCCTTGGTCAAGGATCCATAGGTGATGTATCCTCTTTCTCTATCTCTAATGTGCAATTAGTTGATGGATTGTCTTTTAACCTTCTTAGTATTTCTCAATTGTGTGATGGTGGCTTGCGCATATGTTTTGATGATTCAAAGTGTGAGTTTTTAAATGCCATGAATGAATGTGTGCTTGTAGGAAAAAGAGATGGTAATGTGTATTCTATTAATTTGAAAGACTTGAATGATTGCAAACTTAAATGCTTGATTTCCAATGTTAGTGATGTGAATATATGGCATAGAAGATTAGGACATATAGGAATTTCTACAATTGAAAAATTGGTTAGAAATAATCTTGTTAGAGGCATACCTTCTTTGAAATTTGACATGTATGATGCTTGTGAGCCATGCATTAGTGGAAAACACACTAGGGAGTCTTTCAAGTCTAAAAACCAGATTTCAACTACTAGGGTTTTAGAACTTTTGCATCTTGATTTGTTTGGTCCAAGTAGAGTCAAAAGTCTAGGTGGTGGATCCTATGCTTTTGTGATTGTTGATGACTATTCTAGATATACTTGGGTGATTTTCCTTGCACATAAACATGAGACCATTCATGAGTTTTCAAAACTAATCAAGAGGCTTCAAAATGAAAAGAACATAAGCATTAGCAAGATTAGGAGTGATCATGGAGGAGAATTTGATAATCATGCATTTATTGATCTATGTGATGAATATGGCATTAGACATGATTTCTCTTCACCTAGAACACCCCAACAAAATGGGGTAGTAGAAAGGAAAAATAGAACTTTGCAAGAAATTGCTAGGACTATGCTTTGTGAACATGATTTGCCTAAGTTCTTGTGGGCCGAGGCCATTAATTGTGCATGCTATGTTACAAATAGGTTGTCTATTAGAAAGAAGATAAAAATAAGACACCTTATGAGATTTGGAATGATAGAAAACCTAAGGTTGACTACTTTAGAGTTTTTGGTTGCAAATGTTATGTACTAAACACTAAGGATGACTTAGATAAATTTGATGCAAAATCTACTCCTTGTGTATTTGTTGGCTATGCTTTAACTTCTAGAGCTTATAGAGTTTACAATCCAAAATCTAGGAGAATAGAAGAGTCCATTCATGTTAAATTTATTGAAACTCTTGCACTTGACCCTTTGCTTGAGAATGATGATATTGAGTTAGGTTTGGAGAAGTTGAGCTTAAAAGATGATAAAGATGACTCTCCTACACCTAAAGATGATGGACCAAGCAAAGAGGGAGGAAATGAACACGAGGAGACACAAAATAGTGATGCACCAGTGGGCTTGGAAGAAAGTGAGGTTGCACCTGTGGCCTCCAATAATGAAACTACAGCTCCTACATCATGGCTGCAAGTGAAGGACAAACACAAGCATCCCAAACAACTCATAATTGGCGATTTGCATCAAGGGGTAAGGACTCGTAGATCTCACTTAGCTCCTAATGATAATGATATGCATGCTAATGTGGTAGATAATGTGACTGCAAATTTAATGAACACTGCTTTAATTGTTGATGTGCATGGTTCGTATGCCTTAATTTCTCAAATAGAACCTAGAAACATTGATGATGCTTTGCTTGATGATAAATGGATTATTGCTATGCAAGATGAGTTGAATCAATTCACTAGGAATGAAGTTTGGCATTTAGTTCCAAGACCTAAAGACCAAACCATAATTGGAACTAAATGGGTGTTTAAGAACAAAATGAATGAAGATGGTGAAGTTATTAGAAACAAGGCTAGGTTGGTTGCACAAGGGTACAACCAAGAAGAAGGGATTGACTATGAAGAAACATTTGCACCCGTAGCTAGGTTAGAAGCTATTAGGTTGCTTATGGCATTTGCATGTTTCAAAGGTTTTAAACTTTATCAAATGGATGTCAAAAGTGCATTTTTGAATGGTTTTATCAATGAGAATGTATATGTAAAGCAACCACCCGGATTTGAAGATCCTAACTTTCCAAACCATGTTTATAAATTGACAAAAGCCTTGTATGGTTTGAAACAAGCACCTAGGGCATGGTATGATAGACTTTCTTCATTCTTAATTCAAAATGGTTTTAAAAGAGGAAGAATTGATAGCACTTTGTTCTTAAAGGAAAAAGGTCATGACATGCTTATTGTTCAAATATATGTAGATGACATTATATTTGGTGCTACTAATGAGGCTATGTGCAAAGAGTTTGAGTCTTGCATGAAAAATGAATTTGAGATGTCTATGATGGGTGAACTTACATTCTTTTTAGGGCTGCAAGTTAAACAAACTAAGAAAGGTATACATATTCGTCAAACTAAATATATTCATGATATGCTTAAAAAGTTTGGTTTTGATTCCTTGAATTCTTCTCCTACTCCCATGAGTGTGTCTACTAAGCTTGACAAAGATGAAAATGGACAGCCTTATGATTCTAAAATGTATAGGTCCATGATTGGTTCACTTTTGTATTTGACCTCTAGTAGACCCGACATTATGTTTAGTGTATGCATGTGTGCTAGATTTCAAAGTCAGCCTATGCATTCTCATTTCCTAGCGGTTAAGAGAATATTTAGGTATCTTAGGCATACATCAACTCTTGGCTTATGGTATGACAAAAATTCATTGTTTGATTTACATGCAAATAGTGATGCCGACTTTGCTGGATGTAAGATAAATAGGAAGAGTACTTCGGGTACATGCCAATTCCTAGGGAGTATGCTTATCTCTTGGTTCTCCAAGAAACAACCTTGTGTTGCCCTATCGACCACCGAAGCCGAATATATGGCTATAGGGAGTTGTTGTGCTCAACTCTTATGGATTAGACAACAACTAAATGATTTTGGACTTAAATTAAAAGATATTCCTATATATTGTGATAATACTAGTGTCATTAGCCTTTCTAAAAATCCGGTGCATCATTCTAAGGCTAAACATATTGAAATTAGGCATCATTTTATTAGAGACCATGTGACTCAAGGGACAATTAAATTAGATTATGTGGACACAATGAACCAACTTGCGGACATACTAACGAAACCTCTAAACCAAGAGAGATTTGAATTTTTAAGAGGTAATCTTGACATGAGAATGATTCCCTGATATGTGTTTAAATTTTATGCATTGCTTATATTGAACACCTTTTGGATGCATTTACAAAATAAAGGGGGAGAAATATACTTTGAACTTTAAAGTTTGGTATGCATAGGTTAAGGGGGAGGAACTTGAATGTCATATTGTATAGACCTTGCCTATTGATACTTTACTTGTCTTGAATTGCAATTCCCTTGTGTTTATTGAAATATATGCTTATAGGAAGTTTATTTGTGTGAAGCATAATGTGAGGGGGAGCGTTTTTCATGTGAATTAAAGAAAATAGCTCAAAGTTACATAAGTTATTTTGTAATCATCAAAAGGGGGAGAATGTTGAATATATGTTTGAGTGATTACAACGGCATGTTTTGATTGAACTTTGATCTATTGATTGTATTGAGAAACCTAGGTGCATATGCCTACTTGATTAGTTTAGGAATTCAAGACTTATATTGAACTAGTTCAATTGTGCTTATTTGATGATTTGATTATTGAACTAACATGAACTAATTGCAAGAAATCCTAAAAGGGTTTACATAGCATGTCTTGAGTTTAATTGTGTGTAGGATGATCAAGTTGGCCATGTATCAACATGGTGACCTTAACCGAACTGTAATGAAGACTTAATCAGTGTCAAACATGATTAAGAAAGTCAATTTCGTGGTCAACATAAGTCAAGTTTTGCCAAAGATGTCTTGGAGCTTAATTGGGATCAATTGAAGTAAAATTAACTTTCTAGTCAAAGTCAGAATCGACGGACGTGACGTGGCAGCTGACGTGGCAGCTGACACGGCATTAATGACATGGCATTGATGACATGGCAAAGAAGACAAGTTAACCATAGTTACATCTTAACTAGAAGACTTGGAGCCAAAAAGAGAAGAGAAGGAAAAAGTTAATTTGAAAGGAGGAGACAAGAGGTACAACAAGTCTTATGACAAGTTTTTCTCTTCACATGTGTGGGAAGCTTTATTTCAAAACCATTTCTCTTTCCCACCAAGACACTCCACATCCAATGGATCATATTCTCTCTACATCAAAATCCCATTTTAATCCAATGGCCAAAGATTCAAGCTTTATTCTTATCTCTCCTACTTTACATCCTATGGACAAAATTGAATCTTCATTTGATCCAAAGGCCATCATTTATTCCACTAAGAGACAAACTTTTCTCAAGTCAATGATTGTATCTTTCAAAATGCCTCTAAAGTCTATATCCATCCAAAAGCCATGATTTACTCCACCTAAAGGACAAATCTTTCTTTAAAGTCAATTGGTGTGTCTTTAAAGTCTATATCCATCCAAAAGCCATGATTTACTCCATCTAAAGGACAAATCTTTCCTTAAAGTCAATTAGTGTGTCTCTAACGTCTACATTCATCTAAAGGCCATGATTTCATCCTTTAAATCCAATGGCTGAAATTTCAAGAGACCATCACTTCATTTTTACTATAAAGCAAACACTAGTTTCTTGGCTCTCCACACTTGGCCGAAAATTAAACACTCTCTCTCTAGTGTTCTTCATCTTTTAAGCTTTCATTCTTTCACTCATTCATTCCTTGATTACATACTTGATTTTGAAGAGAGATCATACACACTAGCCAAGTAAAGCTTTATTGTTACTCTTGAGCCTTTCTTGCCAGATTCTTATCATTTCCTCAAGAGCCATTTTCTTGCTTGCACAATCTGATTTCCAGAACATAAAGAGCCACATTTGAGCCTAAACACTTCCATATCTAGCTACTCAAAGAGCCATACCTTGAGCTTAAACTACTTCTCTACCCGGCTGCCATAAAGAGCCTATTTGAGAATTCAACTTGTTGATTTGTGTTCTCGGTGAGACCGAGGTGTATTATTGATTAAGTTAGTGTGGTGAGCTACAAACCACACGGTGTGTAGAGTTTGGTGTTTGAGCTACAAAAACATCGGTTGTAAGAGTTCCGCTTGACTCGGTTGAACAAGCCATATTGGAGTGTTTGAAATTCCCAAGTGGGACTTGGGGAGTGGAGTAGGCTTGGGTTAAGCCGAACCACTATAAATCTCTTGCCTCTTTTACTTTCCAGCAATTTCAATTAGCATTGCATTCTCATATCATACATACTTGAAATTGGATATTTAGGTTGCTAGATTCAAGTTTGTTTAAATTGATTGTTCTCCTTGACTCATATACATATACACTAGAACTTAATTTGGTATTTAGCTTCCGCTTAGGGTGAAATTTGATAGAATTCATTGAAACCGAAAAAGGAGTGACCTAGTCTAAATTTGACTAAGGACACAATTCACCCCCCCCTCTTGTGGTGCCATACATCCTAACACTACGGTGTCAAATTGGACCGTTATACTCTATTTAGTGTTCTTAGAAGTCTTAACTTGCTAGTTTAGCTTTTGGACAACGTTTCGTTAGGTAAAGAAGGCAATAGACCAAGTTACGTTCAAAATTGCACGAAACGAGAAAAACTTGTCTATGCATATAACTGATCATTCCTAAGGCATCAAATTAGACCCTTATACTCTATTTAGTGTTCTTAGAAGTCTTAACTTGTTAGTTTAGATTTTGGACAACGTTTCGTTACGTAAAGAAGCCAATAAACCATGCCAAGCTCAAAATTGCGCGAAACGTGAAAAACTAGTCTATGCATAGAATTGAGCATTCTTAAGGCATCAAATTGGACCGTTATACTCTATTAAGTGTTCTTTGAAGTCTTAACTTGCTAGTTTAGCTTTTGGAAAACGTTTCGTTAGGTAAAGAAGCCAATAGACCAAGTTAAGTTCAAAATTGCACGAAACGAGAAAAACTTGTCTATGCATAGAACTGTGCATTCCTAAGGCATCAAATTAGGCCGTTATACTCTATTTAGTGTTCTTAGAAGTCTTAACTTGATAGTTTAGCTTTTGGACAAAATTTCGTTAGGTAAAGAAGCCAATAGACCATGTTAAGTTCAAAATTACACGAAACGTGAAAAACTTGTCTATGCATAGAATTGAGCATTCCTAAGGCATCAAATTGGACCGTTATACTCTATTTAGTGTTCTTAGAAGTCTTAACTTGCTAGTTTCGCTTTTGGACAACGTTTCTTTAGGTAAAAAAGCCAATAGACCAAGTTAAGTTCAAAATTGCACGAAACATGAAAAACTTGTCTATGCATAGAATTGAGCATTCCTAAGGCATCAAATTGGACCGTTATACTCTATTTAGTGTTCTTAGAAGTCTTAAATTGCTAGTTTAGCTTTTGGACAACGTTTCGTTAGGTAAAGAAGCCAATAGACCATGTTAAGTTCAAAATTGCACGAAACGAGAAAAACTTGTCTACGCATAGAACTGAGCATTCCTCAGGCATCAAAATGGACCGTTATACTCTATTTAGTGTTCTTAGAAGTCTTAACTTGCTAGTTTAGCCTTTGGACAACGTTTCGTTAGGTAAAGAAGCCAATAGATCAAGTTAAGTTCAAAATTACACGAAACGTGAAAAGCTTGTCTATGCATCGAATTGAGCATTCCTAAGGCATCAAATTGGACCGTTATACTCTATTTAGTGTTCTGAGAAGTCTTAACTTTCTAGTTTAGCTTTTGAACAACGTTTCGTTAGGTAAAAAAGCCAATAGCCGATGTTAATTTCAAAATTGCAGGAAACGTGAAAAACATGTCTATGCATAGAATTGAGCATTCGTAAGGCATCAAATTGGACCGTTATACTCTATTTAGTGTTCTTAGAAGTCTTAACTTTCTAGTTTAGCTTTTGGACAACGTTTCGTTAGGTAAATAAGCCAATAGACCAAGTTAAGTTTAAAATTGCACGAAACGAGAAAAACTTGTCTATGCATAGAACTGAGCATTCCTAAGGCATCAAATTGAACCGTTAGACTCTATTGAGTGTTCTTAGAAGTCTTAACTTGCTAGTTTAGCATTTGGACAATGTTTCGTTAGGTAGAGAAGCCAATAGACCAAGTTAAGTTTAAAATTGCACGAAACGTGAAAAACTTGTCTATGCATAGAACAGAGCATTCCTACGGTGTCAAATTGGACCGTTATACTCTATTTAGTGTTCTTAGAAGTCTTAACTTGCTAATTTAGCTTTTGGACAACGTTTCGTTAGGTAAAGAAGCCAATAGACCAAGTTAAGTTCAAAATTGCACGAAACGAGAAAAACTTGTCTATGCATAGAACTGAGCATTCCTAAGGCATCAAATTTGGCCGTTATACTCTATTTAGTGTTCTTAGAAGCCTTAACTTGCTATTTTAGCTTTTGGACAACATTTCATTAGCTAAAGAAGCCAATAGACCATGTTAAGTTCAAAATTACACAAAACGTGAAAAACTTGTCTATGCATAGAATTGAGCATTCCTAAGGCATCAAATTGGACCGTTATACTCTATTTAGTGTTCTTAGAAGTCTTAACTTGCTAGTTTCGCTTTTGGACAACGTTTCGTTAGGTAAAAAAGCCAATAGACCAAGTTAAGTTCAAAATCGCACGAAACGAGAAAAACTTGTCTATGCATGGAACTGAGCATTCCTAAGGCATCAAATTAGACATTTATACTCTATTTAGTGTTCTTAGAAGTCTTAACTTGCTAGTTTAGCTTTTAGACAACGTTTCATTAGGTAAAGAAGCCAATAAACCATGTTAAGTTCAAAATCGCACGAAACAAGAAAAACTTGTCTATGCATAGAATTGAGCATTCCTAAGGCATCAAATTGGACCGTTATACTCTATTTAGTGTTCTTAGAAGTCTTAACTTGCTAGTTTAGCTTTTGGACAACGTTTCGTTAGGTAAAGAAGCCAATAGACCATGTTAAGTTCAAAATTGCACGAAACGAGAAAAACTTGTCTACGCATAGAACTAAGCATTCCTAAGGCATCAAAATGGACCGTTATACTCTATTTAGTGTTCTTAGAAGTATTAACTTGCTAGTTTATCTTGTGGACAACGTTTCGTTAGGTAAAGAAGCCAATAGACCATTTTAACTTCAAAATTGCGCGAAACGTGAAAAGCTTCTCTATGCATCGAATTGAGCATTCCTAAGGCATCAAATTGGACCGTTATACTCTATTTAGTGTTCTGAGAAGTCTTAACTTTCTAGTTTAGCTTTTGAACAACGTTTCGTTAGGTAAAAAAGCCAATAGCCGATGTTAATTTCAAAATTGCTGGAAACGTGAAAAACATGTCTATGCATAGAATTGAGCATTCGTAAGGCATCAAATTGGACCGTTATACTCTATTTAGTGTTCTTAGAAGTCTTAACTTTCTAGTTTAGCTTTTGGACAACGTTTCGTTAGGTAAATAAGCCAATAGACCAAGTTAAGTTTAAAATTGCACGAAACGAGAAAAACTTGTCTATGCATAGAACTGAGCATTCCTAAGGCATCAAATTGAACCGTTAGACTCTATTGAGTGTTCTTAGAAGTCTTAACTTGCTAGTTTAGCATTTGGACAATGTTTCGTTAGGTAGAGAAGCCAATAGACCAAGTTAAGTTTAAAATTGCACGAAACGTGAAAAACTTGTCTATGCATAGAACAGAGCATTCCTACGGTGTCAAATTGGACCGTTATACTCTATTTAGTGTTCTTAGAAGTCTTAACTTGCTAATTTAGCTTTTGGACAACGTTTCGTTAGGTAAAGAAGCCAATAGACCAAGTTAAGTTCAAAATTGCACGAAACGAGAAAAACTTGTCTATGCATAGAACTGAGCATTCCTAAGGCATCAAATTAGGCCGTTATACTCTATTTAGTGTTCTTAGAAGCCTTAACTTGCTAGTTTAGCTTTTGGACAACATTTCATTAGCTAAAGAAGCCAATAGACCATGTTAAGTTCAAAATTACACAAAACGTGAAAAACTTGTCTATGCATAGAACTGAGCATTCCTAAGGCATCAAATTGGACCGTTATACTCTATTTAGTGTTCTTAGAAGTCTTAACTTGCTAGTTTCGCTTTTCGACAACGTTTCGTTAGGTAAAAAAGCCAATAGACCAAGTTAAGTTCAAAATCGCACGAAACGAGAAAAACTTGTCTATGCATGGAACTGAGCATTCCTAAGGCATCAAATTAGACATTTATACTCTATTTAGTGTTCTTAGAAGTCTTAACTTGCTAGTTTAGCTTTTAGACAACGTTTCATTAGGTAAAGAAGCCAATAAACCATGTTAAGTTCAAAATCGCACGAAACAAGAAAAACTTGTCTATGCATAGAATTGAGCATTCCTAAGGCATCAAATTGGACCGTTATACTCTATTTAGTGTTCTTAGAAGTCTTAACTTGCTAGTTTAGCTTTTGGACAACGTTTCGTTAGGTAAAGAAGCCAATAGACCATGTTAAGTTCAAAATTGCACGAAACGAGAAAAACTTGTCTACGCATAGAACTAAGCATTCCTAAGGCATCAAAATGGACCGTTATACTCTATTTAGTGTTCTTAGAAGTATTAACTTGCTAGTTTAGCTTGTGGACAACGTTTCGTTAGGTAAAGAAGCCAATAGACCATTTTAACTTCAAAATTGCGCGAAACGTGAAAAGCTTCTCTATGCATCGAATTGAGCATTCATAAGGCATCAAATTGGACCGTTATACTCTATTTAGTGTTCTGAGAAGTCTTAACTTTCTAGTTTAGCTTTTGAACAACGTTTCGTTAGGTAAAAAAGCCAATAGCCGATGTTAATTTCAAAATTGCAGGAAACGTGAAAAACATGTCTATGCATAGAATTGAGCATTCGTAAGGCATCAAATTGGACCGTTATACTCTATTTAGTGTTCTTAGAAGTCTTAACTTTCTAGTTTAGCTTTTGGACAACGTTTCGTTAGGTAAATAAGCCAATAGACCAAGTTAAGTTTAAAATTGCACGAAACGAGAAAAACTTGTCTATGCATAGAACTGAGCATTCCTAAGGCATCAAATTGAACCGTTAGACTCTATTGAGTGTTCTTAGAAGTCTTAACTTGCTAGTTTAGCATTTGGACAATGTTTCGTTAGGTAGAGAAGCCAATAGACCAAGTTAAGTTTAAAATTGCACGAAACGTGAAAAACTTGTCTATGCATAGAACAGAGCATTCCTACGGTGTCAAATTGGACCGTTATACTCTATTTAGTGTTCTTAGAAGTCTTAACTTGCTAATTTAGCTTTTGGACAACGTTTCGTTAGGTAAAGAAGCCAATAGACCAAGTTAAGTTCAAAATTGCACGAAACGAGAAAAACTTGTCTATGCATAGAACTGAGCATTCCTAAGGCATCAAATTAGGCCGTTATACTCTATTTAGTGTTCTTAGAAGCCTTAACTTGCTAGTTTAGCTTTTGGACAACATTTCATTAGCTAAAGAAGCCAATAGACCATGTTAAGTTCAAAATTACACAAAACGTGAAAAACTTGTCTATGCATAGAATTGAGCATTCCTAAGGCATCAAATTGGACCGTTATACTCTATTTAGTGTTCTTAGAAGTCTTAACTTGCTAGTTTCGCTTTTGGACAACGTTTCGTTAGGTAAAAAAGCCAATAGACCAAGTTAAGTTCAAAATCGCACGAAACGAGAAAAACTTGTCTATGCATGGAACTGAGCATTCCTAAGGCATCAAATTAGACATTTATACTCTATTTAGTGTTCTTAGAAGTCTTAACTTGCTAGTTTAGCTTTTAGACAACGTTTCATTAGGTAAAGAAGCCAATAAACCATGTTAAGTTCAAAATCGCACGAAACAAGAAAAACTTGTCTATGCATAGAATTGAGCATTCCTAAGGCATCAAATTGGACCGTTATACTCTATTTAGTGTTCTTAGAAGTCTTAACTTGCTAGTTTAGCTTTTGGACAACGTTTCGTTAGGTAAAGAAGCCAATAGACCATGTTAAGTTCAAAATTGCACGAAACGAGAAAAACTTGTCTACGCATAGAACTAAGCATTCCTAAGGCATCAAAATGGACCGTTATACTCTATTTAGTGTTCTTAGAAGTATTAACTTGCTAGTTTAGCTTGTGGACAACGTTTCGTTAGGTAAAGAAGCCAATAGACCATTTTAACTTCAAAATTGCGCGAAACGTGAAAAGCTTCTCTATGCATCGAATTGAGCATTCCTAAGGCATCAAATTGGACCGTTATACTCTATTTAGTGTTCTGAGAAGTCTTAACTTTCTAGTTTAGCTTTTGAACAACGTTTCGTTAGGTAAAAAAGCCAATAGCCGATGTTAATTTCAAAATTGCAGGAAACGTGAAAAACATGTCTATGCATAGAATTGAGCATTCGTAAGGCATCAAATTGGACCGTTATACTCTATTTAGTGTTCTTAGAAGTCTTAACTTTCTAGTTTAGCTTTTGGACAACGTTTCGTTAGGTAAATAAGCCAATAGACCAAGTTAAGTTTAAAATTGCACGAAACGAGAAAAACTTGTCTATGCATAGAACTGAGCATTCCTAAGGCATCAAATTGAACCGTTAGACTCTATTGAGTGTTCTTAGAAGTCTTAACTTGCTAGTTTAGCATTTGGACAATGTTTCGTTAGGTAGAGAAGCCAATAGACCAAGTTAAGTTTAAAATTGCACGAAACGTGAAAAACTTGTCTATGCATAGAACAGAGCATTCCTACGGTGTCAAATTGGACCGTTATACTCTATTTAGTGTTCTTAGAAGTCTTAACTTGCTAATTTAGCTTTTGGACAACGTTTCGTTAGGTAAAGAAGCCAATAGACCAAGTTAAGTTCAAAATTGCACGAAACGAGAAAAACTTGTCTATGCATAGAACTGAGCATTCCTAAGGCATCAAATTAGGCCGTTATACTCTATTTAGTGTTCTTAGAAGCCTTAACTTGCTAGTTTAGCTTTTGGACAACATTTCATTAGCTAAAGAAGCCAATAGACCATGTTAAGTTCAAAATTACACAAAACGTGAAAAACTTGTCTATGCATAGAATTGAGCATTCCTAAGGCATCAAATTGGACCGTTATACTCTATTTAGTGTTCTTAGAAGTCTTAACTTGCTAGTTTCGCTTTTGGACAACGTTTCGTTAGGTAAAAAAGCCAATAGACCAAGTTAAGTTCAAAATCGCACGAAACGAGAAAAACTTGTCTATGCATGGAACTGAGCATTCCTAAGGCATCAAATTAGACATTTATACTCTATTTAGTGTTCTTAGAAGTCTTAACTTGCTAGTTTAGCTTTTAGACAACGTTTCATTAGGTAAAGAAGCCAATAAACCATGTTAAGTTCAAAATCGCACGAAACAAGAAAAACTTGTCTATGCATAGAATTGAGCATTCCTAAGGCATCAAATTGGACCGTTATACTCTATTTAGTGTTCTTAGAAGTCTTAACTTGCTAGTTTAGCTTTTGGACAACGTTTCGTTAGGTAAAGAAGCCAATAGACCATGTTAAGTTCAAAATTGCACGAAACGAGAAAAACTTGTCTACGCATAGAACTAAGCATTCCTAAGGCATCAAAATGGACCGTTATACTCTATTTAGTGTTCTTAGAAGTATTAACTTGCTAGTTTAGCTTGTGGACAACGTTTCGTTAGGTAAAGAAGCCAATAGACCATTTTAACTTCAATATTGCGCGAAACGTGAAAAGCTTCTCTATGCATCGAATTGAGCATTCCTAAGGCATCAAATTGGACCGTTATACTCTATTTAGTGTTCTGAGAAGTCTTAACTTTCTAGTTTAGCTTTTGAACAACGTTTCGTTAGGTAAAAAAGCCAATAGCCGATGGTAATTTCAAAATTGCAGGAAACGTGAAAAACATGTCTATGCATAGAATTGAGCATTCGTAAGGCATCAAATTGGACCGTTATACTCTATTTAGTGTTCTTAGAAGTCTTAACTTTCTAGTTTAGCTTTTGGACAACGTTTCGTTAGGTAAATAAGTCAATAGACCAAGTTAAGTTTAAAATTGCACGAAACGAGAAAAACTTGTCTATGCATAGAACTGAGCATTCCTAAGGCATCAAATTGAACCGTTAGACTCTATTGAGTGTTCTTAGAAGTCTTAACTTGCTAGTTTAGCATTTGGACAATGTTTCGTTAGGTAGAGAAGCCAATAGACCAAGTTAAGTTTAAAATTGCACGAAACGTGAAAAACTTGTCTATGCATAGAACAGAGCATTCCTACGGTGTCAAATTGGACCGTTATACTCTATTTAGTGTTCTTAGAAGTCTTAACTTGCTAATTTAGCTTTTGGACAACGTTTCGTTAGGTAAAGAAGCCAATAGACCAAGTTAAGTTCAAAATTGCACGAAACGAGAAAAACTTGTCTATGCATAGAACTGAGCATTCCTAAGGCATCAAATTAGGCCGTTATACTCTATTTAGTGTTCTTAGAAGTCTTAACTTGCTAGTTTAGCTTTTGGACAACATTTCATTAGCTAAAGAAGCCAATAGACCATGTTAAGTTCAAAATTACACGAAACGAGAAAAACTTGTCTACGCATAGAATTGAGCATTCCTAAGGCATCAAATTGGACCGTTATACTCTATTTAGTGTTCTTAGAAGTCTTAACTTGCTAGTTTCGCTTTTGGACAACGTTTCGTTAGGTAAAAAAGCCAATAGACCAAGTTAAGTTCAAAATCACACGAAACGAGAAAAACTTGTCTATGCATGGAACTGAGCATTCCTAAGGCATCAAATTAGACATTTATACTCTATTTAGTGTTCTTAGAAGTCTTAACTTGCTAGTTTAGCTTTTAGACAACGTTTCATTAGGTAAAGAAGCCAATAAACCATGTTAAGTTCAAAATCGCACGAAACAAGAAAAACTTGTCTATGCATAGAATTGAGCATTCCTAAGGCATCAAATTGGACCGTTATACTCTATTTAGTGTTCTTAGAAGTCTTAACTTGCTAGTTTAGCTTTTGGACAACGTTTCGTTAGGTAAAGAAGCCAATAGACCAAGTTAAGTTCAAAATTGCACGAAACGAGAAAAACTTGTCTACGCATAGAACTAAGCATTCCTAAGGCATCAAAATGGACCGTTATACTCTATTTAGTGTTCTTAGAAGCCTTAACTTGCTAGTTTAGCTTTTGGACAACATTTCATTAGCTAAAGAAGCCAATAGACCATGTTAAGTTCAAAATTACACAAAACGTGAAAAACTTGTCTATGCATAGAATTGAGCATTCCTAAGGCATCAAATTGGACCGTTATACTCTATTTAGTGTTCTTAGAAGTCTTAACTTGCTAGTTTCGCTTTTGGACAACGTTTCGTTAGGTAAAAAAGCCAATAGACCAAGTTAAGTTCAAAATCGCACGAAACGAGAAAAACTTGTCTATGCATGGAACTGAGCATTCCTAAGGCATCAAATTAGGCCGTTATACTCTATTTAGTGTTCTTAGAAGTCTTAACTTGCTAGTTTAGCTTTTGGACAACATTTCATTAGCTAAAGAAGCCAATAGACCATGTTAAGTTCAAAATTACACGAAACGTGAAAAACTTGTCTACGCATAGAATTGAGCATTCCTAAGGCATCAAATTGGACCGTTATACTCTATTTAGTGTTCTTAGAAGTCTTAACTTGCTAATTTAGCTTTTGGACAACATTTCGTTAGGTAAAGAAGCCAATAGACCAAGTTAAGTTCAAAATTGCACGAAACGAGAAAAACTTGTCTATGCATAGAACTGAGCATTCCTAAGGCATCAAATTAGGCCGTTATACTCTATTTAGTGTTCTTAGAAGCCTTAACTTGCTAGTTTAGCTTTTGGACAACATTTCATTAGCTAAAGAAGCCAATAGACCATGTTAAGTTCAAAATTACACAAAACGTGAAAAACTTGTCTATGCATAGAATTGAGCATTCCTAAGGCATCAAATTGGACCGTTATACTCTATTTAGTGTTCTTAGAAGTCTTAACTTGCTAGTTTCGCTTTTGGACAACGTTTCGTTAGGTAAAAAAGCCAATAGACCAAGTTAAGTTCAAAATCGCACGAAACGAGAAAAACTTGTCTATGCATGGAACTGAGCATTCCTAAGGCATCAAATTAGACATTTATACTCTATTTAGTGTTCTTAGAAGTCTTAACTTGCTAGTTTAGCTTTTAGACAACGTTTCATTAGGTAAAGAAGCCAATAAACCATGTTAAGTTCAAAATCGCACGAAACAAGAAAAACTTGTCTATGCATAGAATTGAGCATTCCTAAGGCATCAAATTGGACCGTTATACTCTATTTAGTGTTCTTAGAAGTCTTAACTTGCTAGTTTAGCTTTTGGACAACGTTTCGTTAGGTAAAGAAGCCAATAGACCATGTTAAGTTCAAAATTGCACGAAACGAGAAAAACTTGTCTACGCATAGAACTAAGCATTCCTAAGGCATCAAAATGGACCGTTATACTCTATTTAGTGTTCTTAGAAGTATTAACTTGCTAGTTTAGCTTGTGGACAACGTTTCGTTAGGTAAAGAAGCCAATAGACCATTTTAACTTCAATATTGCGCGAAACGTGAAAAGCTTCTCTATGCATCGAATTGAGCATTCCTAAGGCATCAAATTGGACCGTTATACTCTATTTAGTGTTCTGAGAAGTCTTAACTTTCTAGTTTAGCTTTTGAACAACGTTTCGTTAGGTAAAAAAGCCAATAGCCGATGGTAATTTCAAAATTGCAGGAAACGTGAAAAACATGTCTATGCATAGAATTGAGCATTCGTAAGGCATCAAATTGGACCGTTATACTCTATTTAGTGTTCTTAGAAGTCTTAACTTTCTAGTTTAGCTTTTGGACAACGTTTCGTTAGGTAAATAAGCCAATAGACCAAGTTAAGTTTAAAATTGCACGAAACGAGAAAAACTTGTCTATGCATAGAACTGAGCATTCCTAAGGCATCAAATTGAACCGTTAGACTCTATTGAGTGTTCTTAGAAGTCTTAACTTGCTAGTTTAGCATTTGGACAATGTTTCGTTAGGTAGAGAAGCCAATAGACCAAGTTAAGTTTAAAATTACACGAAACGTGAAAAACTTGTCTATGCATAGAACAGAGCATTCCTACGGTGTCAAATTGGACCGTTATACTCTATTTAGTGTTCTTAGAAGTCTTAACTTGCTAATTTAGCTTTTGGACAACGTTTCGTTAGGTAAAGAAGCCAATAGACCAAGTTAAGTTCAAAATTGCACGAAACGAGAAAAACTTGTCTATGCATAGAACTGAGCATTCCTAAGGCATCAAATTAGGCCGTTATACTCTATTTAGTGTTCTTAGAAGTCTTAACTTGCTAGTTTAGCTTTTGGACAACATTTCATTAGCTAAAGAAGCCAATAGACCATGTTAAGTTCAAAATTACACGAAACGAGAAAAACTTGTCTACGCATAGAATTGAGCATTCCTAAGGCATCAAATTGGACCGTTATACTCTATTTAGTGTTCTTAGAAGTCTTAACTTGCTAGTTTCGCTTTTGGACAACGTTTCGTTAGGTAAAAAAGCCAATAGACCAAGTTAAGTTCAAAATCACACGAAACGAGAAAAACTTGTCTATGCATGGAACTGAGCATTCCTAAGGCATCAAATTAGACATTTATACTCTATTTAGTGTTCTTAGAAGTCTTAACTTGCTAGTTTAGCTTTTAGACAACGTTTCATTAGGTAAAGAAGCCAATAAACCATGTTAAGTTCAAAATCGCACGAAACAAGAAAAACTTGTCTATGCATAGAATTGAGCATTCCTAAGGCATCAAATTGGACCGTTATACTCTATTTAGTGTTCTTAGAAGTCTTAACTTGCTAGTTTAGCTTTTGGACAACGTTTCGTTAGGTAAAGAAGCCAATAGACCAAGTTAAGTTCAAAATTGCACGAAACGAGAAAAACTTGTCTACGCATAGAACTAAGCATTCCTAAGGCATCAAAATGGACCGTTATACTCTATTTAGTGTTCTTAGAAGCCTTAACTTGCTAGTTTAGCTTTTGGACAACATTTCATTAGCTAAAGAAGCCAATAGACCATGTTAAGTTCAAAATTACACAAAACGTGAAAAACTTGTCTATGCATAGAATTGAGCATTCCTAAGGCATCAAATTGGACCGTTATACTCTATTTAGTGTTCTTAGAAGTCTTAACTTGCTAGTTTCGCTTTTGGACAACGTTTCGTTAGGTAAAAAAGCCAATAGACCAAGTTAAGTTCAAAATCGCACGAAA
Organism: Tripterygium wilfordii; assembly: GCF_013401445.1. NCBI lineage: Eukaryota > Viridiplantae > Streptophyta > Magnoliopsida > Celastrales > Celastraceae > Tripterygium > Tripterygium wilfordii. The sequence continues at coordinate 6,348,550 of NC_052249.1, read as the reverse complement.
CGAGAAAAACTTGTCTATGCATGGAACTGAGCATTCCTAAGGCATCAAATTAGACATTTATACTCTATTTAGTGTTCTTAGAAGTCTTAACTTGCTAGTTTAGCTTTTAGACAACGTTTCATTAGGTAAAGAAGCCAATAAACCATGTTAAGTTCAAAATCGCACGAAACAAGAAAAACTTGTCTATGCATAGAATTGAGCATTCCTAAGGCATCAAATTGGACCGTTATACTCTATTTAGTGTTCTTAGAAGTCTTAACTTGCTAGTTTCGCTTTTGGACAACGTTTCGTTAGGTAAAAAAGCCAATAGCCGATGTTAATTTCAAAATTGCAGGAAACGTGAAAAACATGTCTATGCATAGAATTGAGCATTCGTAAGGCATCAAATTGGACCGTTATACTCTATTTAGTGTTCTTAGAAGTCTTAACTTTCTAGTTTAGCTTTTGGACAACGTTTCGTTAGGTAAATAAGCCAATAGACCAAGTTAAGTTTAAAATTGCACGAAACGAGAAAAACTTGTCTATGCATAGAACTGAGCATTCCTAAGGCATCAAATTGAACCGTTAGACTCTATTGAGTGTTCTTAGAAGTCTTAACTTGCTAGTTTAGCATTTGGACAATGTTTCGTTAGGTAGAGAAGCCAATAGACCAAGTTAAGTTTAAAATTGCACGAAACGTGAAAAACTTGTCTATGCATAGAACAGAGCATTCCTACGATGTCAAATTGGACCGTTATACTCTATTTAGTGTTCTGAGAAGTCTTAACTTGCTAATTTAGCTTTTGGACAACGTTTCGTTAGGTAAAGAAGCCAATAGACCAAGTTAAGTTCAAAATTGCACGAAACGAGAAAAACTTGTCTATGCATAGAACTGAGCATTCCTAAGGCATCAAATTAGGCCGTTATACTCTATTTAGTGTTCTTAGAAGTCTTAACTTGCTAGTTTAGCTTTTGGACAACATTTCATTAGCTAAAGAAGCCAATAGACCATGTTAAGTTCAAAATTACACGAAACGTGAAAAACTTGTCTACGCATAGAATTGAGCATTCCTAAGGCATCAAATTGGACCGTTATACTCTATTTAGTGTTCTTAGAAGTCTTAACTTGCTAGTTTCGCTTTTGGACAACGTTTCGTTAGGTAAAAAAGCCAATAGACCAAGTTAAGTTCAAAATCGCACGAAACGAGAAAAACTTGTCTATGCATGGAACTGAGCATTCCTAAGGCATCAAATTAGACATTTATACTCTATTTAGTGTTCTTAGAAGTCTTAACTTGCTAGTTTAGCTTTTAGACAACGTTTCATTAGGTAAAGAAGCCAATAAACCATGTTAAGTTCAAAATCGCACGAAACAAGAAAAACTTGTCTATGCATAGAATTGAGCATTCCTAAGGCATCAAATTGGACCGTTATACTCTATTTAGTGTTCTTAGAAGTCTTAACTTGCTAGTTTAGCTTTTGGACAACGTTTCGTTAGGTAAAGAAGCCAATAGACCATGTTAAGTTCAAAATTGCACGAAACGAGAAAAACTTGTCTACGCATAGGACTAAGCATTCCTAAGGCATCAAAATGGACCGTTATACTCTATTTAGTGTTCTTAGAAGTATTAACTTGCTAGTTTATCTTGTGGACAACGTTTCGTTAGGTAAAGAAGCCAATAGACCATTTTAACTTCAAAATTGCGCGAAACGTGAAAAGCTTCTCTATGCATCGAATTGAGCATTCCTAAGGCATCAAATTGGACCGTTATACTCTATTTAGTGTTCTGAGAAGTCTTACCTTTCTAGTTTAGCTTTTGAACAACGTTTCGTTAGGTAAAAAAGCCAATAGCCGATGTTAATTTCAAAATTGCAGGAAACGTGAAAAACATGTCTATGCATAGAATTGAGCATTCGTAAGGCATCAAATTGGACCGTTATACTCTATTTAGTGTTCTTAGAAGTCTTAACTTTCTAGTTTAGCTTTTGGACAACGTTTCGTTAGGTAAATAAGCCAATAGACCAAGTTAAGTTTAAAATTGCACGAAACGAGAAAAACTTGTCTATGCATAGAACTGAGCATTCCTAAGGCATCAAATTGAACCGTTAGACTCTATTGAGTGTTCTTAGAAGTCTTAACTTGCTAGTTTAGCATTTGGACAATGTTTCGTTAGGTAGAGAAGCCAATAGACCAAGTTAAGTTTAAAATTGCACGAAACGTGAAAAACTTGTCTATGCATAGAACAGAGCATTCCTACGGTGTCAAATTGGACCGTTATACTCTATTTAGTGTTCTTAGAAGTCTTAACTTGCTAATTTAGCTTTTGGACAACGTTTCGTTAGGTAAATAAGCCAATAGACCAAGTTAAGTTCAAAATTGCACGAAACGAGAAAAACTTGTCTATGCATAGAACTGAGCATTCCTAAGGCATCAAATTAGGCCGTTATACTCTATTTAGTGTTCTTAGAAGTCTTAACTTGCTAGTTTAGCTTTTGGACAACATTTCATTAGCTAAAGAAGCCAATAGACCATGTTAAGTTCAAAATTACACGAAACGTGAAAAACTTGTCTACGCATAGAATTGAGCATTCCTAAGGCATCAAATTGGACCGTTATACTCTATTTAGTGTTCTTAGAAGTCTTAACTTGCTAGTTTCGCTTTTGGACAACGTTTCGTTAGGTAGAGAAGCCAATAGACCAAGTTAAGTTCAAAATCGCACGAAACGAGAAAAACTTGTCTATGCATGGAACTGAGCATTCCTAAGGCATCAAATTAGACATTTATACTCTATTTAGTGTTCCTAGAAGTCTTAACTTGCTAGTTTAGCTTTTAGACAACGTTTCATTAGGTAAAGAAGCCAATAGCCCATGTTAATTTCAAAATTGCAGGAAACGTGAAAAACATGTCTATGCATAGAATTGAGCATTCCTAAGGCATCAAATTGGACCGTTATACTCTATTTAGTGTTCTTAGAAGTCTTAACTTTCTAGTTTAGCTTTTAGACAACGTTTCGTTAGGTAAAGAAGCCAATAGACCAAGTTAAGTTTAAAATTGCACGAAACGAGAAAAACTTGTCTATGCGTAGAACTGAGCATTCCTAAGGCATCAAATTGGACCGTTAGACTCTATTGAGTGTTCTTAGAAGTCTTAACTTGCTAGTTTAGCATTTGGACAACGTTTCGTTAGGTAGAGAAGCCAATAGACCAAGTTAAGTTTAAAATTGCACGAAACGTGAAAAACTTGTCTATGCATAGAATAGAGCATTCCTACGGTGTCAAATTAGACCGTTATACTCTATTTAGTGTTCTTAGAAGTCTTAACTTGCTAGTTTAGCATTTGGCAACATTTCGTTGGGTAGAGAAGCCAATAGACCAAGTTAAGTTTAAAATTGCACGAAACCTGAAAAACTTGTCTATGCATAGAACAGAGCATTCCTACGGTGTCAAGTTGGACCGTTATACTCTATTTAGTGTTCTTATAAGTCTTAACTTGCTAATTTAGCTTTTCGACAACGTTTCGTTAGGTAAAAAAGCCAATAGACCAAGTTAAGTTTAAAATTGCACGAAACGATAAAAACTTGTCTATGCATAGAACTGAGCATTCCTAAGGCATCAAATTGGACCTTTATACTATATCTAGTGTTCTTAGAAGTCTTAACTTGCTAGTTTAGCTTTTGGACAACATTTCGTTAGGTGAAGAAGCCAATAGACCAAGTTAAGTTTAAAATTGCACGAAACGAGAAAAACTTGTCTATGCATAGAACTGAGCATTCCTAAGGAATCAAATTGGACTATTATACTCTATTTAGTGTTCTTAGAAGTCTTAACTTGCTAGTTTAGCTTTTGGACAACGTTTCGTTAGGTAAAGAAGCCAACAGCCCAAGTTAAGTTTAAAATTGCACGAAACGAGAAAAACTTGTCTACGCATAGAACTGAGCATTCCTAAGGAATCAAATTGGACCCTTATACTCTATTTAGTATTGTTAGAAGTCTTAACTTGCTAGTTTAGCTTTTGGACAACGTTTCGTTAGGTAAAGAAGCCAACAGCCCAAGTAAAGTTTAAAATTGCACGAAACGAGAAAAACTTATCTATGCAGAGAACTGAGCATTACTAAGGAATCAAATTGGACCGTTATACTCTATTTAGTGTTCTTAGAAGTCTTAACTTGCTAGTTTCGCTTTTGGACAACGTTTCGTTAGGTAAAAAAGCCAATAGACCAAGTTAAGTTCAAAATCGCACGAAACGAGAAAAACTTGTCTATGCATGGAACTGAGCATTCCTAAGGCATCAAATTAGACATTTATACTCTATTTAGTGTTCTTAGAAGTCTTAACTTGCTAGTTTAGCTTTTAGACAACGTTTCATTAGGTAAAGAAGCCAATAGCCCATGTTAATTTCAAAATTGCAGGAAACGTGAAAAACATGTCTATGCATAGAATTGAGCATTCCTAAGGCATCAAATTGGACCGTTATACTCTATTTAGTGTTCTTAGAAGTCTTAACTTTCTAGTTTAGCTTTTAGACAACGTTTCATTAGGTAAAGAAGCCAATAAACCATGTTAAGTTCAAAATCGCACGAAACAAGAAAAACTTGTCTATGCATAGAATTGAGCATTCCTAAGGCATCAAATTGGACCGTTATACTCTATTTAGTGTTCTTAGAAGTCTTAACTTGCTAGTTTAGCTTTTGGACAACGTTTCGTTAGGTAAAGAAGCCAATAGACCATGTTAAGTTCAAAATTGCACGAAACGAGAAAAACTTGTCTACGCATAGAACTAAGCATTCCTAAGGCATCAAAATGGACCGTTATACTCTATTTAGTGTTCTTAGAAGTATTAACTTGCTAGTTTAGCTTGTGGACAACGTTTCGTTAGGTAAAGAAGCCAATAGACCATTTTAACTTCAAAATTGCGCGAAACGTGAAAAGCTTCTCTATGCATCGAATTGAGCATTCCTAAGGCATCAAATTGGACCGTTATACTCTATTTAGTGTTCTGAGAAGTCTTAACTTTCTAGTTTAGCTTTTGAACAACGTTTCGTTAGGTAAAAAAGCCAATAGCCGATGTTAATTTCAAAATTGCAGGAAACGTGAAAAACATGTCTATGCATAGAATTGAGCATTCGTAAGGCATCAAATTGGACCGTTATACTCTATTTAGTGTTCTTAGAAGTCTTAACTTTCTAGTTTAGCTTTTGGACAACGTTTCGTTAGGTAAATAAGCCAATAGACCAAGTTAAGTTTAAAATTGCACGAAACGAGAAAAACTTGTCTATGCATAGAACTGAGCATTCCTAAGGCATCAAATTGAACCGTTAGACTCTATTGAGTGTTCTTAGAAGTCTTAACTTGCTAGTTTAGCATTTGGACAATGTTTCGTTAGGTAGAGAAGCCAATAGACCAAGTTAAGTTTAAAATTGCACGAAACGTGAAAAACTTGTCTATGCATAGAACAGAGCATTCCTACGGTGTCAAATTGGACCGTTATACTCTATTTAGTGTTCTTAGAAGTCTTAACTTGCTAATTTAGCTTTTGGACAACGTTTCGTTAGGTAAAGAAGCCAATAGACCAAGTTAAGTTCAAAATTGCACGAAACGAGAAAAACTTGTCTATGCATAGAACTGAGCATTCCTAAGGCATCAAATTAGGCCGTTATACTCTATTTAGTGTTCTTAGAAGTCTTAACTTGCTAGTTTAGCTTTTGGACAACATTTCATTAGCTAAAGAAGCCAATAGACCATGTTAAGTTCAAAATTACACGAAACGTGAAAAACTTGTCTACGCATAGAATTGAGCATTCCTAAGGCATCAAATTGGACCGTTATACTCTATTTAGTGTTCTTAGAAGTCTTAACTTGCTAGTTTCGCTTTTGGACAACGTTTCGTTAGGTAAAAAAGCCAATAGACCAAGTTAAGTTCAAAATCGCACGAAACGAGAAAAACTTGTCTATGCATGGAACTGAGCATTCCTAAGGCATCAAATTAGACATTTATACTCTATTTAGTGTTCCTAGAAGTCTTAACTTGCTAGTTTAGCTTTTAGACAACGTTTCATTAGGTAAAGAAGCCAATAGCCCATGTTAATTTCAAAATTGCAGGAAACGTGAAAAACATGTCTATGCATAGAATTGAGCATTCCTAAGGCATCAAATTGGACCGTTATACTCTATTTAGTGTTCTTAGAAGTCTTAACTTTCTAGTTTAGCTTTTAGACAACGTTTCGTTAGGTATAGAAGCCAATAGACCAAGTTAAGTTTAAAATTGCACGAAACGAGAAAAACTTGTCTATGCGTAGAACTGAGCATTCCTAAGGCATCAAATTGGACCGTTAGACTCTATTGAGTGTTCTTAGAAGTCTTAACTTGCTAGTTTAGCATTTGGACAACGTTTCGTTAGGTAGAGAAGCCAATAGACCAAGTTAAGTTTAAAATTGCACGAAACGTGAAAAACTTGTCTATGCATAGAATAGAGCATTCCTACGGTGTCAAATTAGACCGTTATACTCTATTTAGTGTTCTTAGAAGTCTTAACTTGCTAGTTTAGCATTTGGACAACATTTCGTTGGGTAGAGAAGCCAATAGACCAAGTTAAGTTTAAAATTGCACGAAACCTGAAAAACTTGTCTATGCATAGAACAGAGCATTCCTACGGTGTCAAATTGGACCGTTATACTCTATTTAGTGTTCTTATAAGTCTTAACTTGCTAATTTAGCTTTTAGACAACGTTTCGTTAGGTAAAAAAGCCAATAGACCAAGTTAAGTTTAAAATTGCACGAAACGATAAAAACTTGTCTATGCATAGAACTGAGCATTCCTAAGGCATCAAATTGGACCTTTATACTATATCTAGTGTTCTTAGAAGTCTTAACTTGCTAGTTTAGCTTTTGGACAACATTTCGTTAGGTGAAGAAGCCAATAGACCAAGTTAAGTTTAAAATTGCACGAAACGAGAAAAACTTGTCTATGCGTAGAACTGAGCATTCCTAAGGAATCAAATTGGACTATTATACTCTATTTAGTGTTCTTAGAAGTCTTAACTTGCTAGTTTAGCTTTTGGACAACGTTTCGTTAGGTAAAGAAGCCAACAACCCAAGTTAAGTTTAAAATTGCACAAAACGAGAAAAACTTGTCTACGCATAGAACTGAGCATTCCTAAGGAATCAAATTGGACCCTTATACTCTATTTAGTATTGTTTGAAGTCTTAACTTGCTAGTTTAGCTTTTGGACAACGTTTCGTTAGGTAAAGAAGCCAACAGCCCAAGTAAAGTTTAAAATTGCACGAAACGAGAAAAACTTATCTATGCAGAGAACTGAGCATTACTAAGGAATCAAATTGGACCGTTATACTCTATTTAGTGTTCTTAGAAGTCTTAACTTGCTAGTTTCGCTTTTGGACAACGTTTCGTTAGGTAAAAAAGCCAATAGACCAAGTTAAGTTCAAAATCGCACGAAACGAGAAAAACTTGTCTATGCATGGAACTGAGCATTCCTAAGGCATCAAATTAGACATTTATACTCTATTTAGTGTTCTTAGAAGTCTTAACTTGCTAGTTTAGCTTTTAGACAACGTTTCATTAGGTAAAGAAGCCAATAGCCCATGTTAATTTCAAAATTGCAGGAAACGTGAAAAACATGTCTATGCATAGAATTGAGCATTCCTAAGGCATCAAATTGGACCGTTATACTCTATTTAGTGTTCTTAGAAGTCTTAACTTTCTAGTTTAGCTTTTAGACAACGTTTCGTTAGGTAAAGAAGCCAATAGACCAAGTTAAGTTTAAAATTGCACGAAACGAGAAAAACTTGTCTATGCGTAGAACTGAGCATTCCTAAGGCATCAAATTGGACCGTTAGACTCTATTGAGTGTTCTTAGAAGTCTTAACTTGCTAGTTTAGCATTTGGACAACGTTTCGTTAGGTAGAGAAGCCAATAGACCAAGTTAAGTTTAAAATTGCACGAAACGTGAAAAACTTGTCTATGCATAGAATAGAGCATTCCTACGGTGTCAAATTCGACCGTTATACTCTATTTAGTGTTCTTAGAAGTCTTAACTTGCTAGTTTCGCTTTTGGACAACGTTTCGTTAGGTAAAAAAGCCAATAGACCAAGTTAAGTTCAAAATCGCACGAAACGAGAAAAACTTGTCTATGCATGGAACTGAGCATTCCTAAGGCATCAAATTAGACATTTATACTCTATTTAGTGTTCTTAGAAGTCTTAACTTGCTAGTTTAGCTTTTAGACAACGTTTCATTAGGTAAAGAAGCCAATAAACCATGTTAAGTTCAAAATCGCACGAAACAAGAAAAACTTGTCTATGCATAGAATTGAGCATTCCTAAGGCATCAAATTGGACCGTTGTACTCTATTTAGTGTTCTTAGAAGTCTTAACTTGCTAGTTTAGCTTTTGGACAACGTTTCGTTAGGTAAAGAAGCCAATAGACCATGTTAAGTTCAAAATTGCACGAAACGAGAAAAACTTGTCTACGCATAGAACTAAGCATTCCTAAGGCATCAAAATGGACCGTTATACTCTATTTAGTGTTCTTAGAAGTATTAACTTGCTAGTTTAGCTTGTGGACAACGTTTCGTTAGGTAAAGAAGCCAATAGACCATTTTAACTTCAAAATTGCGCGAAACGTGAAAAGCTTCTCTATGCATCGAATTGAGCATTCCTAAGGCATCAAATTGGACCGTTATACTCTATTTAGTGTTCTGAGAAGTCTTAACTTTCTAGTTTAGCTTTTGAACAACGTTTCGTTAGGTAAAAAAGCCAATAACCGATGTTAATTTCAAAATTGCAGGAAACGTGAAAAACATGTCTATGCATAGAATTGAGCATTCGTAAGGCATCAAATTGGACCGTTATACTCTATTTAGTGTTCTTAGAAGTCTTAACTTTCTAGTTTAGCTTTTGGACAACGTTTCGTTAGGTAAATAAGCCAATAGACCAAGTTAAGTTTAAAATTGCACGAAACGAGAAAAACTTGTCTATGCATAGAACTGAGCATTCCTAAGGCATCAAATTGAACCGTTAGACTCTATTGAGTGTTCTTAGAAGTCTTAACTTGCTATTTTAGCATTTGGACAATGTTTCGTTAGGTAGAGAAGCCAATAGACCAAGTTAAGTTTAAAATTGCACGAAACGTGAAAAACTTGTCTATGCATAGAACAGAGCATTCCTACGGTGTCAAATTGGACCGTTATACTCTATTTAGTGTTCTTAGAAGTCTTAACTTGCTAATTTAGCTTTTGGACAACGTTTCGTTAGGTAAAGAAGCCAATAGACCAAGTTAAGTTCAAAATTGCACGAAACGAGAAAAACTTGTCTATGCATAGAACTGAGCATTCCTAAGGCATCAAATTAGGCCGTTATACTCTATTTAGTGTTCTTAGAAGTCTTAACTTGCTAGTTTAGCTTTTGGACAACATTTCATTAGCTAAAGAAGCCAATAGACCATGTTAAGTTCAAAATTACACGAAACGTGAAAAACTTGTCTACGCATAGAATTGAGCATTCCTAAGGCATCAAATTGGACCGTTATACTCTATTTAGTGTTCTTAGAAGTCTTAACTTGCTAGTTTCGCTTTTGGACAACGTTTCGTTAGGTAAAAAAACCAATAGACCAAGTTAAGTTCAAAATCGCACGAAACGAGAAAAACTTGTCTATGCATGGAACTGAGCATTCCTAAGGCATCAAATTAGACATTTATACTCTATTTAGTGTTCCTAGAAGTCTTAACTTGCTAGTTTAGCTTTTAGACAACGTTTCATTAGGTAAAGAAGCCAATAGCCCATGTTAATTTCAAAATTGCAGGAAACGTGAAAAACATGTCTATGCATAGAATTGAGCATTCCTAAGGCATCAAATTGGACCGTTATACTCTATTTAGTGTTCTTAGAAGTCTTAACTTTCTAGTTTAGCTTTTAGACAACGTTTCGTTAGGTAAAGAAGCCAATAGACCAAGTTAAGTTTAAAATTGCACGAAACGAGAAAAACTTGTCTATGCGTAGAACTGAGCATTCCTAAGGCATCAAATTGGACCGTTAGACTCTATTGAGTGTTCTTAGAAGTCTTAACTTGCTAGTTTAGCATTTGGACAACGTTTCGTTAGGTAGAGAAGCCAATAGACCAAGTTAAGTTTAAAATTGCACGAAACGTGAAAAACTTGTCTATGCATAGAATAGAGCATTCCTACGGTGTCAAATTAGACCGTTATACTCTATTTACTGTTCTTAGAAGTCTTAACTTGCTAGTTTAGCATTTGGACAACATTTCGTTGGGTAGAGAAGCCAATAGACCAAGTTAAGTTTAAAATTGCACGAAACGTGAAAAACTTGTCTATGCATAGAACAGAGCATTCCTACGGTGTCAAATTGGACCGTTATACTCTATTTAGTGTTCTTAGAAGTCTTAACTTGCTAATTTAGCTTTTGGACAACGTTTCGTTAGGTAAAGAAGCCAATAGACCAAGTTAAGTTCAAAATTGCACGAAACGAGAAAAACTTGTCTATGCATAGAACTGAGCATTCCTAAGGCATCAAATTAGGCCGTTATACTCTATTTAGTGTTCTTAGAAGTCTTAACTTGCTAGTTTAGCTTTTGGACAACATTTCATTAGCTAAAGAAGCCAATAGACCATGTTAAGTTCAAAATTACACGAAACGTGAAAAACTTGTCTACGCATAGAATTGAGCATTCCTAAGGCATCAAATTGGACCGTTATACTCTATTTAGTGTTCTTAGAAGTCTTAACTTGCTAGTTTCGCTTTTGGACAACGTTTCGTTAGGTAAAAAAGCCAATAGACCAAGTTAAGTTCAAAATCGCACGAAACGAGAAAAACTTGTCTATGCATGGAACTGAGCATTCCTAAGGCATCAAATTAGACATTTATACTCTATTTAGTGTTCCTAGAAGTCTTAACTTGCTAGTTTAGCTTTTAGACAACGTTTCATTAGGTAAAGAAGCCAATAGCCCATGTTAATTTCAAAATTGCAGGAAACGTGAAAAACATGTCTATGCATAGAATTGAGCATTCCTAAGGCATCAAATTGGACCGTTATACTCTATTTAGTGTTCTTAGAAGTCTTAACTTTCTAGTTTAGCTTTTAGACAACGTTTCGTTAGGTAAAGAAGCCAATAGACCAAGTTAAGTTTAAAATTGCACGAAACGAGAAAAACTTGTCTATGCGTAGAACTGAGCATTCCTAAGGCATCAAATTGGACCGTTAGACTCTATTGAGTGTTCTTAGAAGTCTTAACTTGCTAGTTTAGCATTTGGACAACGTTTCGTTAGGTAGAGAAGCCAATAGACCAAGTTAAGTTTAAAATTGCACGAAACGTGAAAAACTTGTCTATGCATAGAATAGAGCATTCCTACGGTGTCAAATTAGACCGTTATACTCTATTTACTGTTCTTAGAAGTCTTAACTTGCTAGTTTAGCATTTGGACAACATTTCGTTGGGTAGAGAAGCCAATAGACCAAGTTAAGTTTAAAATTGCACGAAACCTGAAAAACTTGTCTATGCATAGAACAGAGCATTCCTACGGTGTCAAATTGGACAGTTATACTCTATTTAGTGTTCTTATAAGTCTTAACTTGCTAATTTAGCTTTTAGACAACGTTTCGTTAGGTAAAAAAGCCAATAGACCAAGTTAAGTTTAAAATTGCACGAAACGATAAAAACTTGTCTATGCATAGAACTGAGCATTCCTAAGGCATCAAATTGGACCTTTATACTATATCTAGTGTTCTTAGAAGTCTTAACTTGCTAGTTTAGCTTTTGGACAACATTTCGTTAGGTGAAGAAGCCAATAGACCAAGTTAAGTTTAAAATTGCATGAAACGAGAAAAACTTGTCTATGCATAGAACTGAGCATTCCTAAGGAATCAAATTGGACTATTATACTCTATTTAGTGTTCTTAGAAGTCTTAACTTGCTAGTTTAGCTTTTGGACAACGTTTCGTTAGGTAAAGAAGCCAACAGCCCAAGTAAAGTTTAAAATTGCACGAAACGAGAAAAACTTATCTATGCAGAGAACTGAGCATTACTAAGGAATCAAATTGGACCGTTATACTCTATTTAGTGTTCTTAGAAGTCTTAACTTGCTAGTTTCGCTTTTGGACAACGTTTCGTTAGGTAAAAAAGCCAATAGACCAAGTTAAGTTCAAAATCGCACGAAACGAGAAAAACTTGTCTATGCATGGAACTGAGCATTCCTAAGGCATCAAATTAGACATTTATACTCTATTTAGTGTTCTTAGAAGTCTTAACTTGCTAGTTTAGCTTTTAGACAACGTTTCATTAGGTAAAGAAGCCAATAGCCCATGTTAATTTCAAAATTGCAGGAAACGTGAAAAACATGTCTATGCATAGAATTGAGCATTCCTAAGGCATCAAATTGGACCGTTATACTCTATTTAGTGTTCTTAGAAGTCTTAACTTTCTAGTTTAGCTTTTAGACAACGTTTCGTTAGGTAAAGAAGCCAATAGACCAAGTTAAGTTTAAAATTGCACGAAACGAGAAAAACTTGTCTATGCGTAGAACTGAGCATTCCTAAGGCATCAAATTGGACCGTTAGACTCTATTGAGTGTTCTTAGAAGTCTTAACTTGCTAGTTTAGCATTTGGACAACGTTTCGTTAGGTAGAGAAGCCAATAGACCAAGTTAAGTTTAAAATTGCACGAAACGTGAAAAACTTGTCTATGCATAGAATAGAGCATTCCTACGGTGTCAAATTCGACCGTTATACTCTATTTAGTGTTCTTAGAAGTCTTAACTTGCTAGTTTAGCATTTGGACAACGTTTCGTTGGGTAGAGAAGCCAATAGACCAAGTTAAGTTTAAAATTGCACGAAACGTGAAAAACTTGTCTATGCATAGAACAGAGCATTCCTACGGTGTCAAATTGGACCGTTATACTCTATTTAGTGTTCTTATAAGTCTTAACTTGCTAATTTAGCTTTTAGACAACGTTTCGTTAGGTAAAAAAGCCAATAGACCAAGTTAAGTTTAAAATTACACGAAACGATAAAAACTTGTCTATGCATAGAACTGAGCATTCCTAAGGCATCAAATTGGACCTTTATACTATATCTAGTGTTCTTAGAAGTCTTAACTTGCTAGTGTGCTTAGAATGACTCTTGAGGAAATGATAAGAATCTGGTAAGAAAGGCTCAAGAGTAACAATAAAGCTTTACTTGGCTAGTGTGTGTGATCTCTCTTCAAAATCAAGTATGTAATCAAGAAATGAATGAGTGAAAGAATGAAAGCTTAGAAGATGAAGAATACTAGAGAGAGAGTGTGTAATTTTCGGCCAAGTATATGCACCATAGACAAAGAGTTAGTTTTTATAGAAAATTGTGGAGTGTAAACTCATGAAATGAGGGCCATTGGATTGATATGAAAGATATGGACCCTTGGATCATTATAGACGTTAGAAGGCTTAGAGAAGTGTGAAAATGTTTACAACAAGTCTCTTTTGGTAGGAGGAAATAATGGCTTTTGGATGGATATAGACTTTGGAGGCATCTTGGAAGATACAACAATTTGACTTGAGAAAAGTTTGTCTTTTAGGTGGAGTAAATCATGGCTTTGGATGGATATAGACTTTAGATGCATCTTGAAAGATACAACAATTGACATGAGAAAAGTTTGTCTCTTAGATGGAATAAATGATGGCCTTTGGATCAAATGAAGATTCAATTTTGGCCATAGGATGTAAAGTAGGAGAGATAAGAATAAAGCTTGAATCTTTGGCCATTGGATTAAAATGTGATTTTGATGTAGAGAGAATATGATCCATTGGATGTGGAGTGTCTTGGTGGGAAAAAGAAATGGTTTTGAAATAAAGCTTCCCACACATGTGAAGAGAAAAACTTGTCATAAGACTTGTTGTACCTCTTGTCTCCTCCTTTCAAATTAACTTTTCCTTCTCTTCTCTTTTTGGCTCCAAGTCTTCTAGTTAAGATGTAACTATGGTTAACTTGTCTTCTTTGCCATGTCATCAATGCCATGTCATTAATGCCGTGTCAACAATGCCATGTCAGCTGCCACGTCACGTCCGTCGATTCTGACTTTGACTAGAAAGTTAATTTTACTTCAATTGATCCCAATTAAGCTTCAAGACATCTTTGGCAAAACTTGATTATGTTGACCACGAAATTGACTTTCTTAATAATGTTTGACACTGATTAAGTCTTCATTATAGTTCGGTTAAGGTCACCATGTTGATACATGGCCAACTTGATCATCCTACACACAATTAAACTCAAGACATGCTATGTAAACCCTTTTAGGATTTCTTGCAATTAGTTCATGTTAGTTCAATAATCAAATCATCAAATAAGCACAATTGAACTAGTTTAATATAAGTCTTGAATTCCTAAACTAATCAAGTAGGCATATGCACCTAGGTTTCTCAATACAATCAATAGATCAAAGTTCAATCAAAACATGCCGTTGTAATCACTCAAACATATATTCAACATTCTCCCCCTTTTGATGATTACAAAATAACTTATGTAACTTTGAGCTATTTTCTTTAATTCACATGAGAAACTCTCCCCCTCACATTATGCTTCACACAAATAAACTTCCTATAAGCATATGTTTCAATAAACACAAGGGAATTGCAATTCAAGACAAGTAAAGTATCAATAGGCAAGGTTTATACAATATGACATTCAAGTTCCTCCCCCTTAACCTATGCATACCAAACTTTAAAGTTCAAAGTTCTATATTTCTCCCCCTTTATTTTGTAAATGCATCCAAAAGGTGTTCAATATAAACAATGCATAAATTTCATACACATATCAAGTACTCATTCTCATGCCAAGATTACCTCTTAAAAATTCAAATCTCTCTTGGTTTAGAGGTTTCGTTAGTATGTCCGCAAGTTGGTTCATTGTGTCCACATAATCTAATTTAATTGTCCCTTGAGTCACATGGTCTCTAATAAAATGATGCCTAATTTCAATATGTTTAGCCTTAGAATGATGCACCGGATTTTTAGAAAGGTAATGGCACTAGTATTATCACAATATATAGGAATATCTTTCAATTTAAGTCCAAAATCATTTAGTTGTTGTCTAATCCATAAAAGTTGAGCACAACAACTTCCTATAGCCATATATTCAGCTTCGGTGGTAGATAGGGCTACACAAGGTTGTTTCTTGGAGAACCAAGAAATAAGCATACTTCCTAGGAATTGACATGTACCCGAAGTGCTCTTTCTATTTATTTTACACCCAGCAAAATCAGCATCACTATATGCATATAAATCAAACAAAGAATTTTTATCATACCATATGCCAATAGTTGATGTATGCCTAAGGTACCTAAATATTCTCTTAACCGCTAGGAAATGAGAATGCATAGGCTGACTTTGAAATCTAGCACACATGCATACACTAAACATAATGTCGGGTCTACTAGATGTCAAATATAAAAGTGAACCAATCATGGACCTATACATTTTAGAATCATAAGGTTGTCCATCTTCATCTTTTTCAAGTTTAGTTGACACACTCATAGGAGTAGGAGAAGGATTCAAGGAATCAAAACCAAACTTTTTAAGCATATCATGAATATATTTAGTTTGACTAATATGTATACCTTTCTTAGTTTGTTTAACTTGCAGCCCTAAAAAGAATGTAAGTTCACCCATCATGGACATCTCAAATTCATTTTTCATGCAAGACTCAAACTCTTTGCACATAGCCTCATTAGTAGCACCAAATATAATGTCATCTACATATATTTGAACAATAAGCATGTCATGACCTTTTTCTTTTAAGAACAAAGTGCTATCAATTCTTCCTCTTTTAAAACCATTTTGAATTAAGAATGAAGAAAGTCTATCATACCATGCCCTAGGTGCTTGTTTCAAACCATACAAGGCTTTTGTCAATTTATAAACATGGTTTGGAAAGTTAGGATCTTCAAATCCGGGTGGTTGCTTTACATATACATTCTCATTGATGAAACCATTCAAAAATGCACTTTTGACATCCATTTGATAAAGTTTAAAACCTTTGAAACATGCAAATGCCATAAGCAACCTAATAGCTTCTAACCTAGCTACGGATGCAAATGTTTCTTCATAGTCAATCCCTTCTTCTTGGTTGTACCCTTGTGCAACCAACCTAACCTTGTTTCTAATAACTTCACCATCTTCATTCATTTTGTTCTTAAACACCCATTTAGTTTCAATTATGGTTTGGTCTTTAGGTCTTGGAACTAAATGCCAAACTTCATTCCTAGTGAATTGATTCAACTCATCTTGCATAGCGATAATCCATTTATCATCAAGCAAAGCATCATCAATGTTTCTAGGTTCTATTTGAGAAATTAAGGCATACGAACCATGCACATCAACAATTAAAGCAGTATTCATTAAATTTGCAGTCACATTATCTACCACATTAGCATGCATATCATTATCATTAGGAGCTAAGTGAGATCTACGAGTCCTTACCCCTTGATGCAAATCACCAATTATGAGTTGTTTGGGATGCTTGTGTTTGTCCTTCACTTGCAGCCATGATGTAGGAGCTGTAGTTTCACTATTGGAGGCCACGGGTGCAACCTCACTTTCTTCCAAGCCCACGAGTGCGTCACTATTTTGTGTCTCCTCGTGCTCGTTTCCTCCCTCTTTGCTTGGTCCATCATCTTTAGGTGTAGGAGAGTCATCTTTATCATCTTTTAAGCTCAACTTCTCCAAACCTAACTCAATATCATCATTCTTAAGCAAAGGGTCAAGTGCAAGAGTTTCAATAAATTTAACATGAATGGACTCTTCTATTCTCCTAGACTTTGGATTGTAAACTCTATAAGCTCTAGAAGTTAAAGCATAGCCAACAAATACACAAGGAGTAGATTTTGCTTCAAATTTATCTAAGCCATCCTTAGTGTTCAGTACATAACATTTGCAACCAAAAACTCTAAAGTAGTCAACCTTAGGTTTTCTATCATTCCAAATCTCATAAGGTGTCTTATTTATCTTCTTTCTAATAGACAACCTATTTGTAACATAGCATGCACAATTAATGGCCTCGGCCCACAAGAACTTAGGCAAATCATGTTCACAAAGCATAGTCCTAGCAATTTCTTGCAAAGTTCTATTAAATCATGTCTAATGCCATATTCATCACATAGATCAATAAATGCATGATTATCAAATTCTCCTCCATGATCACTCCTAATCTTGCTAATGCTTATGTTCTTTTCATTTTGAAGCCTCTTGATTAGTTTTGAAAACTCATGAATGGTCTCATGTTTATGTGCAAGGAAAATCACCCAAGTATATCTAGAATAGTCATCAACAATCACAAAAGCATAGGATCCACCACCTAGACTTTTGACTCTACTTGGACCAAACAAATCAAGATGCAAAAGTTCTAAATGTTGGACCAAGACTTAGTGTCTAGTCAACATTGTGTTTTTGATGATTGTGTATGATTGTATACTAAAATGTGTGTGAGCATGCTTGACTTGAACATATCCTAAAATGCTAGAAAACATGCTTAAATGGTTATTTGGTTAATTGTTTAATATCTTAATTGTGCATATACAAATGAAGGCTTATGCATATCTCTATGTGAATTTGGTATCTATATATTTTTGAGATAGTGCTGGAAATTAAGTTTTGAAAATAAATATACATGGACTAAGTTAGGGTATTAATCTTCTAATGATCATAATTTATCTTACTTAGGTCCAAATTACTTGAAACTTGAACCACATGCACATGAAGGTTTAATATATGTTCTAGGACTATAATCATGAGAAATTAAGTGCATCACATATATATTTGGTCATATGCTTAAATTCCGCCAAAACTAGGTTTTACCTAATTTTGTGCATATGTGTTCTTTGTGAACGTAGTGAACCAAATGAACTCCGATTTAAATGAAATTTCGTGTGCATCTTAGTTTCATCACTATGAAAATATTTGACTTAGTAAAGTTCAAGAGAAAATGTCATTTACACTGAGTTTGCAAAATAACATTGAATTTACACTTAGAATTTATCGGTTTCACTATTAGTGACTTATTTGCTTGGTTGAGTGACCAAACGATTTCCGATTGTTATGAAATTTTATGTGGACATTCTAATATATATAAAATGATTTATCATGCAGTAATACGAATTTTCTGGGTTGTTTTTCTAATGTAATTAACCTATGCGCTCTATATGAAGCTCTTTGAGCTTACATGCAATTGGGGAGTTCTACCTCCTATTTCTTTGTAGGTTAATCATCATGAGGATGTTATATCACTCAGAATTCAGTTTGCTCAAGTGAATTGAAGTCCGGTTTTCAAGTATGAGCTTGGATCTCTAGAAAACCAAGAAAAACCTATGTTCATCAACCTTCCACTAAGGCATTTTGATTGATGATTGGAACTAGCCTTAGGGCTGTATAATATGGATATATTGGTGCTGCCAAATTCAGAGTTTGAAGTCAAGATTGGAGGGACATGTTTGGTCATGTGAAGGATCTCTTATCTTCATCAAACAAGATCTTGCACATGCTTCCTTTATTGAGGTCAATGATAAGATTTTTGTGAGAAGAAAATTGATGAAGCTAAAGGACAAATGCAATGGTTGAAATTTGTAAGAGATGAGAAAGTATATTTTGCAACTAGACAAGACTTAGATTATGAAGATATTCTTGAAGACTACAAGCTCCAACGGTACACTAATCTATGGCCGAGATTGAATTGTTTTGAATTATGAATGGATCAGATTACAACAAGACTTGAAGGGTTAAGATGACCATTTAAAAGGTGAATCCAATGGTTGTGCATAAGACCATATTCTTGCTTTCAATTTTTGACTTAAAAGAAGATCTTACTTGATTTTTGGAGTCAAAGATGGTTGCAAGTTGCTACACATTTTGTAGGAAATCATTGGAGATACCAAGGCCAAGATTTAGTGTAAGTTTGATCAAATGGTCAAAGATGACAAAATTGTTGGAGATACCAAGGTCAAGATTTGGTGCAAGTTTGATCAAATTGTCAAAGATGGCTGCAAGTGCACATGACAACTCAAATCTTGGAAAGCTAGACTTGAAAAATAATGCAAGTGCAACGGCTACATATTGTAAGGTCAAGATTTAATGATCTATTCATTCAATGGCCAAGATTTGCACATGTAATTGAAGGTCGAGATTTGAAGATAGAAAAAGATCCAATGGTGGAAATCACAAGAGCTTGGTAAATTATAAAGAGGGGTTCTTCCTCATTCCAACTTGGAGAAGCCAAAATTATATTGAAGAAATTCTTGCTCTCAAAGCTTTCAAGCTAGTTTGTGCCATTGAATCCAAGCTTCTACCCAAAGCCACTCTAAAGGCTTCCTCACTATTTTGCTTTTGCAAAGAGGGAGTGCTTCTCATTTGGCTTCTTATTTTCAGATTCGAAAATCCTCATTATTCTTCATTTTCTATCCAACCCGTGAGGTTATATTGTGATTCTTGAGTGTTCCTCAACCCTATTTGCTTAGTGCAAACCTTGAGTGAACGATTTATACCGAACACTTGTAAAAGTCCCTTCATTGGGCAAAAACCTTGTTGAGGTTGAGTTTAAGGGAGTGCTTGAAACCCTTGGTTGTAAAGTTTGAAGATTATCTTGAAATCTTCAGTTTTAAGGGTGACCTAAAAACCCTTGTGAGTTTTGTGGAGCTCTTGAGAAAACCACATCCTTAGTGGAGGTTGAAAAATCCTCGGTTGGTGAACCTAGGTAGTAGATGTAGGAGAAGAGTCTCCGAACTACTATAAATTGCTGTGTGGACTTTCTTGATTGCATTGCTTGCTTGTTGATTGATTAAGTGTTTTGATTGCAGAATTTTCTGAACCACTAGTCTGTCCGTGCACTGTTCACATAGCTAAACTTTGAATTTTAATCTGAATTTTTGATATAGTATTCATTAGGGTGTTGTGATACTGCATACCAAATTTCATTGAATTCTGACTTGATTTGCTAGGTGAAATTTGAGTTGTTAAATCTGTGCGCAGTGTGTTGTTTAAAAAATCTGTTTTTGCAATTCCTTGATTATTTGATAATTGATCATTCACCATATTGTATCACATCTTGCATTGAAATGAATATTGATTAAGATAATCATTAGAGTCCAAATTTGTGTGCTAATTGTTAATTGACATTGATTTCCTTTTAAATTTTAAAAAGAGATTCCTATCGGAATTTGGGGACACAATTCACCCCCCCTCTTGTGTTAAGTACGATCCATCAATTGGTATCGGAGCCGGTTTGCTAAAACATAGGATTAACACCCTTATTAGCATTTTTATGACTTACACAAATTTGCATGTTGAGGCCGAAAGCCTTTCTATGGATATTCCACCTGTCTTTGATGGTGACTATCCATTTTGGAAGAATAGAATGAGAATATTTATTAAATCTAGAGGCATAGATGTATGGAGGGTAGTAAAGGATGGTCCTCATTGTCCTAGTAGGAGTAGAGGAGATGAATGGACAAATACGGACATTGAATTAATGTGCTTAAATGTTCATTGGTATGCATGATTGAAGGGGGAGCATGCCCTAAGTCTAGGAATTCATGTTTTATCATTAATTGAAAAAGATAGAATGCATGCTAAGTTTCTTAAGTGAACTTGTTGCATCTCTATAATTTGGAAGCAATATGTGGAATACATGACTTCTGGTGTGCTTTTATTAAATTCATGAATGCATGTATTTGGTTGGTGTCAACTCCTCTCCCTATTCCCTCTTGATTGACTACATTATAGGGAAGAGATAATGATTAGAAAAGATGCATTAAAATGACATATTCTAAATTGATATACTTTCATGCAATATTAAGTATTTGAGCTTTTATTGACAAAACATACTTATCTTGTATCAAGCATGGTGCATCCTTAAACTAGTACTTGAACTGACATATGAAATGGTTTATAGACCAAAGTTTAAGGGGGAGTGCATTTGGCATGTTTTGGTGAGAAGTATGTATGCTACTATACTTGAAGTGAGGGGGAGCTAATATGAACATTAACTTGTACTCGATCTATAGCTCACTTCATTTGCATGATTGAAAACAATTAAGTATTTGAGTATAAAATGAGAATTTCAATTAAACCTTAAGATCTTTTTGATAATTACAAAAAGGGGGGAGAAAGAATATAGTTTTTGGATAAAGATTGTAGTTCTTGGAAAAAATGGTACATCTTTAGAAAACTACATTGCACATTTTGGAATCATCAAAAAGGGGGAGATTGTTGGACCAAGCACACATTACCATCTCTGGTTTTTAGACTTGAAAGACTCCCTAGTGTGTTTTCCACTAATGCATGGCTCACAAGCATCATACATGTCAAAGTTCAAAGAAGGTATGCCTCTAACAAGATTATTTCTAACCAATTTTTCAATTGTAGAAATTCCCATATGTCCTAATCTTCTATGCCATATATTCACATCACTAACATTGGAAATCAAGCATTTAAGTTTGCAATCATTCAAGTCTTTCAAATTAATAGAATACACATTACCATCTCTTTTTCCTACAAGCACACATTCATTCATGGCATTTAAAAACTCACACTTTGAATCATCAAAACATATGCGCAAGCCACCATCACACAGTTGAGAAATACTAAGAAGGTTAAAAGACAATCCATCAACTAATTGCACATTAGAGATAGAGAAAGAGGATACATCACCTATGGATCCTTGACCAAGGATCCTACCCTTCTTGTTGTCACCAAAAGTCACATGACCACCATTAGAGAACTTCTTGAGAGAAGAAAAAGAACTTGAGTTCCCGGTCATGTGTCTTGAGCAACCACTATCCAAGTACCACTTGGAAGCCTTAGAACTTTTGATTTTCAAGAACACCTACATTAGTTCAATTCGCTTTAGGTACCCAATTTCTTTTGGGTCCTAGGAGGTTAGCATCAAGAATCTTGATTCCCTTTGGAACCCACATTTGCTTAACTTTCTTGCCAAACACATATTGAAACTTTGGAAAAACTTTGGCATTCAAGTTATGCATATATGCATCATTTGAAGAATGAAATGAAGTGCTAGCATACATACAGCCTTGTGGAGCTCTAGGAGCCCTAGAATACCTTATGGGTTGCCCTAATTTCTTAGGAAACCCTACGGGTCTCTTGGGAACAGATTTGATATCCTTCTTCCAAGGCTGATTTGGCACACCCCTAATGGGAATAGGCCTATGTCTCACGGATTGGACAAATGATACATGTTCATGATGTGATTTCGAAGTACTAGCATGCATATCATTCAAAGCATTGTAGTTAGGAGGTGAAAAAATCATTTTCTTAGGAAAACAATCCTCCTTCATGTCATTCAAGGAATGCAAATAGCCACGTGATACAAAAGATGTAGAAATATCATGCATATCACATTTCTTCAATTTTACATTATCACCAACATAACCTAAACCCGATTTGTCCAAAGATTGTCTAAGGCATGATAAGAGTGAATCAAGTCTAGAAGATCCCACACTAAACTTCGAGAACGATTTCTCTAGATCCTCATATCTTAATTTCAAAGCATCTAATTCATTTTGAACAATAGAGTCATCATGTGACTCTTGGTTCTCATTAGGCACAATAGCAATCAATTTCAAATCATCATACTCTTCTTGCAAGGTACTAAGTTTAAATTGCAAATCTTCAATCAAGGGTTCATGATCACACTTAGACATGTTATTAGCACACATGGCAGCAAGCATATCGCACTTTTCATCACATTTAGCATTTAGATCATCAATGGTCTTTTCATGCTCTTCTACCTTAGCATTTAAACAATCAATCTCATTTTTCAATTGTTTCTTTTCCTTATGCATTTTCCTATTCTTAGCATTCATGTCATTGAGTAAGGAAAGCAAATCATCAATAGACACATCATCATCATCATGATCAAAAGAGTTTACCTCCTCATCCGGATTGGATGAGTTTCCTTTGGCCATCAAGCAAAGTCTAGCAACCTCGTCCTCACTTGAAGTGCTTTCGGAGTCCGAATCACTCCATCTAGCTTTGAAGGCTCTCTTGGTTTGCTCCTTGCTCTTTTCTTTCTTCTTTGGACACTCATACTTCATGTGTCCCTTCTTACCACACTCAAAGCACCTCAAATCTTTGTCTTGCTCCTCATGGTTCCCTTTTGAGTCGTTTTGATCCCCATGGCCAGATTTGAAGTTGTCCCTCCTTGAGTGGCCAAAAGGTCTACCACTTTGCTTCTTCTTGTTTATCAAGTATCTCCTGAACCTCCTTGTCATTAAGGCTACTTCTTCATCACTCAAATCATCTTCACTATCACCCTTGGAGGCAAAAGCAATGCTCTTCTTTTTGGTGTCCTCTTTTTGAGCTTCTCTTGCCTTCAAGTTTGTCTCATATACCAGAAGTGATCCTACAAGCTCATCCAACTTAAAAACTTTGAGATCTTTAGCTTCTTGGATGGCGGTCACTTTGGCATCTCATGCTTCCGGAAGACTTCTCAAGTACTTTTGTACCTTTTCTTGATTGGAGAATGTCTTCCCTAAAGATTCAAGAGAATTCAGAATTTTGGTTAGTCTAATATCCATATCGGTAATAGACTCATGTGGAAGCATAGTGAACAATTCATATGAATGCATGAGCATGTTAATCTTAGACTCCTTTACTTGATTAGTTCCCTCATGCTTCATCTCTAACCTAGTCCACATATCTTTAGCCGAAATGCATGTAGAAATATGTTTAGCTTCAATTGAATTTAATGCATTAAATAAAATAGACATAGCTTTAGCATTCAAAGAAATCTTTTTCTTATCATTATCATCCCATTTATCCCTAGGTTTTGAAATCTCCTTCTCAACATCACCAACTTTGATGGTGATAGTAGGCTCATAAGGTCCATTCTCTATGACATACCACAAATCAATATCTAGAGACATGAAATAAAGTTTCATTCTCATCTTCCAATGGTCATAGTCTTCTCCATCAAAGTATGGAGGTCTACCACTAGATTGACCCTCTAATACATGATCATGTCTACCACTAGTAGATGCCATATCAAGAATCACAAATAATGCACAAGACAATTACTTCTATATGCAAGTAACCTGCTTCGATACCACTTGTTAGGATGTATGGCACCACAAGAGGGGGGGTGAATTGTGTCCTTAGTCAAATTAGACTAGGTCACTCCTTTTTCGGTTTCAATGAATTCTATCAAATTTCACCCTAAGCGGAAGCTAAATACCAAATTAAGTTCTAGTGTATATGTATATGAGTCAAGGAGAACAATCAATTTAAACAAATTTGTATCTAGCAACCTAAATATCCAATTTCAAGTATGTATGATATGAGAATGCAATGCTAATTGAAATTGCTGGAAAGTAAAAGAGGCAAGAGATTTATAGTGGTTCGGCTTAACCCAAGCCTTGTAATATCCTGATATAACTTTACACTATTCATAGTATTTTATTGTGGTGGTTGAGGTGGAGGGAACCTCTGTGTTGGTGAACCGGTATTTGAAGAGAATAAAAATTAAATTAAGATAAAAATCTGGAAATATTTTTCATAAGTGGAGGATTTTAAAAGAAAATTTTAGACGCAAGAATCACTCAAATCGGATTTAAATTGGATTTATTATGTTTTTTTTTAGTTAGTTGGATTTTTACATTTGGTGAGTGGCATTTTCGTAAAATTTCAGGGACTACAGTGAAGTTTTAAGTAAATAAGTTAAATACCCAGATTTCTCACTATTTACAAATACACCCTCTTCCTCACAACTCTTCTCTCTCCCGTACACCTTTCTCTCTCCTGGTGATTTTCTGATTCCGGTGACGATGATGGCTGTGTTTGGTATCAAAAGAAGCGTATTGACGAGACGAGTGTAACCCAACTTGAATCAAGTCGATCGGAGCTACGGTTAGGGAGATATCGGAGTTTGAAGTTTCGGTCACCTTGAATTTCTTTTGGTCGATCCGGTCGATTCCGGCGATGGTTTGACTTCTTTCAGGTACCTATGAGTTCATCTCATCGAGCTCTTCGATTTGATATAAGATTTGGCAGGTTTGGGTGGCCGGATCTCCGGTGGTAGTGTTGAATGGGTTTCAGCCGAGTTGACCGAGTCAGGCCGAGTTGACTCGGTTGACTGGTCTGTTGACCGGTTTGACCCGGTTTGTCACTGTTTGACCCGGTTTGCCACTGTTTGACCCGGTTTTGCCCGGTTTGACCGGTTTTGCACTGTTTGGCCCGGTTCAATACTGTTTGACCGTTGACCATAGTTGACCGACCGTATTTTAATTGTATTTTCGTATATCGTGTTTTTCGGTGTAGACGGTAATCTCAGTTGAGATTTGAAGCGGGTTGACTTTCGGAGTCAAGGGTTGACGGGGACGTTTGCGTGGTATTTGCTTTCCGATTTCCAGGTAGGGGTTTCCTTACTCTTGCATGTGACTTTAGAGTTCTGATTTTACGGACTCTGACGATCTTATGGTTTTGTTGGTTTCCGGGGGTGGAAATACGACCTGTTTACATGTTGATTTATATTCTCTGTTATATATCACTGTTGGTATGTTTCTGTGAGTGGTGATTGGAGGTGTTGGATGTGGACGTGAATTGTGGGCCCATATAGGCGCCCAAATGATCGGATATGGATTTCTGATGGATGATATATATACATATACAGACCGGATATATATACCGGTGGACCGTCTGAGACGGGGTGCATCACAGGGGATGCCCTCTGGTGTAGGCTATGCTATCGGGATACCCGATCCTCATTCAGTTTCGGTGTGGACCTGGACTGGGAGACACCCTACGGGGATTAGGGTGGGTCCAGGGGTGTGATGGATTATTGGAGATTGATTTGGTGGTTACAGTGTTGGATAGCCTTATCGGCTACCATTTCACTTGATTGGATTGGTGTATGGATTTCTGGAGACCAGTGTGGGTGGTTCCAGTGCTGTTTAGCCTTATCGGCTATTGTGCTATTTGGTTTACTTACTGATGGATGTATATTTACTGTATTGCATACTATGCATTACATTTCTGGATTTATTACTATTATTTATGGATATTGGCGTTTCCTCTCTACGCCCTACTGAGCTTTGTGGCTCACCCCTCTTCTTTATCCCCTTTCAGGTGAGTTGGATGTAGGTGATGGCGGTCGGCAGAGGGATGCGTGAGCTGGTGTGTAGCCTTGGGCTGACTCTTCAGTGTGGGTGTGAGAACTTATTGTATTGTATTTGTAGATACTATACGGTTTGGTATCGGGTAGATATATTTTATTATTCCGCTGTTGTATATGTACATAGGTGGATGTACTTTGTGGATATTATGGTAGTTTTTATTATTATTATGATTATGTCTGTTGGGTTTAGTTTTAGATTTGGGATCTGGTTGGGATCTGGTTCGGGGGATAGGGTGTCCCCTGCCGGTCACGTTCCTGTGGTATAGGTATACTTCGGTATATCTTAGGAGAGAGGGGCGTGTCAGATTGGTATCGGAGCTGTAGGTTTAGAAACTTACAGTGGTTAGGTTACCTAGGTTATTTTGTTGGCTACACATCATGCGTTTCCCCGCTGACCTGGTGAGTTTTTACTTTTGGTGTTTCCTGCTTTAGATTTATGTATATGTGTGTTATATTTTCCAGATATGGTTGACACACGTAGTACTCGGGTGCGAGGATATGGACGGGGTAGAGGAGAACATGAGGCGGATGAGCCTCAGGGGGTAGATGAGGTGGGTATGCCTGAGGTGACTCCATTAGAGCGGGGGCGAGGACGGAGAGGTAGGGGTGCGAGACGTGGTAGGGGCGGAAGACGTGGGAGAGGTGGGGGCAGGCGGCGAGTGAATATAGATCCAGTGGATGATATTGGGGAGGATCAGGAGGGATATCTAGCACCACAGGGGGTAGAGACAGTTGTTACTACTTTACGACAGGAGGTTCGGGATGTTACTGAATTGGTACGAGCTCTTGGGCAGACTGTTACAGGACTTGTGACACAGATGACTGCTCCAGTGCCAGCTGCATTACAGGCTTCTGTTGAGGTTCCAGAGCAGGTTCTGAGTTTGGGTGAGTTACAGGAGGGTGTAGGACAGATTGTGGAGGCACAGGTAGCTCCTTTGGCGATTGATACGTCGATCAAAGAGCTAGCCGAGTTACGAAAGACGAATCCTCCGGTATATAGGGGAGTGATAGATCCAGTGGCAGCAGAGGAGTGGGTTCGCCAGTTACGCAGGAAGATGACTACCTTACGGATTCCTGAGGAGAGGAGGGCTTTATTAGCTGCAGAGTTTTTAGAGGGAGATGCTTTCACTTGGTGGGAGGTGATGACAGTTAGTCGGGGCAGGGAGGGTATGCCGTGGGCAGAGTTTGAGACTGCTTTTCTGGCACAGTATGTACCACAGACAGTGCGTGTTGCTAAAGCTAAGGAGTTTCTCGAGTTGATTCAGTCTCCGGACATGACAGTGACACAGTATCAGGCTCGTTTTGAGGAGCTAGGGCGATATGGGGAGGAGTATATTTGCACAGAGGAAAAGAAGATACTGAGATTTAGGAGAGGGTTGTCGCCAAAGATTTCACCTCATTTGGCGGCTCAGACTATCACCACCTATCGTGAGTGTATTGATAAGGCACTCGGAGTGGAGAGGACTTTCGTGGAGATTAAGGATTACTGGGAGATTCATAAGAGGAAGCTTGAGAGTTCTACATCTGCTACTGGAGAGAGTAGTCAGCACAGACAGAGGACTGATACTCGGGGGCAGCAGTAGAGTCAGGGACAGGGTTCTCAGAGTCGGAGGCAGGGTTACCGAGGACCCAGGCAGGGACAGCAGGGTCCTAGACAGGTTTAGCAGGGGCAGAGACAGGGTCAACAGGGGCAGAGATCAGATCAGCAGGGACAGGCTCCGAGGTGGGACCAGCAGCCTCAGCATTGCTATGCTTGTGGTCATGTGGGCCACATGAGATGGGATTGTCCTATGGCAAACAACCCGTTATGTTTCCAGTGTGGATTGCCAGGACATACCAGGAGAGATTGTCCACAGGGTGGAGGATTTGCACCGCCAGTATTTGGAGGTCAGAGAGCTCCAGCTCCAGCACCGGTTCCGATACAGAGGGGTCCTGTAGGACGGGGTAGGCCACTAGTTCAGCAGCAGCAGGTTCAGAGAGGTGGAGTGTATGCACTTAGGCCTGATGTGGTTCCAGCAGAGCGAGATCACTTGGGAGGTAGGTTTCTCTTATTCAGTTCTTGGGCACGTGTTTTGTTTGACACTGGTGTTACGCATTCATTTATTTCTGCATCATTTGCTGAGACATTGGGTTTGGAGATTACGGGTGTGGCGAGGAGATTTATAGTTGATTCACCACTAGGACAAGGCACCGTGATTAGTGGTATCTGTAGGGACTGTGTATTTAGTTTCTCAGACCATGAGTTTAGAGCGGATCTGTTTGTGATGCCATTTACTGATTTTGATGTTATTCTTGGTTTGGATTGGTTGACTGAGTATGAGGCGATTATAGAGTGTGCTGAGAGGAGGATTACACTGACCACACCTACGGGGAGGGTTAGATTTCGTGGAACGAGATTTCTTCCGTGTCCACATTTTCTAGATAATCCTCAGTACACCGATTGTGTTATAGCGGGTTTGATTACTTCGGCGTCGAGGGGAGATTCTTTGAACCCTATACCGGTTGTGGAGCATTATATGGATGTTTTTCTTGATGATTTACCGGGGTTACCACCGCAGAGGGAGATTGAATTTGTGATTGAGTTGTACCCGGGTACAGATCCGATTTCTATACCACCGTATAGGATGGCACCAGCAGAGCTGAAGGAGTTGGACACTCAGTTGACGGATTTACAGAAGTTGGGATTTATCAGACCGAGCACTTCACCTTGGGGAGCACCTGTTTTGTTTGTGAAAAAGAAGGATGGTACGATGCGTATGTGTGTGGACTACCGACAACTGAACAGGGTGACAGTAAAGAACAAATATCCATTGCCGAGGATTAATGATTTGTTTGATCAGTTGAGAGGTAGTCATTATTACTCCAAGATTGATCTCAGATCGGGGTACCATCAGTTGAGGATTAGAGAGGAGGATATTCCAAAGACAGCATTTCGCACACGGTTTGGCCATTATGAGTACTTGGTTATGCCATTTGGGTTAACCAATGCACCTGCAGTGTTTATGGATTTGATGCACAGGGTGTTTAGACCGTATCTGGATCAGTTTGTGATTGTGTTCATTGATGATATATTGGTTTATTCAGCCACTGAGGAAGATCACATTAGACACTTGGAGATTGTGTTGCAGACGCTCAGAGAGCATAGATTGTATGCTAAGCTGAGTAAATGTGAATTTTGGGTGACTCAGGTTAGATTTTTAGGGCATGTGATTTCTCAGGAGGGTATAGCGGTGGATCCAGCGAAAGTAGAGGCAGTGGTGGCATGGAGGAGACCGAAAAATGTAGGAGAGATTCGCAGTTTCCTGGGATTAGCAGGTTACTATCGGCGTTTTATTGGGGAATTCTCACGGATTGCAGCACCGATGACACAGTTGACTCGGAAGGATACTCCATTTGTGTGGACAGATGTGTGTGAGCAGGCTTTCCAGGAGTTGAAGACTCGACTCACTTCACCTCCAGTGTTGGTGATACCCGACAGGGGTATTGGTTATCAGGTATATTGTGATGCTTCAGGAGTTGGTTTGGGTTGTGTGTTGATGCAGCAGGAGGGAGTGGTTGAGTATGCTTCACGTTTGTTGAAGCCGCACGAGAGGAATTATCATGTGCATGATTTGGAGTTGGCTGCAGTAGTGTTCGCACTTAAGCAGTGAAGATATTATCTTTATGGAGAAAGGTTTGAGGTATTCTCGGATCATAGGAGTCTTCGGTACTTGTTTACTCAGAGAGATTTAAACCAAAGACAGCGTAGATGGATGGAGTATCTTGGGGATTTTGATTTTACTTTACAGTATCATCCGGGCAAGGCCAATGTGGTGGCTGACGCCTTGAGTAGGAGATTGATTGCAGCTCGGTTGGCTATTCAGGAGTTTGGGTTGGTGGATACACTTAGTCAGTATCGACTAGATGTGGAGGAGCGTAGAGATGTACTGAGTTTACGGAGTTTGATTGCTCGTCCGACCCTGGTACAGAGGGTGTTGGATGCACAGTTGGGGGATGCATTATTTGATGACATTGAGGATATGGAGGGATGGGTTAGAGGCACTGATGGTGGAGTCAGATTCAGGGGCAGATTAGTGGTTCCAGAGGACACCGAGTTACGCGAGGAGATACTTCAGGAGGCACATTACTCACAATTTGCGATGCATCCTGGTGCTACTAAGATGTATCGAGATTTACGGAGGCAGTATTGGTGGAGTGGCATGAAGAGAGATGTGGCACAGATTGTGACTCGATGTCTTACCTGTCAGCAGGTAAAGGCAGAGCATCGACGACCTGCTGGATTATTGCAACCGCTTCCATTACCTGAATGGAAGTGGGAGCATATCACTATGGATTTTGTGATGGGTTTACCTATGACTCCTCGGAGACATGATGCGATTTGGGTTGTTGTGGATCGGTTGACAAAGACAGCCCATTTTATGCCTATTCGTCAGACAGATTCGATTGAGTCGTTGACGAGATTATATGTACGAGAGATAGTTCGATTGCATGGGGTACCGTTGAGTATTGTATCTGATCGGGATCCCAGATTTACTTCACGGTTTTGGGGCAGTTTTCAGGATACTCTGGGGACGAAACTGAACTTCGGTACAGCTTTTCATCCGCAGACTGATGGACAGAGTGAGCGGACTATTCAGATTCTAGAGGATATGCTTCGGGCTTGTGCGATAGACTTTCGAGGAGATTGGGAGACTCATATTCCTCTAGTGGAGTTTGTGTACAATAATAGCTATCAGAGTAGTATTTAGATGGCACCGTTTGAGGCATTATATGGGAGACCTTGTAGATCACCGTTGTGTTGGTCAGAGGTTGGAGATAGACCATTATTGGGTCCAGAGATGGTGCGGCAGACTACAGAGGTGGTGACAGTGATTCGACAGCGGCTTCTGACAGCTCAGTCACGTCAGAAGAGTTACGCGGATAGGAGACGTAGACCTCTAGAGTTTCAGGTGGGGGATCATGTTTTCCTGAGGGTTAGTCCTCGTAGAGGAGTACAGAGGTTTGGGATAGCGGGGAAGTTAGCCCCTAGATTTATAGGGCCATTTGAGATTTTGGAGAGGGTGGGGATGGTAGCTTATCGATTAGCATTACCCCCACAGTTGTCAGGAGTACATGGGGTATTTCATGTGTCTATGTTACGGAGGTACCATAGGGACCCTTCTCATATATTAGACTGGTCTACCCTGGAGATTGGTGAGAACGCTACTTTCGAGACACGTCCTATTAGGATTGTGGATAGACAGGAGAGGCGACTACGGTCGAAGACCATACCCTTGGTTAAGGTGATATGGCAACATTATGGAGTGGAGGAGACGACTTGGGAGTTGGAGTCGGATATGCAGACTAGATTTCCGGATTTATTTACTACCTACGTATGATTTAATTTCGGGGACGAAATTTTCTTAAGGGGGGAAGGATGTAATATTCTGATATAACTTTACACTATTCATAGTATTTTCTTGTGGTGGTTGAGGTGGAGGGAACCTCTGTGTTGGTGAACCGGTATTTGAAGAGAATAAAAATTAAATTAAGATAAAAATCTGGAAATATTTTTCATAAGTGGAGGATTTTAAAAGAAAATTTTAGACGCAAGAATCACTCAAATCGGATTTAAATTGGATTTATTATGTTTTTTTTTAGTTAGTTGGATTTTTACATTTGGTGAGTGGCATTTTCGTAAAATTTCAGGGACTACAGTGAAGTTTTAAGTAAATAAGTTAAATACCAAGATTTCTCACTATTTACAAATACACCCTCTTCCTCACAACTCTTCTCTCTCCCGTACACCTTTCTCTCTCCTGGTGATTTTCTGATTCCGGTGACGATGATGGCTGTGTTTGGTATCAAAAGAAGCGTATTGACGAGACGAGTGTAACCCAACTTGAATCAAGTCGATCGGAGCTACGGTTAGGGAGATATCGGAGTTTGAAGTTTCGGTCACCTTGAATTTCTTTTGGTCGATCCGGTCGATTCCGGCGATGGTTTGACTTCTTTCAGGTACCTATGAGTTCATCTCATCGAGCTCTTCGATTTGATATAAGATTTGGCAGGTTTGGGTGGCCGGATCTCCGGTGGTAGTGTTGAATGGGTTTCAACCGAGTTGACCGAGTCAGGCCGAGTTGACTCGGTTGACTGGTCTGTTGACCGGTTTGACCCGGTTTGCCACTGTTTGACCCGGTTTGACCCGGTTTGCCACTGTTTGACCCGGTTTGCCACTGTTTGACCCGGTTTTGCACTGTTTGACCCGGTATGACCGGTTTTGCACTGTTTGGCCCGGTTCAATACTGTTTGGCCGTTGACCATAGTTGACCGACCGTATTTTAATTGTATTTTCGTATATCGTGTTTTTCGGTGTAGACGGTAATCTCAGTTGAGATTTGAAGCGGGTTGACTTTCGGAGTCAAGGGTTGACGGGGACGTTTGTGTGGTATTTGCTTTCCGATTTCCAGGTAGGGGTTTCCTTACTCTTGCATGTGACTTTAGAGTTCTGATTTTACGGACTCTGACGATGTTATGGTTTTGTTGGTTTCCGGGGGTGGAAATACGACCTGTTTACATGTTGGTATGTTTCTGTGAGTGGTGATTGGAGGTGTTGGATGTGGACGTGGATTGTGGGCCCATATAGGCGCCCAAATGATCGGATATGGATTTCTGATGGATGATATATATACATATACAGACCGGATATATATACCGGTGGACCGTCTGAGACGGGGTGCATCACAGGGGATGCCCTCTGGTGTAGGCTATGCTATCGGGATACCCGATCCTCATTCAGTTTCGGTGTGGACCTGGACTGGGAGACACCCTACGGGGATTAGGGTGGGTCCAGGGGTGTGATGGATTATTGGAGATTGATTTGGTGGTTACAGTGTTGGATAGCCTTATCGGCTACCATTTCACTTGATTGGATTGGTGTATGGATTTCTGGAGACCAGTGTGGGTGGTTCCAGTGCTGTTTAGCCTTATCGGCTATTGTGCTATTTGGTTTACTTACTGATGGATGTATATTTACTGTATTGCATACTATGCATTACATTTCTGGATTTATTACTATTATTTATGGATATTGGCGTTTCCTCTCTACGCCCTACTGAGCTTTGTGGCTCACCCCTCTTCTTTATCCCCTTTCAGGTGAGTTGGATGTAGGTGATGGCGGTCGGCAGAGGGATGCGTGAGCTGGTGTGTAGCCTTGGGCTGACTCTTCAGTGTGGGTGTGAGAACTTATTGTATTGTATTTGTAGATACTATACGGTTTGGTATCGGGTAGATATATTTTATTATTCCGCTGTTGTATATGTACATAGGTGGATGTACTTTGTGGATATTATGGTAGTTTTTATTATTATTATGATTATGTCTGTTGGGTTTAGTTTTAGATTTGGGATCTGGTTGGGATCTGGTTCGGGGGATAGGGTGTCCCCTGCCGGTCACGTTCCTGTGGTATAGGTATACTTCGGTATATCTTAGGAGAGAGGGGCGTGTCAGATTGGTATCGGAGCTGTAGGTTTAGAAACTTACAGTGGTTAGGTTACCTAGGTTATTTTGTTGGCTACACATCATGCGTTTCCCCGCTGGCCTGGTGAGTTTTTACTTTTGGTGTTTCCTGCTTTAGATTTATGTATATGTGTGTTATATTTTCCAGATATGGTTGACACACGTAGTACTCGGGTGCGAGGATATGGACGGGGTAGAGGAGAACATGAGGCGGATGAGCCTCAGGGGGTAGATGAGGTGGGTATGCCTGAGGTGACTCCATTAGAGCGGGGGCGAGGACGGAGAGGTAGGGGTGCGAGACGTGGTAGGGGCGGAAGACGTGGGAGAGGTGGGGGCAGGCGGCGAGTGAATATAGATCCAGTGGATGATATTGGGGAGGATCAGGAGGGATATCTAGCACCACAGGGGGTAGAGACAGTTGTTACTACTTTACGACAGGAGGTTCGGGATGTTACTGAATTGGTACGAGCTCTTGGGCAGACTGTTACAGGACTTGTGACACAGATGACTGCTCCAGTGCCAGCTGCATTACAGGCTTCTGTTGAGGTTCCAGAGCAGGTTCTGAGTTTGGGTGAGTTACAGGAGGGTGTAGGACAGATTGTGGAGGCACAGGTAGCTCCTTTGGCGATTGATACGTCGATCAAAGAGCTAGCCGAGTTACGAAAGACGAATCCTCCGGTATATAGGGGAGTGATAGATCCAGTGGCAGCAGAGGAGTGGGTTCGCCAGTTACGCAGGAAGATGACTACCTTACGGATTCCTGAGGAGAGGAGGGCTTTATTAGCTGCAGAGTTTTTAGAGGGAGATGCTTTCACTTGGTGGGAGGTGATGACAGTTAGTCGGGGCAGGGAGGGTATGCCGTGGGCAGAGTTTGAGACTGCTTTTCTGGCACAGTATGTACCACAGACAGTGCGTGTTGCTAAAGCTAAGGAGTTTCTCGAGTTGATTCAGTCTCCGGACATGACAGTGACACAGTATCAGGCTCGTTTTGAGGAGCTAGGGCGATATGGGGAGGAGTATATTTGCACAGAGGAAAAGAAGATACTGAGATTTAGGAGAGGGTTGTCGCCAAAGATTTCACCTCATTTGGCGGCTCAGACTATCACCACCTATCGTGAGTGTATTGATAAGGCACTCGGAGTGGAGAGGACTTTCGTGGAGATTAAGGATTACTGGGAGATTCATAAGAGGAAGCTTGAGAGTTCTACATCTGCTACTGGAGAGAGTAGTCAGCACAGACAGAGGACTGATACTCGGGGGCAGCAGCAGAGTCAGGGACAGGGTTCTCAGAGTCGGAGGCAGGGTTACCGAGGACCCAGGCAGGGACAGCAGGGTCCTAGACAGGTTTAGCAGGGGCAGAGACAGGGTCAACAGGGGCAGAGATCAGATCAGCAGGGACAGGCTCCGAGGTGGGACCAGCAGCCTCAGCATTGCTATGCTTGTGGTCATGTGGGCCACATGAGATGGGATTGTCCTATGGCAAACAACCCGTTATGTTTCCAGTGTGGATTGCCAGGACATACCAGGAGAGATTGTCCACAGGGTGGAGGATTTGCACCGCCAGTATTTGGAGGTCAGAGAGCTCCAGCTCCAGCACCGGTTCCGATACAGAGGGGTCCTGTAGGACGGGGTAGGCCACTAGTTCAGCAGCAGCAGGTTCAGAGAGGTGGAGTGTATGCACTTAGGCCTGATGTGGTTCCAGCAGAGCGAGATCACTTGGGAGGTAGGTTTCTCTTATTCAGTTCTTGGGCACGTGTTTTGTTTGACACTGGTGTTACGCATTCATTTATTTCTGCATCATTTGCTGAGACATTGGGTTTGGAGATTACGGGTGTGGCGAGGAGATTTATAGTTGATTCACCACTAGGACAAGGCACCGTGATTAGTGGTATCTGTAGGGACTGTGTATTTAGTTTCTCAGACCATGAGTTTAGAGCGGATCTGTTTGTGATGCCATTTACTGATTTTGATGTTATTCTTGGTTTGGATTGGTTGACTGAGTATGAGGCGATTATAGAGTGTGCTGAGAGGAGGATTACACTGACCACACCTACGGGGAGGGTTAGATTTCGTGGAACAAGATTTCTTCCGTGTCCACATTTTCTAGATAATCCTCAGTACACCGATTGTGTTATAGCGGGGTTTGATTACTTCGGCGTCGAGGGGAGATTCTTTGAACCCTATACCGGTTGTGGAGCATTATATGGATGTTTTTCCTGATGATTTACCGGGGTTACCACCGCAGAGGGAGATTGAATTTGTGATTGAGTTGTACCCGGGTACAGATCCGATTTCTATACCACCGTATAGGATGGCACCAGCAGAGCTGAAGGAGTTGGACACTCAGTTGACGTATTTACAGAAGTTGGGATTTATCAGACCGAGCACTTCACCTTGGGGAGCACCTGTTTTGTTTGTGAAAAAGAAGGATGGTACGATGCGTATGTGTGTGGACTACCGACAACTGAACAGGGTGACAGTAAAGAACAAATATCCATTGCCGAGGATTAATGATTTGTTTGATCAGTTGAGAGGTAGTCATTATTACTCCAAGATTGATCTCAGATCGGGGTACCATCAGTTGAGGATTAGAGAGGAGGATATTCCAAAGACAGCATTTCGCACACGGTTTGGCCATTATGAGTACTTGGTTATGCCATTTGGGTTAACCAATGCACCTGCAGCGTTTATGGATTTGATACACAGGGTGTTTAGACCGTATCTGGATCAGTTTGTGATTGTGTTCATTGATGATATATTGGTTTATTCAGCCACTGAGGAAGATCACATTAGACACTTGGAGTGAGCATTCCTAAGGCATCAAATTGGACCGTTATACTCTATTTAGTGTTCTTAGAAGTCTTAACTTTCTAGTTTAGCCTTTGGAAAACGTTTCGTTAGGTAAAGAAGCCAATAGATCAAGTTAAGTTCAAAACTGCACGAAACGAGAAAAACTTGTCTATGCATAGAACTGAGCATTCCTAAGACATGAAATTAGACCGTTATACTCTATTTATTGTTCTTAGAAGTCTTAACTTGCTAGTTTAGCTTTTGGACAACGTTTCGTTAGGTAAAGAAGCCAATAAACCATGTTAAGTTCAAAATTGCACGAAACGTGAAAAACTTGTCTATGCATAAAAGTGAGCATTCCTAAGGCATCAAATTGGACCGTTATACTCTATTTAGTGTTCTTAGAAGTCTTAACTTGCTAGTTTAGCTTTTGGACAACGTTTCGTTAGGTAAATAAGCTAATAGACCAAGTTAAGTTCAAAATTGCACGAAACGAGAAAAACTTGTCTATGCATAGAACTGAGCATTCCTAAGGCATCAAATTAGACCGTTAAAATCTATTTAGTGTTCTTAGAAGTCTTAACTTGCTAGTTTAGCTTTTGGACATCGTTTCGTTAGGTAAATAAGCCAATAAACCATGTTCAGTTGAAAATTGTACGAAACGTGAAAAACTTGTCTATGCATAGAACTGAGCATTCCTACGGTGTCAAATTTGACCGTTATACTCTATTTAGTGTTCTTAGAAGTCTTAACTTGCTAGTTTAGCTGTTGGAGAACGTTTCGTTAGGTAAAGAAGCCAATAGACCAAGTTAACTCCAAAATTGCACGAAACGAGAAAAACTTGTCTATGCATAGAACTGAGCATTCCTAAGACATAAAATTGGACCGTTATACTCTATTTAGTGTTCTTAGAAGTCTTAACTTGCTAGTTTAGCTTTTGGACAACGTTTCGTTAGGTAAAGAAGCCAATAAACCATGTTAAGTTCAAAATTGTACGAAACGAGAAAAACTTGTCTATGCATAGAACTGAGCATTCCTACGGTGTCAAATTTGACCGTTATACTCTATTTAGTGTTCTTAGAAGTCTTAACTTGCTAGTTTAGCATTTGGACAATGTTTCGTTAGGTAGAGAAGCCAATAGACCAAGTTAAGTTCAAAATTGAACGAAACGTGAAAAACTTGTCTATGCATAGAACTGAGCATTCCTACAGTGTCAAATTGGACCGTTATACTCTATTTAATGTTCTTAGAAGTCTTAACTTTCTAGTTTATCCTTTGGACAACGTTTCGTTAGGTAAAGAAGCCAATAGATCAAGTTAAGTTCAAAACTGCACGAAACGAGAAAAACTTGTCTATGCATAGAACTGAGCATTCCTAAGACATGAAATTAGACCGTTATACTCTATTTAGTGTTCTTAGAAGTCTTAACTTGCTAGTTTAGCTTTTGGACAACGTTTCGTTAGGTAAAGAAGCCAATAAACCATGTTAAGTTCAAAATTGCACGAAACGTGAAAAACTTGTCTATGCATAGAAGTGAGCATTCCTAAGGCATCAAATTGGACCGTTATACTCTATTTAGTGTTCTTAGAAGTCTTAACTTGCTAGTTTAGCTTTTGGACAACGTTTCCTTAGGTAAAGAAGCCAATAGATCAAGTTAAGTTCAAAACTGCACGAAACGAGAAAAACTTTTCTATGCATAGAACTGAGCATTCCTACAGTGTCAAATTGGACCGTTATACTCTATTTAGTGTTCTTAGAAGTCTTAACTTTCTAGTTTAGCCTTTGGAAAACGTTTCGCTAGGTAAAGAAGCCAATAGATCAAGTTAAGTTCAAAACTGCACGAAACGAGAAAAACTTGTCTATGCATAGAACTGAGCATTCCTAAGACATGAAATTAGACCGTTATACTCTATTTAGTGTTCTTAGAAGTCTTAACTTGCTAGTTTAGCTTTTGGACAACGTTTCGTTAGGTAAAGAAGCCAATAAACCATGTTAAGTTCAAAATTGCACGAAACGTGAAAAACTTGTCTATGCATAGAAGTGAGCATTCCTAAGGCATCAAATTGGACTGTTATACTCTATTTAGTGTTCTTTGAAGTCTTAACTTGCTAGTTTAGCTTTTGGACTATGTTTCGTTAGGTAAAGAAGCCAATAGAGCAAGTTAAGTTCAAAATTGCACGAAACGAGAAAAACTTGTCTATGCATAGAACTGAGCATTCCTAAGGCATCAAATTGGACCGTTATACTATACTTAGTGTTCTTAGAAGTCTTCACTTTCTAGTTTAGCTTTTGAACAACGTTTCGTTAGGTAAAGAAGCCAATAGACCAAGTTAAGTTCAAAATTGCACGAAACGAGAAAAACTTGTCTATGCATAGAACTGAGCATTCCTAAGACATAAAATTGGACCGTTATACTCTATTTAGTGTTCTTAGAAGTCTTAACTTGCTAGTTTAGCTTTTGAACAACGTTTCGTTAGGTAGAGAAGCCAATAGACCAAGTTAAGTTCAAAATTGCACGAAACGTGAAAAACTTGTCTATGCATAGAACTGAGCATTCCTAAGGCATCAAATTAGACCGTTAGAATCTATTTAGTGTTCTTAGAAGTCTTAACTTGCTAGTTTAGCTTTTGGACAACGTTTCGTTAGGTAAAGAAGCCAATAAACCATGTTAAGTTCAAAATTGTACGAAACGTGAAAAACTTATCTATGCATAGAACTGAGCATTCCTACGGTGTCAAATTTGTCCGTTATACTCTATTTAGTGTTCTTAGAAGTCTTAACTTGCGAGTTTAGCTTTTGCACAACGTTTCGTTAGGTAAAGAAGCCAATAGACCAAGTTAAGTTCAAAATTGCACGAAACGAGAAAAACTTGTCTATGCATAGAACTGAGCATTCCTAAGACATAAAATTGGACCGTTATACTCTATTTAGTGTTCTTAGAAGTCTTAACTTGCTGGTTTAGCTTTTGGACAACGTTTCGTTAGGTAAAGTAGCCAATTAACCAAGTTAAGATCAAAATTGCACGAAACGAGAAAAACTTATCTATGCATAGAAGTGAGCATTCCTAAGGCATAAAATTGGACCGTTAGACTCTATTTAGTGTTCTTAGAAGTCTTAACTTGCTAGTTTAGCATTTGGACAACGTTTCGTTAGGTAGAGAAGCCAATAGACCAAGTTAAGTTCAAAATTGCACGAAACGTGAAAAACTTGTCTATGCATAGAACTGAGCATTCCTACGGTGTCAAATTTGACCGTTATACTCTATTTAGAATTCTTAGAAGTCTTAACTTGATAGTTTAGCTTTTGGACAACGTTTCGTTAGGTAAAGAAGCCAATAAACCATGTTAAGTTCAAAATTGTACGAAACGAGAAAAACTTGTCTATGCATAGAACTGAGCATTCCTACGGTGTCAAATTTGACCGTTATACTCTATTTAGTGTTCTTAGAAGTCTTAACTTGCTAGTTTAGCATTTGGGCAATGTTTCGTTAGGTAGAGAAGCCAATAGAGCAAGTTAAGTTCAAAATTGAACGAAACGTGAAAAACTTGTCTATGCATAGAACTGAGCATTCCTAAGACATGAAATTAGACCGTTATACTCTATTTAGTGTTCTTAGAAGTCTTAACTTGCTAGTTTAGCTTTTGGACAACGTTTCGTTAGGTAAAGAAGCCAATAAACCATGTTAAGTTCAAAATTGCACGAAACGTGAAAAACTTGTCTATGCATAGAAGTGAGCATTCCTAAGGCATCAAATTGGACCGTTATACTCTATTTAGTTTTCTTAGAAGTCTTAACTTGCTAGTTTAGCTTTTGGACAACGTTTCGTTAGGTAAAGAAGCCAATAGAGCAAGTTAAGTTCAAAATTGTACGAAAAGAGAAAAACTTGTCTATGCATAGAACTGAGCATTCCTAAGGCATCAAATTGGACCGTTATGCTATACTTAGTGTTCTTAGAAGTCTTAGCTTGCTAGTTTAGCTTTTGAACAACGTTTCGTTCGGTAAAGAAGCCAATAGCCCATGTTAAGTTCAAAATTGCACGAAACGTGAAAAACTTGTCTATGCATAGAATTGAGCATTTCTAACGCATCAAATTGGACCGTTATCCTCCATTTAGTGTTCCTAGAAGTCTTAACTTGCTAGTTTAGTTTTTGGACAACGTTTCGTTAGGTAGAGAAGCCAATAGACCAAGTTAAGTTCAAAATTGCACGAAACGAGAAAAACTTGTCTATGCATAGAACTGAGCATTCCTAAGGCATCAAATTAGACCGTTAGAATCTATTTAGTGTTCTTAGAAGTCTTAACTTGCTAGTTTAGCTTTTGCACAACGTTTCGTTAGGAAAAGAAGCCAACAAACCATGTTAAGTTCAAAATTGTACGAAACGTGAAAAACTTGTCTATGCATAGAACTGAGCATTCCTACGGTGTCAAATTTGACCGTTATACTCTATTTAGTGTTCTTAGAAGTCTTAACTTGCTAGTTTAGCTTTTGGACAACGTTTCGTTAGGTAAAGAAGCCAATAGACCAAGTTAAGTTCAAAATTGCACGAAACGAGAAAAACTTGTCTATGCATAGAACTGAGCATTCCTAAGGCATAAAATTGGACCGTTATACTCTATTTAGTGTTCT
Organism: Tripterygium wilfordii; assembly: GCF_013401445.1. Classification (NCBI taxonomy): domain Eukaryota; kingdom Viridiplantae; phylum Streptophyta; class Magnoliopsida; order Celastrales; family Celastraceae; genus Tripterygium; species Tripterygium wilfordii. The sequence goes on along the minus strand of NC_052249.1, from coordinate 6,307,477 downwards.
TAGAAGTCTTAACTTGCTGCTTTAGTTTTTGGACAACGTTTCGTTAGGTAAAGTAGCCAATTGACCAAGTTAAGATCAAAATTGCACGAAACGAGAAAAACTTGTCTAAGCATAGAAATGATCATTCATAAGGCATAAAATTGGACCGTTATACTCTATTTAGTGTTCTTAGAAGTCTTAACTTGCTAGTTTAGCATTTGGACAACGTTTCGTTAGGTAGAGAAGCCAATAGACCAAGTTAAGTTCAAAATTGCACGAAACGCTAAAAACTTGTCTATGCATAGAACTGAGCATTCCTACGGTGTCAAATTTGACCGTTATACTCTATTTAGTGTTCTTAGAAGTCTTAACTTGCTAGTTTAGCATTTGGACAATGTTTCGTTAGGTAGAAAAGCCAATAGACCAAGTTAAGTTCAAAATTGAACGAAACGTAAAAAACTTGTCTATGCATAGAACTGAGCATTCCTACAGTGTCAAATTGGACCGTTATACTCTATTTAATGTTCTTAGAAGTCTTAACTTTCTAGTTTATCCTTTGGACAACGTTTCGTTAGGTAAAGAAGCCAATAGATCAAGTTAAGTTCAAAACTGCACGAAACGAGAAAAACTTGTCTATGCATAGAACTGAGCATTCCTAAGACATGAAATTAGACCGTTATACTCTATTTAGTGTTCTTAGAAGTCTTAACTTGCTAGTTTAGCTTTTGGACAACGTTTCGTTAGGTAAAGAAGCCAATAAACCATGTTAAGTTCAAAATTGCACGAAACGTGAAAAACTTGTCTATGCATAGAAGTGAGCATTCCTAAGGCATCAAATTGGACCGTTATACTCTATTTAGTGTTCTTAGAAGTCTTAACTTGCTAGTTTAGCTTTTGGACAACGTTTCTTTAGGTAAAGAAGCCAATAGATCAAGTTAAGTTCAAAACTGCACGAAACGAGAAAAACTTTTCTATGCATAGAACTGAGCATTCCTACAGTGTCAAATTGGACCGTTATACTCTATTTAGTGTTCTTAGAAGTCTTAACTTTCTAGTTTAGCCTTTGGAAAACGTTTCGCTAGGTAAAGAAGCCAATAAACCATGTTAAGTTCAAAACTGCACGAAACGAGAAAAACTTGTCTATGCATAGAACTGAGCATTCCTAAGACATGAAATTAGACCGTTATACTCTATTTAGTGTTCTTAGAAGTCTTAACTTGCTAGTTTAGCTTTTGGACTATGTTTCGTTAGGTAAAGAAGCCAATAGAGCAAGTTAAGTTCAAAATTGCACGAAACGAGAAAAACTTGTCTATGCATAGAACTGAGCATTCCTAAGGCATCAAATTGGACCGTTATACTATACTTAGTTTTCTTAGAAGTCTTAACTTGCTAGTTTAGCTTTTGAACAACGTTTCGTTAGGTAAAGAAGCCAATAGCCCATGTTAAGTTCAAAATTGCACGAAACGAGAAAAACTTGTCTATGCATAGAAGTGAGCATTCCTAAGGCATAAAATTGGACCGTTAGACTCTATTTAGTGTTCTTAGAAGTCTTAACTTGCTAGTTTAGCATTTGGACAACGTTTCGTTAGGTAGAGAAGCCAATAGACCAAGTTAAGTTCAAAATTGCACGAAACGTGAAAAACTTGTCTATGCATAGAACTGAGCATTTCTACGGTGTCAAATTTGACCGTTATACTCTATTTAGAATTCTTAGAAGTCTTAACTTGCTAGTTTAGCTTTTGGACAACGTTTCGTTAGGTAAAGAAGCCAATAAACCATGTTAAGTTCAAAATTGTACGAAACGAGAAAAACTTGTCTATGCATAGAACTGAGCATTCCTACGGTGTCAAATTTGACCGTTATACTCTATTTAGTGTTCTTAGAAGTCTTAACTTGCTAGTTTAGCTTTTGGACAACGTTTCGTTAGGTAAAGAAGCCAATAAACCATGTTAAGTTCAAAATTGCACGAAACATGAAAAACTTGTCTATGCATAGAAGTGAGCATTCCTAAGGCATCAAATTGGACCGTTATACTCTATTTAGTGTTCTTAGAAGTCTTAACTTGCTAGTTTAGCTTTTGGACAACGTTTCTTTAGGTAAAGAAGCCAATAGATCAAGTTAAGTTCAAAACTGCACGAAACGAGAAAAACTTTTCTATGCATAGAACTTAGCATTCCTACAGTGTCAAATTGGACCGTTATACTCTATTTAGTGTTCTTAGAAGTCTTAACTTGCTAGTTTAGCTTTTGGACAACGTTTCGTTAGGTAAAGAAGCCAATAGACCAAGTTAAGTTCAAAATTACACGAAACGAGAAAAACTTGTCTATGCATAGAACTGAGCATTCCTAAGACATAAAATTGGACCGTTATACTCTATTTAGTGTTCTTAGAAGTCTTAACTTGCTAGTTTAGCTTTTGGACAACGTTTCGTTAGGTAAAGAAGCCAATAAACCATGTTAAGTTCAAAATTGCAAGAAACGTGAAAAACTTGTCTATGCATAGAAGTGAGCATTCCTAAGGCATCAAATTGGACCGTTATACTCTATTTAGTGTTCTTAGAAGTCTTAACTTGCTAGTTTAGCTTTTGGACAACGTTTCTTTAGGTAAAGAAGCCAATAGATCAAGTTAAGTTCAAAACTGCACGAAACGAGAAAAACTTTTCTATGCATACAACTTAGCATTCCTACAGTGTCAAATTGGACCGTTATACTCTATTTAGTGTTCTTAGAAGTCTTAACTTGCTAGTTTAGCTTTTGGACAACGTTTCGTTAGGTAAAGAAGCCAATAAACCATGTTAAGTTCAAAATTGCACGAAACGTGAAAAACTTGTCTATGCATAGAAGTGAGCATTCCTAAGGCATCAAATTGGACCGTTATACTCTATTTAGTGTTCTTAGAAGTCTTAACTTGCTAGTTTAGCTTTTGGACTATGTTTCGTTAGGTAAAGAAGCCAATAGAGCAAGTTAAGTTCAAAATTGCACGAAACGAGAAAAACTTGTCTATGCATAGAACTGAGCATTCCTAAGGCATCAAATTGGACCGTTATACTATACTTAGTTTTCTTAGAAGTCTTAACTTGCTAGTTTAGCTTTTGAACAACGTTTCGTTAGGTAAAGAAGCCAATAGCCCATGTTAAGTTCAAAATTGCACGAAACGTGAAAAACTTGTCTATGCATAGAATTGAGCATTTCTAAGGCATCAAATTGGACCGTTATTCTCCATTTAGTGTTCTTAGAAGTCTTAACTTGCTAGTTTAGCTTTTGAACAACGTTTCGTTAGGTAGAGAAGCCAATAGGCCAAGTTAAGTTCAAAATTGCACGAAACGTGAAAAACTTGTCTATGCATAGAACTGAGCATTCCAAAGGCAGCAAATTAGACCGTTAGAATCTATTTAGTGTTCTTAGAAGTCTTAACTTGCTAGTAACTTTTGGACAACGTTTCGTTAGGTAAAGAAGCCAATAAACCATGTTAAGTTCAAAATTGTACGAAACGTGAAAAACTTATCTATGCATAGAACTGAGCATTCCTACGGTGTCAAATTTGACCGTTATACTCTATTTAGTGTTCTTAGAAGTCTTAACTTGCTAGTTTAGCTTTTGCACAACGTTTCGTTAGGTAAAGAAGCCAATAGACCAAGTTAAGTTCAAAATTGCACGAAACGAGAAAAACTTGTCTATGCATAGAACTGAGCATTCCTAAGACATAAAATTGGACCGTTATACTCTATTTAGTGTTCTTAGAAGTCTTAACTTGCTGGTTTAGCTTTTGGACAACGTTTCGTTAGGTAAAGTAGCCAATTGACCAAGTTAAGATCAAAATTGCACGAAACGAGAAAAACTTGTCTATGCATAGAAGTGAGCATTCCTAAGGCATAAAATTGGACCGTTAGGCTCTATTTAGTGTTCTTAGAAGTCTTAACTTGCTAGTTTAGCATTTGGACAACGTTTCGTTAGGTAGAGAAGCCAATAGACCAAGTTAAGTTCAAAATTGCACGAAACGTGAAAAACTTGTCTATGCATAGAACTGAGCATTCCTACAGTGTCAAATTTGACCGTTATACTCTATTTAGAATTCTTAGAAGTCTTAAGTTGCTAGTTTAGCTTTTGGACAACGTTTCGTTAGGTAAAGAAGCCAATAAACCATGTTAAGTTCAAAATTGTACGAAACGAGAAAAACTTGTCTATGCATAGAACTGAGCATTCCTACGGTGTCAAATTTGACCGTTATACTCTATTTAGTGTTCTTAGAAGTCTTAACTTGCTAGTTTAGCATTTGGGCAATGTTTCGTTAGGTAGAGAAGCCAATAGAGCAAGTTAAGTTCAAAATTGAACGAAACGTGAAAAACTTGTCTATGCATAGAACTGAGCATTCCTAAGACATGAAATTAGACCGTTATACTCTATTTAGTGTTCTTAGAAGTCTTAACTTGCTAGTTTAGCTTTTGGACAACGTTTCGTTAGGTAAAGAAGCAAATAAACCATGTTAAGTTCAAAATTGCACGAAACGTGAAAAACTTGTCTATGCATAGAAGTGAGCATTCCTAAGGCATCAAATTGGACCGTTATACTCTATTTAGTTTTCTTAGAAGTCTTAACTTGCTAGTTTAGCTTTTGGACAACGTTTCGTTAGGTAAAGAAGCCAATAGAGCAAGTTAAGTTCAAAATTGTACGAAAAGAGAAAAACTTGTCTATGCATAGAACTGAGCATTCCTAAGGCATCAAATTGGACCGTTATGCTATACTTAGTGTTCTTAGAAGTCTTAACTTGCTAGTTTAGCTTTTGAACAACGTTTCGTTCGGTAAAGAAGCCAATAGCCCATGTTAAGTTCAAAATTGCACGAAACGTGAAAAACTTGTTTATGCATAGAATTGAGCATTTCTAACGCATCAAATTGGACCGTTATCCTCCATTTAGTGTTCCTAGCAGTCTTAACTTGCTAGTTTAGTTTTTGGACAACGTTTCGTTAGGTAGAGAAGCCAATAGACCAAGTTAAGTTCAAAATTGCACGAAACGAGAAAAACTTGTCTATGCATAGAACTGAGCATTCGTAAGGCATGAAATTAGACCGTTAGAATCTATTTAGTGTTCTTAGAAGTCTTAACTTGCTAGTTTAGCTTTTGGACAACGTTTCGTTAGGAAAAGAAGCCAATAAACCATGTTAAGTTCAAAATTGTATGAAACGTGAAAAACTTGTCTATGCATAGAACTGAGCATTCCTACGGTGTCAAATTTCACCGTTATACTCTATTTAGTGTTCTTAGAAGTCTTAACTTGCTAGTTTAGCTTTTGCACAACGTTTCGTTAGGTAAAGAAGCCAATAAACCATGTTAAGTTCAAAATTGTACGAAACGTGAAAAACTTATCTATGCATAGAACTGAGCATTCCTACGGTGTCAAATTTGACCGTTATACTCTATTTAGTGTTCTTAGAAGTCTTAACTTGCTAGTTTAGCTTTTGCACAACGTTTCGTTAGGTAAAGAAGCCAATAGACCAAGTTAAGTTCAAAATTGCACGAAACGAGAAAAACTTGTCTATGCATAGAACTGAGCATTCCTAAGACATAAAATTGGACCGTTATACTCTATTTAGTGTTCTTAGAAGTCTTAACTTGCTGGTTTAGCTTTTGGACAACGTTTCGTTAGGTAAAGTAGCCAATTGACCAAGTTAAGATCAAAATTGCACGAAACGAGAAAAACTTGTCTATGCATAGAAGTGAGCATTCCTAAGGCATAAAATTGGACCGTTAGGCTCTATTTAGTGTTCTTAGAAGTCTTAACTTGCTAGTTTAGCATTTGGACAACGTTTCGTTAGGTAGAGAAGCCAATAGACCAAGTTAAGTTCAAAATTGCACGAAACGTGAAAAACTTGTCTATGCATAGAACTGAGCATTCCTACAGTGTCAAATTTGACCGTTATACTCTATTTAGAATTCTTAGAAGTCTTAAGTTGCTAGTTTAGCTTTTGGACAACGTTTCGTTAGGTAAAGAAGCCAATAAACCATGTTAAGTTCAAAATTGTACGAAACGAGAAAAACTTGTCTATGCATAGAACTGAGCATTCCTACGGTGTCAAATTTGACCGTTATACTCTATTTAGTGTTCTTAGAAGTCTTAACTTGCTAGTTTAGCATTTGGGCAATGTTTCGTTAGGTAGAGAAGCCAATAGAGCAAGTTAAGTTCAAAATTGAACGAAACGAGAAAAACTTGTCTATGCATAGAACTGAGCATTCCTAAGGCATCAAATTGGACCGTTATGCTATACTTAGTGTTCTTAGAAGTCTTAACTTGCTAGTTTAGCTTTTGAACAACGTTTCGTTCGGTAAAGAAGCCAATAGCCCATGTTAAGTTCAAAATTGCACGAAACGTGAAAAACTTGTTTATGCATAGAATTGAGCATTTCTAACGCATCAAATTGGACCGTTATCCTCCATTTAGTGTTCCTAGCAGTCTTAACTTGCTAGTTTAGTTTTTGGACAACGTTTCGTTAGGTAGAGAAGCCAATAGACCAAGTTAAGTTCAAAATTGTACGAAAAGAGAAAAACTTGTCTATGCATAGAACTGAGCATTCCTAAGGCATCAAATTGGACCGTTATGCTATACTTAGTGTTCTTAGAAGTCTTAACTTGCTAGTTTAGCTTTTGAACAACGTTTCGTTCGGTAAAGAAGCCAATAGCCCATGTTAAGTTCAAAATTGCACGAAACGTGAAAAACTTGTTTATGCATAGAATTGAGCATTTCTAACGCATCAAATTGGACCGTTATCCTCCATTTAGTGTTCCTAGCAGTCTTAACTTGCTAGTTTAGTTTTTGGACAACGTTTCGTTAGGTAGAGAAGCCAATAGACCAAGTTAAGTTCAAAATTGCACGAAACGAGAAAAACTTGTCTATGCATAGAACTGAGCATTCGTAAGGCATGAAATTAGACCGTTAGAATCTATTTAGTGTTCTTAGAAGTCTTAACTTGCTAGTTTAGCTTTTGGACAACGTTTCGTTAGGAAAAGAAGCCAATAAACCATGTTAAGTTCAAAATTGTATGAAACGTGAAAAACTTGTCTATGCATAGAACTGAGCATTCCTACGGTGTCAAATTTCACCGTTATACTCTATTTAGTGTTCTTAGAAGTCTTAACTTGCTAGTTTAGCTTTTGCACAACGTTTCGTTAGGTAAAGAAGCCAATAGACCAAGTTAAGTTCAAAATTGCACGAAACGAGAAAAACTTGTCTAAGCATAGAACTGAGCATTCCTAAGACATAAAATTGGACCGTTATACTCTATTTAGTGTTCTTAGAAGTCTTAACTTGCTAGTTTAGCTTTTGGACAACGTTTCGTTAGGTAAAGAAGCCAATAAACCATGTTAAGTTCAAAATTGCACGAAACGTGAAAAACTTGTCTATGCATAGAAGTGAGCATTCCTAAGGCATCAAATTGGACCGTTATACTCTATTAAGTGTTCTTAGAAGTCTTAACTTGCTAGTTTAGCTTTTGGACAACGTTTCTTTAGGTAAAGAAGCCAATAGATCAAGTTAAGTTCAAAACTGCACGAAACGAGAAAAACTTTTCTATGCATAGAACTTAGCATTCCTACAGTGTCAAATTGGACCGTTATACTCTATTTAGTGTTCTTAGAAGTCTTAACTTGATAGTTTAGCTTTTGGACAACGTTCCGTTAGGCAAAGAAGCCAATAAACCATGTTAAGTTCAAAATTGCACGAAACGTGAAAAACTTGTCTATGCATAGAAGTGAGCATTCCTATGGTGTCAAATTTGACCGTTATACTCTATTTAGTGTTCTTAGAAGTCTTAACTTGCTAGTTTAGCTTTTGCACAACGTTTCGTTAGGTAAAGAAGCCAATAGAGCAAGTTAAGTTCAAAATTGCACGAAACGAGAAAAACTTGTCTATGCATAGAACTGAGCATTCCTAAGGCATAAAATTGGACCGTTATACTATACTTAGTTTTCTTAGAAGTCTTAACTTGCTAGTTTATCTTTTGAACAACGTTTCGTTAGGTAAAGAAGCCAATAGCCCATGTTAAGTTCAAAATTGCACGAAACGTGAAAAACTTGTCTCTGCATAGAATTGAGCATTTCTAAGGCATCAAATTGGACCGTTATCCTCCATTTAGCGTTCTTAGAAGTCTTAACTTGCTAGTTTAGCTTTTGGACAACGTTTCGTTAGGTAAAGAAGCCAATAAACCATGTTAAGTTCAAAATTGCACGAAATGTGAAAAACTTGTCTATGCATAGAATTCAGCATTCCTAAGCCATCAAATTGGGCCGTTATACTCTATTTAGTGTTATTAGAAGTCTTAACTTGCTAGTTTAGCTTTTGGACAACGTTTCCTTAGGTAAAGAAGCCAATACACCATGTTAAGTTCAAAATTGCACGAAACGTGAAAAACTTGTCTATGCATAGAATTGAGCATTCCTAAGGCAACCAATTGTACCGTTATACTCTATTTAGTGTTATTGGAAGTCTTAACTTGCTAGTTTAGCTTTTGGACAACGTTTCCTTAGGTAAAGAAGCCAATACACCATGTTGAGTTCAAAATTGCACGAAACGAGAAAAACTTGTCTATGCATAGAACTGAGCATTCCTAATACATCAAATTAGACCTTTATACTCTATTTAGTGTTCTTAGAAGTCTTAACTTGCTAGTTTAGCTTTTGGACAACGTTTCGTTAGGTAAAGAAGCCAATAAACCATGTTAAGTTCAAAATTGCACGAAACGTGAAAAACTTGTCTATGCATAGAATTGAGCATTCCTAAGGCATCAAATTGGACCGTTATCCTCCATTTAGTGTTCTTAGAAGTCTTAACTTGCTAGTTTAGCTTTTGGATAACGTTTCGTTAGGTAAAGAAGCCAATAAACCATGTTAAGTTCAAAATTGCACGAAACGTGAAAAACTTGTCTACGCATAGAATTCAGCATTCCTAAGGCATCAAATTGGACCGTTATACTCTATTTAGTGTTATTGGAAGTCTTAACTTGCTAGTTTAGCTTTTGGACAACGTTTCGTTAGGTAAAGAAGCCAATTAACCATGTTAAGTTCAAAATTGTACGAAACGTGAAAAACTTGTCTATGCGTAGAACTGAGCATTCCTACGGTGTCAAATTTGACCGTTATACTCTATTTAGTGTTCTTAGAAGTCTTAACTTGCTAGTTTAGCTTTTGGACAACGTTTCGTTAGGTAAAGAAGCCAATATACATAGTTAAGTTCAAAATTGCACGAAACGAGAAAAACTTGTCAATGCATAGAACTGAGCATTCCTAAGGCATCAAATTGGACCGTTATACTCTATTTAGTGTTCTTAGAAGTCTTAACTTGCTGGTTTAGCTTTTGGACAACGTTTTGTTAGGTAAAGTAGCCAATTGACCAAGTTAAGATCAAAATTGCCCGAAACGAGAAAAACTTGTCTATGCATAGAACTGAGCATTCCTAAGGCATAAAATTGGACCGTTAGACTCTATTTAGTTTTCTTAGAAGTCTTAACTTGCTAGTTTATCATTTGGACAACGTTTCGTTAGGTAGAGAAGCCAATAGACCAAGTTAAGTTCAAAATTGCACGAAACGAGAAAAACTTGTCAATGCATAGAACTGAGCATTCCTAAGGCATCAAATTGGACCGTTATACTCTATTTAGTGTTCTTAGAAGTCTTAACTTGCTGGTTTAGCTTTTGGACAACGTTTTGTTAGGTAAAGTAGCCAATTGACCAAGTTAAGATCAAAATTGCCCGAAACGAGAAAAACTTGTCTATGCATAGAACTGAGCATTCCTAAGGCATAAAATTGGACCGTTAGACTCTATTTAGTTTTCTTAGAAGTCTTAACTTGCTAGTTTATCATTTGGACAACGTTTCGTTAGGTAGAGAAGCCAAGAGACCAAGTTAAGTTCAAAATTGCACGAAACGAGAAAAACTTGTCAATGCATAGAACTGAGCATTCCTAAGGCATCAAATTGGACCGTTATACTCTATTTAGTGTTCTTAGAAGTCTTAACTTGCTGGTTTAGCTTTTGGACAACGTTTTGTTAGGTAAAGTAGCCAATTGACCAAGTTAAGATCAAAATTGCACGAAACGAGAAAAACTTGTCTATGCATAGAACTGAGCATTCCTAAGGCATAAAATTGGACCGTTAGACTCTATTTAGTTTTCTTAGAAGTCTTAACTTGCTAGTTTATCATTTGGACAACGTTTCGTTAGGTAGAGAAGCCAATAGACCAAGTTAAGTTCAAAATTGCACGAAACGTGAAAAACTTGTCTATGCATAGAACTGAGCATTCCTACGGTGTCAAATTTGACCGTTATACTCTATTTAGTGTTCTTAGAAGTCTTAACTCGCTAGTTTAGCTTTTGGACAACGTTTCGTTAGGTAAAGAAGCCAATAGACCAAGTTAAGTTCAACATTGCACGAAACGAGAAAAATTTGTCTATGCATAGAACTGAGCATTCCTAAGGCATCAAATTAGACCGTTATACTCTATTTAGTGTTCTTAGAGTCTTAATTTGCTAGTTTAGTTTTTGGACAGGGTTTCGTTAGGTAAAGAAGCCAATAAACCATGTTAAGTTCAAAATTGCACGAAACGTGAAAAATTTATCTATGCATAGAATTGAGCATTCCTAAGGCATCAAATTCGACCGTTATACTCTATTTAGTGCTCTTGGAAGTCTTAACTTGCTAGTTTAGCTTTTGGACAACGTTTCGTTAGGTAAAGAAGCCAATACACCATGTTAAGTTCAAAATTGTACGAAACGTGAAAAACTTGTCTATGCATAGAACTGAGCATTCCTACGGTGTCAAATTTGACCGTTATACTCTATTTAGTGTTCTTAGAAGTCTTAACTTGCTAGTTTAGCTTTTGGACAACGTTTCGTTAGGTAACGAAGCCAATAGACCAAGTTAAGTTCAAAATTGCATGAAACGAGAAAAACTTGTCTATGCATAGAACTGAGCATTCCTAAGGCATCAAATTGGACCGTTATACTCTATTTAGTGTTCTTAGAAGTATTAACTTGCTAGTTTATCATTTGGACAACGTTTCGTTAGGTAGAGAAGCCAATAGACCAAGTTAAGTTCAAAATTGCACGAAACGTGAAAAACTTGTCTATGCATAGAACTTAGCATTCCTACGGTGTCAAATTTGACCGTTATACTCTATTTAGTGTTCTTAGAAGTCTTAACTTGCTGGTTTAGCTTTTGGACAACGTTTCGTTAGGTAAAGTAGCCAATTGACCAAGTTAAGTTCAAAATTGCACAAAACGAGAAAAACTTGTCTATGCATAGAACTGAGCATTCCTAAGGCATCAAATTAGACCGTTATACTCTATTTAGTGTTCTTAGAAGTCTTAATTTGCTAGTTTAGCTTTTGGACAACGTTTCGTTAGGTAAATAAGCTAATAAACCATGTTAAGTTCAAAATTGCACGAAACGTGAAAAATTTATCCATGCATAGAATTGAGCATTCCTAAGGCATCAAATTCGACCGTTATACTCTATTTAGTGCTCTTAGAAGTCTTAACTTGCTAGTTTAGCTTTTGGACAATGTTTCGTTAGGTAAAGAAGCCAATAAACCATGTTAAGTTCAAAATTGCACGAAACGTGAAAAACTTGTCTATGCATAGAATTCAGCATTCCTAAGGCATCAAATTGGACCGTTATACTCTATTTAGTGTTATTAGAAGTCTTAACTTGCTAGTTTAGCTTTTGGACAATGTTTCCTTAGGTAAAGAAGCCAATACACCATGTTAAGTTCAAAATTGCACGAAACAAGAAAAACTTGTCTATGCATAAAATTGAGCATTCCTAAGGCATCAAATCAGACCGTTATACTCTATTTAGTGTTCTTAGAAGTCTTAAATTGCTAGTTTAGCTTTTGGACAATTTTTTGTTAGTTAAAGAAGCCAATATACCAAGTTAAGTTCAAAATTGCACGAAACGTGAAAAACTTGTCTATGCATAGAAGTGAGCATTCCTAAGGCATCAAATTGGACCGTTATACTCTATTTAGTGTTCTTAGAAGTCTTAACTTGCTAGTTTAGCTTTTGGACAATGTTTCTTTAGGTAAAGAAGCCAATAGATCAAGTTAAGTTCAAAACTGCACGAAACGAGAAAAACTTTTCTATGAATAGAACTTAGCATTCCTACAGTGTCAAATTGGACCGTTATACTCTATTTAGTGTTCTTAGAAGTCTTAACTTGATAGTTTAGCTTTTGGACAACGTTTCGTTAGGTAAAGAAGCCAATAAACCATGTTAAGTTCAAAATTGCACGAAACGTGAAAAACTTGTCTATGCATAGAAGTGAGCATTCCTAAGGCATCAAATTGGACCGTTATACTCTATTTAGTGTTCTTAGAAGTCTTAACTTGCTAGTTTAGCTTTTGGACTATGTTTCGTTAGGTAAAGAAGCCAATAGAGCAAGTTAAGTTCAAAATTGCACGAAACGAGAAAAACTTGTCTATGCATAGAACTGAGCATTCCTAAGGCATCAAATTGGACCGTTATACTATACTTAGTTTTCTTAGAAGTCTTAACTTGCTAGTTTATCTTTTGAACAACGTTTCGTTAGGTAAAGAAGCCAATAGCCCATGTTAAGTTCAAAATTGCACGAAACGTGAAAAACTTGTCTATGCATAGAATTGAGCATTTCTAAGGCATCAAATTGGACCGTTATCCTCCATTTAGTGTTCTTAGAAGTCTTAACTTGCTAGTTTAGCTTTTGGACAACGTTTCGTTAGGTAAAGAAGCCAATAAACCATGTTAAGTTCAAAATTACACGAAATGTGAAAAACTTGTCTATGCATAGAATTCAGCATTCCTAAGGCATCAAATTGGGCCGTTATACTCTATTTAGTGTTATTGGAAGTCTTAACTTGCTAGTTTAGCTTTTGGACAACGTTTCGTTAGGTAAAGAAGCCAATATACCAAGTTAATTTCAAAATTGCACGAAACGAGAAAAACTTGTCAATGCATAGAACTGAGCATTCCTAAGGCATCAAATTGGACCGTTATACTCTATTTAGTGTTCTTAGAAGTCTTAACTTGCTGGTTTAGCTTTTGGACAACGTTTTGTTAGGTAAAGTAGCCAATTGACCAAGTTAAGATCAAAATTGCCCGAAACGAGAAAAACTTGTCTATGCATAGAACTGAGCATTCCTAAGGCATAAAATTGGACCGTTAGACTCTATTTAGTTTTCTTAGAAGTCTTAACTTGCTAGTTTATCATTTGGACAACGTTTCGTTAGGTAGAGAAGCCAATAGACCAAGTTAAGTTCAAAATTGCACAAAACGAGAAAAACTTGTCAATGCATAGAACTGAGCATTCCTAAGGCATCAAATTGGACCGTTATACTCTATTTAGTGTTCTTAGAAGTCTTAACTTGCTGGTTTAGCTTTTGGACAACGTTTTGTTAGGTAAAGTAGCCAATTGACCAAGTTAAGATCAAAATTGCACGAAACGAGAAAAACTTGTCTATGCATAGAACTGAGCATTCCTAAGGCATAAAATTGGACCGTTAGACTCTATTTAGTTTTCTTAGAAGTCTTAACTTGCTAGTTTATCATTTGGACAACGTTTCGTTAGGTAGAGAAGCCAATAGACCAAGTTAAGTTCAAAATTGCACGAAACGTGAAAAACTTGTCTATGCATAGAACTGAGCATTCCTACGGTGTCAAATTTGACCGTTATACTCTATTTAGTGTTCTTAGAAGTCTTAACTCGCTAGTTTAGCTTTTGGACAACGTTTCGTTAGGTAAAGAAGCCAATAGACCAAGTTAAGTTCAACATTGCACGAAACGAGAAAAATTTGTCTATGCATAGAACTGAGCATTCCTAAGGCATCAAATTAGACCGTTATACTCTATTTAGTGTTCTTAGAGTCTTAATTTGCTAGTTTAGTTTTTGGACAGGGTTTCGTTAGGTAAAGAAGCCAATAAACCATGTTAAGTTCAAAATTGCACGAAACGTGAAAAATTTATCTATGCATAGAATTGAGCATTCCTAAGGCATCAAATTCGACCGTTATACTCTATTTAGTGCTCTTGGAAGTCTTAACTTGCTAGTTTAGCTTTTGGACAACGTTTCGTTAGGTAAAGAAGCCAATACACCATGTTAAGTTCAAAATTGTACGAAACGTGAAAAACTTGTCTATGCATAGAACTGAGCATTCCTACGGTGTCAAATTTGACCGTTATACTCTATTTAGTGTTCTTAGAAGTCTTAACTTGCTAGTTTAGCTTTTGGACAACGTTTCGTTAGGTAACGAAGCCAATAGACCAAGTTAAGTTCAAAATTGCACGAAACGAGAAAAACTTGTCTATGCATAGAACTGAGCATTCCTAAGGCATCAAATTGGACCGTTATACTCTATTTAGTGTTCTTAGAAGTATTAACTTGCTAGTTTATCATTTGGACAACGTTTCGTTAGGTAGAGAAGCCAATAGACCAAGTTAAGTTCAAAATTGCACGAAACGTGAAAAACTTGTCTATGCATAGAACTTAGCATTCCTACGGTGTCAAATTTGACCGTTATACTCTATTTAGTGTTCTTAGAAGTCTTAACTTGCTGGTTTAGCTTTTGGACAACGTTTCGTTAGGTAAAGTAGCCAATTGACCAAGTTAAGTTCAAAATTGCACAAAACGAGAAAAACTTGTCTATGCATAGAACTGAGCATTCCTAAGGCATCAAATTAGACCGTTATACTCTATTTAGTGTTCTTAGAAGTCTTAATTTGCTAGTTTAGCTTTTGGACAACGTTTCGTTAGGTAAATAAGCTAATAAACCATGTTAAGTTCAAAATTGCACGAAACGTGAAAAATTTATCCATGCATAGAATTGAGCATTCCTAAGGCATCAAATTCGACCGTTATACTCTATTTAGTGCTCTTAGAAGTCTTAACTTGCTAGTTTAGCTTTTGGACAATGTTTCGTTAGGTAAAGAAGCCAATAAACCATGTTAAGTTCAAAATTGCACGAAACGTGAAAAACTTGTCTATGCATAGAATTCAGCATTCCTAAGGCATCAAATTGGACCGTTATACTCTATTTAGTGTTATTAGAAGTCTTAACTTGCTAGTTTAGCTTTTGGACAATGTTTCCTTAGGTAAAGAAGCCAATACACCATGTTAAGTTCAAAATTGCACGAAACAAGAAAAACTTGTCTATGCATAAAATTGAGCATTCCTAAGGCATCAAATCAGACCGTTATACTCTATTTAGTGTTCTTAGAAGTCTTAAATTGCTAGTTTAGCTTTTGGACAATTTTTTGTTAGTTAAAGAAGCCAATATACCAAGTTAAGTTCAAAATTGCACGAAACGTGAAAAACTTGTCTATGCATAGAAGTGAGCATTCCTAAGGCATCAAATTGGACCGTTATACTCTATTTAGTGTTCTTAGAAGTCTTAACTTGCTAGTTTAGCTTTTGGACAACGTTTCTTTAGGTAAAGAAGCCAATAGATCAAGTTAAGTTCAAAACTGCACGAAACGAGAAAAACTTTTCTATGCATAGAACTTAGCATTCCTACAGTGTCAAATTGGACCGTTATACTCTATTTAGTGTTCTTAGAAGTCTTAACTTGATAGTTTAGCTTTTGGACAACGTTTCGTTAGGTAAAGAAGCCAATAAACCATGTTAAGTTCAAAATTGCACGAAACGTGAAAAACTTGTCTATGCATAGAAGTGAGCATTCCTAAGGCATCAAATTGGACCGTTATACTCTATTTAGTGTTCTTAGAAGTCTTAACTTGCTAGTTTAGCTTTTGGACTATGTTTCGTTAGGTAAAGAAGCCAATAGAGCAAGTTAAGTTCAAAATTGCACGAAACGAGAAAAACTTGTCTATGCATAGAACTGAGCATTCCTAAGGCATCAAATTGGACCGTTATACTATACTTAGTTTTCTTAGAAGTCTTAACTTGCTAGTTTATCTTTTGAACAACGTTTCGTTAGGTAAAGAAGCCAATAGCCCATGTTAAGTTCAAAATTGCACGAAACGTGAAAAACTTGTCTATGCATAGAATTGAGCATTTCTAAGGCATCAAATTGGACCGTTATCCTCCATTTAGTGTTCTTAGAAGTCTTAACTTGCTAGTTTAGCTTTTGGACAACGTTTCGTTAGGTAAAGAAGCCAATAAACCATGTTAAGTTCAAAATTACACGAAATGTGAAAAACTTGTCTATGCATAGAATTCAGCATTCCTAAGGCATCAAATTGGGCCGTTATACTCTATTTAGTGTTATTAGAAGTCTTAACTTGCTAGTTTAGCTTTTGGACAACGTTTCCTTAGGTAAAGAAGCCAATACACCATGTTAAGTTCAAAATTGCACGAAACGTGAAAAACTTGTCTATGCATAGAATTGAGCATTCCTAAGGCAACCAATTGTACCGTTATACTCTATTTAGTGTTATTAGAAGTCTTAACTTGCTAGTTTAGCTTTTGGACAACGTTTCCTTAGGTAAAGAAGCCAATACACCATGTTGAGTTCAAAATTGCACGAAACGAGAAAAACTTGTCTATGCATAGAACTGAGCATTCCTAATACATCAAATTAGACCTTTATACTCTATTTAGTGTTCTTAGAAGTCTTAACTTGCTAGTTTAGCTTTTGGACAACGTTTCGTTAGGTAAAGAAGCCAATAAACCATGTTAAGTTCAAAATTGCACGAAACGTGAAAAACTTGTCTATGCATAGAATTGAGCATTCCTAAGGCATCAAATTGGACCGTTATCCTCCATTTAGTGTTCTTAGAAGTCTTAACTTGCTAGTTTAGCTTTTGGATAACGTTTCGTTAGGTAAAAAAGCCAATAAACCATGTTAAGTTCAAAATTGCACGAAACGTGAAAAACTTGTCTATGCATAGAATTCAGCATTCCTAAGGCATCAAATTGGACCGTTATACTCTATTTAGTGTTATTGGAAGTCTTAACTTGCTAGTTTAGCTTTTGGACAACGTTTCGTTAGGTAAAGAAGCCAATAAACCATGTTAAGTTCAAAATTGTACGAAACGTGAAAAACTTGTCTATGCGTAGAACTGAGCATTCCTACGGTGTCAAATTTGACCGTTATACTCTATTTAGTGTTCTTAGAAGTCTTAACTTGCTAGTTTAGCTTTTGGACAACGTTTCGTTAGGTAAAGAAGCCAATATACCAAGTTAAGTTCAAAATTGCACGAAACGAGAAAAACTTGTCAATGCATAGAACTGAGCATTCCTAAGGCATCAAATTGGACCGTTATACTCTATTTAGTGTTCTTAGAAGTCTTAACTTGCTGGTTTAGCTTTTGGACAACGTTTTGTTAGGTAAAGTAGCCAATTGACCAAGTTAAGATCAAAATTGCCCGAAACGAGAAAAATTTGTCTATGCATAGAACTGAGCATTCCTAAGGGATAAAATTGGACCGTTAGACTCTATTTAGTTTTCTTAGAAGTCTTAACTTGCTAGTTTATCATTTGGACAACTTTTCGTTAGGTAGAGAAGCCAATAGACCAAGTTAAGTTCAAAATTGCACGAAACGAGAAAAACTTGTCAATGCATAGAACTGAGCATTCCTAAGGCATCAAATTGGACCGTTATACTCTATTTAGTGTTCTTAGAAGTCTTAACTTGCTGGTTTAGCTTTTGGACAACGTTTTGTTAGGTAAAGTAGCCAATTGACCAAGTTAAGATCAAAATTGCACGAAACGAGAAAAACTTGTCTATGCATAGAACTGAGCATTCCTAAGGCATAAAATTGGACCGTTAGACTCTATTTAGTTTTCTTAGAAGTCTTAACTTGCTAGTTTATCATTTGGACTACGTTTCGTTAGGTAGAGAAGCCAATAGACCAAGTTAAGTTCAAAATTGCACGAAACGTGAAAAACTTGTCTATGCATAGAACTTAGCATTCCTACGGTGTCAAATTTGACCGTTATACTCTATTTAGTGTTCTTAGAAGTCTTAACTCGCTAGTTTAGCTTTTGGACAACGTTTCGTTAGGTAAAGAAGCAAATAGACCAAGTTAAGTTCAACATTGCACGAAACGAGAAAAATTTGTCTATGCATAGAACTGAGCATTCCTAAGGCATCAAATTAGACCGTTATACTCTATTTAGTGTTCTTAGAGTCTTAATTTGCTAGTTTAGCTTTTGGACAGGGTTTCGTTAGGCAAAGAAGCCAATAAACCATGTTAAGTTCAAAATTGCACGAAACGTGAAAAAATTATCTATGCATAGAATTGAGCATTCCTAAGGCATCAAATTCGACCGTTATACTCTATTTAGTGCTCTTGGAAGTCTTAACTTGCTAGTTTAGCTTTTGGACAACGTTTCGTTAGGTAAAGAAGCCAATACACCATGTTAAGTTCAAAATTGTACGAAACGTGAAAAACTTGTCCATGCATAGAACTGAGCATTCCTACGGTGTCAAATTTGACCGTTATACTCTATTTAGTGTTCTTAGAAGTCTTAACTTGCTAGTTTAGCTTTTGGTCAACGTTTCGTTAGGTAACGAAGCCAATAGACCAAGTTAAGTTCAAAATTGCACGAAACGAGAAAAACTTGTCTATGCATAGAACTAAGCATTCCTAAGGCATCAAATTGGACCGTTATACTCTATTTAGTGTTCTTAGAAGTATTAACTTGCTAGTTTATCATTTGGACAACGTTTCGTTAGGTAGAGAAGCCAATAGACCAAGTTAAGTTCAAAATTGCACGAAACGTGAAAAACTTGTCTATGCATAGAACTTAGCATTCCTACGGTGTCAAATTTGACCGTTATACTCTATTTAGTGTTCTTAGAAGTCTTAACTTGCTGGTTTAGCTTTTGGACAACGTTTCGTTAGGTAAAGTAGCCAATTGACCAAGTTAAGTTCAAAATTGCACAAAACGAGAAAAACTTGTCTATGCATAGAACTGAGCATTCCTAAGGCATCAAATTAGACCGTTATACTCTATTTAGTGTTCTTAGAAGTCTTAATTTGCTAGTTTAGCTTTTGGACAACGTTTCGTTAGGTAAATAAGCTAATAAACCATGTTAAGTTCAAAATTGCACGAAACGTGAAAAATTTATCCATGCATAGAATTGAGCATTCCTAAGGCATCAAATTCGACCGTTATACTCTATTTAGTGCTCTTGGAAGTCTTAACTTGCTAGTTTAGCTTTTGGACAATGTTTCGTTAGGTAAAGAAGCCAATAAACCATGTTAAGTTCAAAATTGCACGAAACGTGAAAAACTTGTCTATGCATAGAATTCAGCATTCCTAAGGCATCAAATTGGACCGTTATACTCTATTTAGTGTTATTAGAAGTCTTAACTTGCTAGTTTAGCTTTTGGACAACATTTCCTTAGGTAAAGAAGCCAATACACCATGTTAAGTTCAAAATTGCACGAAACAAGAAAAACTTGTCTATGCATAAAATTGAGCATTCCTAAGGCATCAAATTGGACCGTTATACTCTATTTAGTGTTCTTAGAAGTCTTAACTTGCTGGTTTAGCTTTTGGACAACGTTTCGTTAGGTAAAGTAGCCAATTGACCAAGTTAATATCAAAATTGCACGAAACTAGAAAAACTTGTCTATGCATAGAACTGAGCATTCCTAAGGCATAAAATTGGACCGTTAGATTCTATTTAGTGTTCTTAGAAGTCTTAACTTGCTAGTTTAGCATTTGGACAACGTTTCGTTAGGTAGAGAAGCCAATAGACCAAGTTAAGTTCAAAATTGCACGAAACGTGAAAAACTTATCTATGCATAGAACTGAGCATTCCTAAGGCATCAAATTAGACCGTTATACTCTATCTAGTGTTCTTAGAAGTCTTAATTTGCTAGTTTAGCTTTTGGACAACGTTTCGTTAGGTAAATAAGCCCATAAACCATGTTAAGTTCAAAATTGCACGAAACGCGAAAAATTTATCTATGCATAGAATTGAGCATTCCTAAGGCAACAAATTCGACCGTTATACTCTATTGAGTGCTCTTCGAAGTCTTAACTTGCTAGTTTAGCTTTTGGACAACGTTTCGTTAGGTAAAGAAGCCAATAAACCATGTTAAGTTCGAAATTGCACGAAACGTGAAAAACTTGTCTATGCATAGAATTCAGCATTCCTAAGGCATGAAATTGGACCGTTATACTCTATTTAGTGTTATTTGAAGTCTTAACTTGCTAGTTTAGCTTTTGGACAACGTTTCCTTAGGTAAAGAAGCCAATACACCATGTTAAGTTCAAAATTGCACGAAACGTGAAAAACTTGTCTATGCATAAAAGTGAGCATTCCTAAGGCATCAAATTGGACCGTTATACTCTATTTAGTGTTATTAGAAGTCTTAACTTGCTAGTTTAGCTTTTGGACAACGTTTCCTTAGGTAAAGAAGCCAATACACAATGTTAAGTGCAAAATTGCACGAAACGAGAAAAACTTGTCTATGCATAAAATTGAGCATTCCTAAGGCATCAAATTGGACCGTTAGACTCTATTTAGTGTTCTTAGAAGTCTTAACTTGCTAGTTTAGCTTTTGGACAACGTTTCCTTAGGTAAAGAAGCCAATACACCATGTTAAGTTCAAAATTGCACGAAACGTGAAAAACTTGTCTATGCATAAAATTGAGCATTCCTAAGGCATCAAATTGGACCGTTATACTCTATTTAGTGTTATTTGAAGTCTTCACTTGCTAGTTTAGCTTTTGGACAACGTTTCCTTAGGTAAAGAAGCCAATACACCATGTTAAGTTCAAAATTGCACGAAACGAGAAAAACTTGTCTATGCATAAAATTGAGCATTCCTGAGGCATCAAATTGGACCGTTATACTCTATTTAGTGTTCTTAGAAGTCTTAACTTGCTGGTTTAGCTTTTGTACAACGTTTCGTTAGGTAAAGTAGCCAATTGACCAAGTTAAGATCAAAATTGCACGAAACTAGAAAAACTTGTCTATGCATAGAACTGAGCATTCCTAAGGCATAAAATTGGACCGTTAGACTCTATTTAGTGTTCTTAGAAGTCTTAACTTGCTAGTTTAGCATTTGGACAACGTTTCGTTAGGTAGAGAAGCCAATGTACCAAGTTAAGTTCAAAATTGCACGAAACGTGAAAAACTTGTCTATGCATAGAACTGAGCATTCCTAAGGCATCAAATTAGACCGTTATACTCTATTTAGTGTTCTTAGAAGTCTTAATTTGCTAGTTTAGCTTTTGGACAACGTTTCGTTAGGTAAATAAGCCAATAAACCATGTTAAGTTCAAAATTGTACGAAACGTGAAAAACTTGTCTATGGATAGAACTGAGCATTTCTAACGCATCAAATTGGACAGTTATACTCTATTTAGTGTTCTTAGACGTCTTAACTTGGTATATTGGCTTCTCTACCTAACGAAACGTTGTCCAAAAGCTAAACTAGCAAATTAAGACTTCTAAGAACACTAAATAGAGTATAACGGTCTAATTTGATGCCTTAGGAATGCTCAGTTCTATGCATAGACAAGTTTTTCACGTTTCGTGCAATTTTGAACTTAACATGGTTTATTGGCTTCTCTACCTAACGAAACGTTGTCCAAATGCTAAACTAGCAAGTTAAGACTTCTAAGAACACTAAATAGAGTATAACGGTCCAATTTGATGCCTTAGGAATGCTCAATTTTATGCATAGACAAGTTTTTCTCGTTTCGTGCAATTTTGAACTTAACATGGTGTATTGGCTTCTTTACCTAAGGAAACGTTGTCCAAAAGCTAAACTAGCAAGTTAAGACTTCTAATAACACTAAATAGAGTATAACGGTCCAATTTGATGCCTTAGGAATGCTCAATTTTATGCATAGACAAGTTTTTCACGTTTCGTGCAATTTTGAACTTAACATGGTGTATTGGCTTCTTTACCTAAGGAAACGTTGTCCAAAAGCTAAACTAGCTAGTTAAGACTTCTAAGAACACTAAATAGAGTCTAACGGTCCAATTTTATGCCTTAGGAATGCTCAGTTCTATGCATAGACAAGTTTTTCTAGTTTCGTGCAATTTTGATCTCACTTGGTCAATTGGCTACTTTACCTAACGAAACGTTGTACAAAAGCTAAACCAGCAAGTTAAGACTTCTAAGAACACTAAATAGAGTATAACGGTCCAATTTGATGCCTTAGGAATGCTCAATTTTATGCATAGACAAGTTTTTCTCGTTTCGTGCAATTTTGAACTTAACATGGTGTATTGGCTTCTTTACCTAAGGAAACGTTGTCCAAAAGCTAAACTAGCAAGTTAAGACGTCTAAGAACACTAAATAGAGTATAACTGTCCAATTTGATGCCTTAGAAATGCTCAGTTCTATCCATAGACAAGTTTTTCACGTTTCGTACAATTTTGAACTTAACATGGTTTATTGGCTTATTTACCTAACGAAACGTTGTCCAAAAGCTAAACTAGCAAATTAAGACTTCTAAGAACACTAAATAGAGTATAACGGTCTAATTTGATGCCTTAGGAATGCTCAGTTCTATGCATAGACAAGTTTTTCACGTTTCGTGCAATTTTGAACTTAACTTGGTATATTGGCTTCTCTACCTAACGAAACGTTGTCCAAATGCTAAACTAGCAAGTTAAGACTTCTAAGAACACTAAATAGAGTCTAACGGTCCAATTTTATGCCTTAGGAATGCTCAGTTCTATGCATAGACAAGTTTTTCTAGTTTCGTGCAATTTTGATCTTAACTTGGTCAATTGGCTACTTTACCTAACGAAACGTTGTACAAAAGCTAAACCAGCAAGTTAAGACTTCTAAGAACACTAAATAGAGTATAACGGTCCAATTTGATGCCTCAGGAATGCTCAATTTTATGCATAGACAAGTTTTTCTCGTTTCGTGCAATTTTGAACTTAACATGGTGTATTGGCTTCTTTACCTAAGGAAACGTTGTCCAAAAGCTAAACTAGCAAGTTAAGACTTCTAATAACACTAAATAGAGTATAACGGTCCAATTTGATGCCTTAGGAATGCTCAATTTTATGCATAGACAAGTTTTTCACGTTTCGTGCAATTTTGAACTTAACATGGTGTATTGGCTTCTTTACCTAAGGAAACGTTGTCCAAAAGCTAAACTAGCAAGTTAAGACTTCTAAGAACACTAAATAGAGTCTAACGGTCCAATTTTATGCCTTAGGAATGCTCAGTTCTATGCATAGACAAGTTTTTCTAGTTTCGTGCAATTTTGATCTCACTTGGTCAATTGGCTACTTTACCTAACGAAACGTTGTACAAAAGCTAAACTAGAAAGTTAAGACTTCTAAGAACACTAAATAGAGTATAACGGTCCAATTTGATGCCTTAGGAATGCTCAATTTTATGCATAGACAAGTTTTTCTCGTTTCGTGCAATTTTGAACTTAAGATGGTGTATTGGCTTCTTTACCTAAGGAAACGTTGTCCAAAAGCTAAACTAGCAAGTTAAGACGTCAAAGAACACTAAATAAAGTATAACTGTCCAATTTGATGCCATAGAAATGCTCAGTTCTATCCATAGACAAGTTTTTCACGTTTCGTACAATTTTGAACTTAACATGGTTTATTGGCTTATTTACCTAACGAAACGTTCTCCAAAAGCTAAACTAGCAAATTAAGACTTCTAAGAACACTAAATAGAGTATAACGGTCTAATTTGATGCCTTAGGAATGCTCAGTTCTATGCATAGACAAGTTTTTCACGTTTCGTGCAATTTTGAACTTAACTTGGTATATTGGCTTCTCTATCTAACGAAACGTTGTCCAAATGCTAAACTAGCAAGTTAACACTTGTAAGAACACTAAATAGAGTATAACGGTCTAATTTGATGCCTTAGGAATGCTCAGTTCTATGCATAGACAAGTTTTTCACGTTTCGAGCAATTTTGAACTTAACTTGGTATATTGGCTTCTCTACCTAACGAAACGTTGTCCAAAAGCTAAACTAGCAAATTAAGACTTCTAAGAACACTAAATAGAGTATAACGGTCTAATTTGATGCCTTAGGAATGCTCAGTTCTATGCATAGACAAGTTTTTCACGTTTCGTGCAATTTTGAACTTAACTTGGTATATTGGCTTCTCTACCTAACGAAACGTTGTCCAAATGCTAAACTAGCAAGTTAAGACTTCTAAGAACACTAAATAGAGTATAACGGTCCAATTTGATGCCTTAGGAATGCTCAATTTTATGCATAGACAGGTTTTTCTCGTTTCGTGCAATTTTGAACTTAACATGGTGTATTGGCTTCTTTACCTAAGGAAACGTTGTCCAAAAGCTAAACTAGCAAGTTAAGACTTCTAATAACACTAAATAGAGTATAACGGTCCAATTTGATGCCTTAGGAATGCTCAATTTTATGCATAGACAAGTTTTTCACGTTTCGTGCAATTTTGAACTTAACATGGTGTATTGGCTTCTTTACCTAAGGAAACGTTGTCCAAAAGCTAAACTAGCTAGTTAAGACTTCTAAGAACACTAAATAGAGTCTAACGGTCCAATTTTATGCCTTAGGAATGCTCAGTTCTATGCATAGACAAGTTTTTCTAGTTTCGTGCAATTTTGATCTCACTTGGTCAATTGGCTACTTTACCTAACGAAACGTTGTACAAAAGCTAAACCAGCACGTTAAGACTTCTAAGAACACTAAATAGAGTATAACGGTCCAATTTGATGCCTTAGGAATGCTCAATTTTATGCATAGACAAGTTTTTCTCGTTTCGTGCAATTTTGAACTTAACATGGTGTATTGGCTTCTTTACCTAAGGAAACGTTGTCCAAAAGCTAAACTAGCAAGTTAAGACGTCTAAGAACACTAAATAGAGTATAACTGTCCAATTTGATGCCTTAGAAATGCTCAGTTCTATCCATAGACAAGTTTTTCACGTTTCGTACAATTTTGAACTTAACATGGTTTATTGGCTTATTTACCTAACGAAACGTTGTCCAAAAGCTAAACTAGCAAATTAAGACTTCTAAGAACACTAAATAGAGCATAACGGTCTAATTTGATGCCTTAGGAATGCTCAGTTCTATGCATAGACAAGTTTTTCACGTTTCGTGCAATTTTCAACTTAACTTGGTATATTGGCTTCTCTACCTAACGAAACGTTGTCCAAATGCTAAACTAGCAAGTTAAGACTTCTAAGAACACTAAATAGAGTCTAACGGTCCAATTTTATGCCTTAGGAATGCTCAGTTCTATGCATAGACAAGTTTTTCTAGTTTCGTGCAATTTTGATCTTAACTTGGTCAATTGGCTACTTTACCTAACGAAACGTTGTACAAAAGCTAAACCAGCAAGTTAAGACTTCTAAGAACACTAAATAGAGTATAACGGTCCAATTTGATGCCTCAGGAATGCTCAATTTTATGCATAGACAAGTTTTTCTCGTTTCGTGCAATTTTGAACTTAACATGGTGTATTGGCTTCTTTACCTAAGGAAACGTTGTCCAAAAGCTAAACTGGCAAGTTAAGACTTCTAATAACACTAAATAGAGTATAACGGTCCAATTTGATGCCTTAGGAATGCTCAATTTTATGCATAGACAAGTTTTTCACGTTTCGTGCAATTTTGAACTTAACATGGTGTATTGGCTTCTTTACCTAAGGAAACGTTGTCCAAAAGCTAAACTAGCAAGTTAAGACTTCTAAGAACACTAAATAGAGTCTAACGGTCCAATTTTATGCCTTAGGAATGCTCAGTTCTATGCATAGACAAGTTTTTCTAGTTTCGTGCAATTTTGATCTCACTTGGTCAATTGGCTACTTTACCTAACGAAACGTTGTACAAAAGCTAAACTAGCAAGTTAAGACTTCTAAGAACACTAAATAGAGTATAACGGTCCAATTTGATGCCTTAGGAATGCTCAATTTTATGCATAGACAAGTTTTTCTCGTTTCGTGCAATTTTGAACTTAAGATGGTGTATTGGCTTCTTTACCTAAGGAAACGTTGTCCAAAAGCTAAACTAGCAAGTTAAGACGTCAAAGAACACTAAATAAAGTATAACTGTCCAATTTGATGCCATAGAAATGCTCAGTTCTATCCATAGACAAGTTTTTCACGTTTCGTACAATTTTGAACTTAACATGGTTTATTGGCTTATTTACCTAACGAAACGTTCTCCAAAAGCTAAACTAGCAAATTAAGACTTCTAAGAACACTAAATAGTGTATAACGGTCTAATTTGATGCCTTAGGAATGCTCAGTTCTATGCATAGACAAGTTTTTCACGTTTCGTGCAATTTTGAACTTAACTTGGTATATTGGCTTCTCTATCTAACGAAACGTTGTCCAAATGCTAAACTAGCAAGTTAACACTTGTAAGAACACTAAATAGAGTATAACGGTCTAATTTGATGCCTTAGGAATGCTCAGTTCTATGCATAGACAAGTTTTTCACGTTTCGAGCAATTTTGAACTTAACTTGGTATATTGGCTTCTCTACCTAACGAAACGTTGTCCAAAAGCTAAACTAGCAAATTAAGACTTCTAAGAACACTAAATAGAGTATAACGGTCTAATTTGATGCCTTAGGAATGCTCAGTTCTATGCATAGACAAGTTTTTCACGTTTCGTGCAATTTTGAACTTAACTTGGTATATTGGCTTCTCTACCTAACGAAACGTTGTCCAAATGCTAAACTAGCAAGTTAAGACTTCTAAGAACACTAAATAGAGTATAACGGTCCAATTTGATGCCTTAGGAATGCTCAATTTTATGCATAGACAAGTTTTTCTCGTTTCGTGCAATTTTGAACTTAACATGGTGTATTGGCTTCTTTACCTAAGGAAACGTTGTCCAAAAGCTAAACTAGCAAGTTAAGACTTCTAATAACACTAAATAGAGTATAACGGTCCAATTTGATGCCTTAGGAATGCTCAATTTTATGCATAGACAAGTTTTTCACGTTTCGTGCAATTTTGAACTTAACATGGTGTATTGGCTTCTTTACCTAAGGAAACGTTGTCCAAAAGCTAAACTAGCTAGTTAAGACTTCTAAGAACACTAAATAGAGTCTAACGGTCCAATTTTATGCCTTAGGAATGCTCAGTTCTATGCATAGACAAGTTTTTCTAGTTTCGTGCAATTTTGATCTCACTTGGTCAATTGGCTACTTTACCTAACGAAACGTTGTACAAAAGCTAAACCAGCAAGTTAAGACTTCTAAGAACACTAAATAGAGTATAACGGTCCAATTTGATGCCTTAGGAATGCTCAATTTTATGCATAGACAAGTTTTTCTCGTTTCGTGCAATTTTGAACTTAACATGGTGTATTGGCTTCTTTACCTAAGGAAACGTTGTCCAAAAGCTAAACTAGCAAGTTAAGACGTCTAAGAACACTAAATAGAGTATAACTGTCCAATTTGATGCCTTAGAAATGCTCAGTTCTATCCATAGACAAGTTTTTCACGTTTCGTACAATTTTGAACTTAACATGGTTTATTGGCTTATTTACCTAACGAAACGTTGTCCAAAAGCTAAACTAGCAAATTAAGACTTCTAAGAACACTAAATAGAGTATAACGGTCTAATTTGATGCCTTAGGAATGCTCAGTTCAATGCATAGACAAGTTTTTCACGTTTCGTGCAATTTTGAACTTAACTTGGTATATTGGCTTCTCTACCTAACGAAACGTTGTCCAAATGCTAAACTAGCAAGTTAAGACTTCTAAGAACACTAAATAGAGTCTAACGGTCCAATTTTATGCCTTAGGAATGCTCAGTTCTATGCATAGACAAGTTTTTCTAGTTTCGTGCAATTTTGATCTTAACTTGGTCAATTGGCTACTTTACCTAACGAAACGTTTTACAAAAGCTAAACCAGCAAGTTAAGACTTCTAAGAACACTAAATAGAGTATAACGGTCCAATTTGATGCCTCAGGAATGCTCAATTTTATGCATAAACAAGTTTTTCTCGTTTCGTGCAATTTTGAACTTAACATGGTGTATTGGCTTCTTTACCTAAGGAAACGTTGTCCAAAAGCTAAACTAGCAAGTTAAGACTTCTAATAACACTAAATAGAGTATAACGGTCCAATTTGATGCCTTAGGAATGCTCAATTTTATGCATAGACAAGTTTTTCACGTTTCGTGCAATTTTGAACTTAACATGGTGTATTGGCTTCTTTACCTAAGGAAACGTTGTCCAAAAGCTAAACTAGCAAGTTAAGACTTCTAAGAACACTAAATAGAGTCTAACGGTCCAATTTTATGCCTTAGGAATGCTCAGTTCTATGCATAGACAAGTTTTTCTAGTTTCGTGCAATTTTGATCTCACTTGGTCAATTGGCTACTTTACCTAACGAAACGTTGTACAAAAGCTAAACTAGAAAGTTAAGACTTCTAAGAACACTAAATAGAGTATAACGGTCCAATTTGATGCCTTAGGAATGCTCAATTTTATGCATAGACAAGTTTTTCTCGTTTCGTGCAATTTTGAACTTAAGATGGTGTATTGGCTTCTTTACCTAAGGAAACGTTGTCCAAAAGCTAAACTAGCAAGTTAAGACGTCAAAGAACACTAAATAAAGTATAACTGTCCAATTTGATGCCATAGAAATGCTCAGTTCTATCCATAGACAAGTTTTTCACGTTTCGTACAATTTTGAACTTAACATGGTTTATTGGCTTATTTACCTAACGAAACGTTGTCCAAAAGCTAAACTAGCAAATTAAGACTTCTAAGAACACTAAATAGAGTATAACGGTCTAATTTGATGCCTTAGGAATGCTCAGTTCTATGCATAGACAAGTTTTTCACGTTTCGTGCAATTTTGAACTTAACTTGGTATATTGGCTTCTCTATCTAACGAAACGTTGTCCAAATGCTAAACTAGCAAGTTAACACTTGTAAGAACACTAAATAGAGTATAACGGTCTAATTTGATGCCTTAGGAATGCTCAGTTCTATGCATAGACAAGTTTTTCACGTTTCGAGCAATTTTGAACTTAACTTGGTATATTGGCTTCTCTACCTAACGAAACGTTGTCCAAAAGCTAAACTAGCAAATTAAGACTTCTAAGAACACTAAATAGAGTATAACGGTCTAATTTGATGCCTTAGGAATGCTCAGTTCTATGCATAGACAAGTTTTTCACGTTTCGTGCAATTTTGAACTTAACTTGGTATATTGGCTTCTCTACCTAACGAAACGTTGTCCAAATGCTAAACTAGCAAGTTAAGACTTCGAAGAACACTAAATAGAGTATAACGGTCCAATTTGATGCCTTAGGAATGCTCAATTTTATGCATAGACAAGTTTTTCTCGTTTCGTGCAATTTTGAACTTAACATCGTGTATTGGCTTCTTTACCTAAGGAAACGTTGTCCAAAAGCTAAACTAGCAAGTTAAGACTTCTAATAACACTAAATAGAGTATAACGGTCCAATTTGATGCCTTAGGAATGCTCAATTTTATGCATAGACAAGTTTTTCACGTTTCGTGTAATTTTGAACTTAACATGGTTTATTGGCTTCTTTACCTAAGGAAACGTTGTCCAAAAGCTAAACCAGCAAGTTAAGACTTCTAAGAACACTAAATAGAGTATAACGGTCCAATTTTATGCCTTAGGAATGCTCAGTTCTATGCATAGACAAGTTTTTCTAGTTTCGTGCAATTTTGATCTCACTTGGTCAATTGGCTACTTTACCTAACGAAACGTTGTACAAAAGCTAAACTAGCAAGTTAAGACTTCTAAGAACACTAAATAGAGTATAACGGTCCAATTTGATGCCTTAGAAATGCTCAGTTCTATCCATAGACAAGTTTTTCACGTTTCGTGCAATTTTGAACTTAACTTGGTATATTGGCTTCTCTACCTAACGAAACGTTGTCCAAATGCTAAACTAGCAAGTTAAGACTTCTAAGAACACTAAATAGAGTCTAACGGTCCAATTTTATGCCTTAGGAATGCTCAGTTCTATGCATAGACAAGTTTTTCTAGTTTCGTGCAATTTTGATCTTAACTTGGTCAATTGGCTACTTTACCTAACGAAACGTTGTACAAAAGCTAAACCAGCAAGTTAAGACTTCTAAGAACACTAAATAGAGTATAACGGTCCAATTTGATGCCTTAGGAATGCTCAATTTTATGCATAGACAAGTTTTTCTCGTTTCGTGCAATTTTGAACTTAACATGGTGTATTGGCTTCTTTACCTAAGGAAACGTTGTCCAAAAGCTAAACTAGCAAGTTAAGACTTCTAAGAACACTAAATAGAGTATAACGGTCCAATTTGATGCCTTAGGAATGCTCAATACTAGGCATAGACATGTTTTTCTCGTTTCGTGCAATTTTGAACTTAACATGGTGTATTGGCATCTTTACCTAACGAAACGTTGTCCAAAAGCTAAACTAGCAAATTAAGACTTCTAATAACACTAAATAGAGTATAACGGTCCAATTTGATGCCTTAGGAATGCTCAATTTTATGCATAGACAAGTTTTTCACGTTTCGTGCAATTTTGAACTTAACATGGTGTATTGGCTTCTTTACCTAAGGAAACGTTGTCCAAAAGCTAAACCAGCAAGTTAAGACTTCTAAGAACACTAAATAGAGTATAACGGTCCAATTTGATGCCTTAGGAATGCTCAATTTTATGCATAGACAAGTTTTTCTCGTTTCGTGCAATTTTGAACTTAACATGGTGCATAGACAAGTTTTTCTCGTTTCGTGCAATTTTGAACTTAACATGGTGTATTGGCTTCTTTACCTAAGGAAACGTTGTCCAAAAGCTAAACTGGCAAGTTAAGACTTCTAATAACACTAAATAGAGTATAACGGTCCAATTTGATGCCTTAGGAATGCTCAATTTTATGCATAGACAAGTTTTTCACGTTTCGTGCAATTTTGAACTTAACATGGTGTATTGGCTTCTTTACCTAAGGAAACGTTGTCCAAAAGCTAAACTAGCAAGTTAAGACTTCTAAGAACACTAAATAGAGTCTAACGGTCCAATTTTATGCCTTAGGAATGCTCAGTTCTATGCATAGACAAGTTTTTCTAGTTTCGTGCAATTTTGATCTCACTTGGTCAATTGGCTACTTTACCTAACGAAACGTTGTACAAAAGCTAAACCAGCAAGTTAAGACTTCTAAGAACACTAAATAGAGTATAACGGTCCAATTTGATGCCTTAGGAATGCTCAATTTTATGCATAGACAAGTTTTTCTCGTTTCGTGCAATTTTGAACTTAACATGGTGTATTGGCTTCTTTACCTAAGGAAACGTTGTCCAAAAGCTAAACTAGCAAGTTAAGACTTCTAAGAACACTAAATAGAGTATAACGGTCCAATTTGATGCCTTAGGAATGCTCAATACTAGGCATAGACATGTTTTTCTCGTTTCGTGCAATTTTGAACTTAACATGGTGTATTGGCATCTTTACCTAACGAAACGTTGTCCAAAAGCTAAACTAGCAAATTAAGACTTCTAATAACACTAAATAGAGTATAACGGTCCAATTTGATGCCTTAGGAATGCTCAATTTTATGCATAGACAAGTTTTTCACGTTTCGTGCAATTTTGAACTTAACATGGTGTATTGGCTTCTTTACCTAAGGAAACGTTGTCCAAAAGCTAAACTAGCAAGTTAAGACTTCTAAGAACACTAAATAGAGTCTAACAGTCCAATTTTATGCCTTAGGAATGCTCAGTTCTATGCATAGACAAGTTTTTCTAGTTTCGTGCAATTTTGATCTCACTTGGTCAATTGGCTACTTTACCTAACGAAACGTTGTACAAAAGCTAAACCAGCAAGTTAAGACTTCTAAGAACACTAAAAAGACTATAACGGTCCAATTTGATGCCTTAGGAATGCTCAATTTTATGCATAGACAAGTTTTTCTCGTTTCGTGCAATTTTGAACTTAACATGGTGTATTGGCTTCTTTACCTAAGGAAACGTTGTCCAAAGGCTAAACTAGCAAGTTAAGACGTCTAAGAACACTAAATAGAGTATAACTGTCCAATTTGATGCCTTAGAAATGCTCAGTTCTATCCATAGACAAGTTTTTCACGTTTCGTACAATGTTGAACTTAACATGGTTTATTGGCTTATTTACCTAACGAAACGTTGTCCAAAAGCTAAACTAGCAAATTAAGACTTCTAAGAACACTAAATAGAGTATAACGGTCTAATTTGATGCCTTAGGAATGCTCAGTTCTATGCATAGACAAGTTTTTCACGTTTCGTGCAATTTTGAACTTAACTTGGTATATTGGCTTCTCTACCTAACGAAACGTTGTCCAAATGCTAAACTAGCAAGTTAAGACTTCTAAGAACACTAAATAGAGTATAACGGTCCAATTTGATGCCTTAGGAAGGCTCAATTTTATGCATAGACAAGTTTTTCTCGTGTCGTGCAATTTTGAACTTAACATGGTGTATTGGCTTCTTTACCTAAGGAAACGTTGTCCAAAAGCTAAACTAGCAAGTTAAGACTTCTAAGAACACTAAATAGAGTCTAACGGTCCAATTTTATGCCTTAGGAATGCTCAGTTCTATGCATAGACAAGTTTTTCTAGTTTCGTGCAATTTTGATCTCACTTGGTCAATTGGCTACTTTACCTAATGAAACGTTGTACAAAAGCTAAACCAGCAAGTTAAGACTTCTAAGAACACTAAATAGAGTATAACGGTCCAATTTGATGCCTTATGAATGCTCAATTTTATGCATAGACAAGTTTTTCTCGTTTCGTGCAATTTTGAACTTAACATGGTGTATTGGCTTCTTTACCTAAGGAAACGTTGTCCAAAAGCTAAACTAGCAAGTTAAGACTTCTAATAACACTAAATAGAGTATAACGGTCCAATTTGATGCCTTAGGAATGCTCAATTTTATGCATAGACAAGTTTTTCACGTTTCGTGCAATTTTGAACTTAACATGGTGTATTGGCTTCTTTACCTAAGGAAACGTTGTCCAAAAGCTAAACTAGCAAGTTAAGACTTCTAAGAACACTAAATAGAGTCTACCGGTCCAATTTTATTCCTTAGGAATGCTCAGTTCTATGCATAGACAAGTTTTTCTAGTTTCGTGCAATTTTGATCTCACTTGGTCAATTGGCTACTTTACCTAACGAAACGTTGTACAAAAGCTAAACCAGCAAGTTAAGACTTCTAAGAACACTAAATAGAGTATAACGGTCCAATTTGATGCCTTAGGAATGCTCAATTTTATGCATAGACAAGTTTTTCTCGTTTCGTGCAATTTTGAACTTAACATGGTGTATTGGCTTCTTTACCTAAGGAAACGTTGTCCAAAAGCTAAACTAGCAAGTTAAGACTTCTAAGAACACTAAATAGAGTCTAACGGTCCAATTTTATGCCTTAGGAATGCTCAGTTCTATGCATAGACAAGTTTTTCTAGATTCGTGCAATTTTGATCTCACTTGGTCAATTGGCTACTTTACCTAACGAAACGTTGTACAAAAGCTAAACCAGCAAGTTAAGACTTCTAAGAACACTAAATAGAGTATAACGGTCCAATTTGATGCCTTAGGAATGCTCAATTTTATGCATAGACAAGTTTTTCTCGTTTCGTGCAATTTTGAACTTAACATGGTGTATTGGCTTCTTTACCTAAGGAAACGTTGTCCAAAAGCTAAACTAGCAAGTTAAGACTTCTAAGAACACTAAATAGAGTATAACGGTCCAATTTGATGCCTTAGGAATGCTCAATACTAGGCATAGACAAGTTTTTCTCGTTTCGTGCAATTTTGAACTTAACATGGTGTATTGGCTTCTTTACCTAACGAAACGTTGTCCAAAAGCTAAACTAGCAAATTAAGACTTCTAATAACACTAAATAGAGTATAACGGTCCAATTTGATGCCTTAGGAATGCTCAATTTTATGCATAGACAAGTTTTTCACGTTTCGTGCAATTTTGAACTTAACATGGTGTATTGGCTTCTTTACCTAAGGAAACGTTGTCCAAAAGCTAAACTAGCAAGTTAAGACTTCTAAGAACACTAAATAGAGTCTAACAGTCCAATTTTATGCCTTAGGAATGCTCAGTTCTATGCATAGACAAGTTTTTCTAGTTTCGTGCAATTTTGATCTCACTTGGTCAATTGGCTACTTTACCTAACGAAACGTTGTACAAAAGCTAAACCAGCAAGTTAAGACTTCTAAGAACACTAAAAAGACTATAACAGTCCAATTTGATGCCTTAGGAATGCTCAATTTTATGCATAGACAAGTTTTTCTCGTTTCGTGCAATTTTGAACTTAACATGGTGTATTGGCTTCTTTACCTAAGGAAACGTTGTCCAAAAGCTAAACTAGCATGCTAAGACGTCTAAGAACACTAAATAGAGTATAACTGTCCAATTTGATGCCTTAGAAATGCTCAGTTCTATCCATAGACAAGTTTTTCATGTTTCGTACAATGTTGAACTTAACATGGTTTATTGGCTTATTTACCTAACGAAACGTTGTCCAAAAGCTAAACTAGCAAATTAAGACTTCTAAGAACACTAAATAGAGTATAACGGTCTAATTTGATGCCTTAGGAATGCTCAGTTCTATGCATAGACAAGTTTTTCACGTTTCGTGCAATTTTGAACTTAACTTGGTATATTGGCTTCTCTACCTAACGAAACGTTGTCCAAATGCTAAACTAGCAAGTTAAGACTTCTAAGAACACTAAATAGAGTATAACGGTCCAATTTGATGCCTTAGGAATGCTCAATTTTATGCATAGACAAGTTTTTCTCGTTTCGTGCAATTTTGAACTTAACAAGGTGTATTGGCTTCTTTACCTAAGGAAACGTTGTCCAAAAGCTAAACTAGCAAGTTAAGACTTCTAAGAACACTAAATAGAGTCTAACGGTCCAATTTTATGCCTTAGGAATGCTCAGTTCTATGCGTAGACAAGTTTTTCTAGTTTCGTGCAATTTTGATCTCACTTGGTCAATTGGCTACTTTACCTAACGAAACGTTGTACAAAAGCTAAACCAGCAAGTTAAGACTTCTAAGAACACTAAATAGAGTATAACGGTCCAATTTGATGCCTTAGGAATGCTCAATTTTATGCATAGACAAGTTTTTCTCGTTTCGTGCAATTTTGAACTTAACATGGTGTATTGGCTTCTTTACCTAAGGAAACGTTGTCCAAAAGCTAAACTAGCAAGTTAAGACTTCTAATAACACTAAATAGAGTATAACGGTCCAATTTGATGCCTTAGGAATGCTCAATTTTATGCATAGACAAGTTTTTCACGTTTCGTGCAATTTTGAACTTAACATGGTGTATTGGCTTCTTTACCTAACGAAACGTTGTCCAAAAGCTAAACTAGCAAGTTAAGACTTCTAAGAACACTAAATAGAGTCTAACGGTCCAATTTTATTCCTTAGGAATGCTCAGTTCTATGCATAGACAACTTTTTCTAGTTTCGTGCAATTTTGATCTCACTTGGTCAATTGGCTACTTTACCTAACGAAACGTTGTACAAAAGCTAAACCAGCAAGTTAAGACTTCTAAGAACACTAAATAGAGTATAACGGTCCAATTTGATGCCTTAGGAATGCTCAATTTTATGCATAGACAAGTTTTTCTCGTTTCGTGCAATTTTGAACTTAACATGGTGTATTGGCTTCTTTACCTAAGGAAACGTTGTCCAAAAGCTAAACTAGCAAGTTAAGACTTCTAAGAACACTAAATAGAGTCTAACGGTCCAATTTTATGCCTTAGGAATGCTCAGTTCTATGCATAGACAAGTTTTTCTAGATTCGTGCAATTTTGATCTCACTTGGTCAATTGGCTACTTTACCTAACGAAACGTTGTACAAAAGCTAAACCAGCAAGTTAAGACTTCTAAGAACACTAAATAGAGTATAACGGTCCAATTTGATGCCTTAGGAATGCTCAATTTTATGCATAGACAAGTTTTTCTCGTTTCGTGCAATTTTGAACTTAACATGGTGTATTGGCTTCTTTACCTAAGGAAACGTTGTCCAAAAGCTAAACTAGCAAGTTAAGACTTCTAATAACACTAAATAGAGTATAACGGTCTAATTTGATGCCTTAGGAATGCTCAATTTTATGCATAGACAAGTTTTTCACGTTTCGTGCAATTTTGAACTTAACATGGTGTATTGGCTTCTTTACCTAAGGAAACGTTGTCCAAAAGCTAAACTAGCAAGTTAAGACTTCTAAGAACACTAAATAGAGTCTAACGGTCCAATTTTATGCCTTAGGAATGCTCAGTTCTATGCATAGACAAGTTTTTCTCGTTTCGTGCAATTTTGAACTTAACATGGTGTATTGGCTTCTTTACCTAAGGAAACGTTGTCCAAAAGCTAAACTAGCAAGTTAAGACTTCTAAGAACACTAAATAGAGTCTAACGGTCCAATTTTATGCCTTGGGAATGCTCAGTTCTATGCATAGACAAGTTTTTCTAGTTTCGTGCAATTTTGATCTCACTTGGTCAATTGGCTACTTTACCTAACGAAACGTTGTACAAAAGCTAAACCAGCAAGTTAAGACTTCTAAGAACACTAAATAGAGTATAACGGTCCAATTTGACGCCTTAGGAATGCTCAATTTTATGCATAGACAAGTTTTTCTCGTTTCGTGCAATTTTGAACTTAACATGGTGTATTGGCTTCTTTACCTAAGGAAACGTTGTCCAAAAGCTAAACTAGCAAGTTAAGACTTCTAAGAACACTAAATAGAGTCTAACGGTCCAATTTTATTCCTTAGGAATGCTCAGTTCTATGCGTAGACAAGTTTTTCTAGTTTCGTGCAATTTTGATCTCACTTGGTCAATTGGCTACTTTACCTAACGAAACGTTGTACAAAAGCTAAACCAGCAAGTTAAGACTTCTAAGAACACTAAATAGAGTATAACGGTCCAATTTGATGCCTTAGGAATGCTCAATTTTATGCATAGACAAGTTTTTCTCGTTTCGTGCAATTTTGAACTTAACATGGTGTATTGGCTTCTTTACCTAAGGAAACGTTGTCCAAAAGCTAAACTAGCAAGTTAAGACTTCTAATAACACTAAATAGAGTATAACGGTCCAATTTGATGCCTTAGGAATGCTCAATTTTATGCATAGACAAGTTTTTCACGTTTCGTGCAATTTTGAACTTAACATGGTGTATTGGCTTCTTTACCTAAGGAAACGTTGTCCAAAAGCTAAACTAGCAAGTTAAGACTTCTAAGAACACTAAATAGAGTCTAACGGTCCAATTTTATTCCTTAGGAATGCTCAGTTCTATGCATAGACAACTTTTTCTAGTTTCGTGCAATTTTGATCTCACTTGGTCAATTGGCTACTTTACCTAACGAAACGTTGTACAAAAGCTAAACCAGCAAGTTAAGACTTCTAAGAACACTAAATAGAGTATAACGGTCCAATTTGATGCCTTAGGAATGCTCAATTTTATGCATAGACAAGTTTTTCTCGTTTCGTGCAATTTTGAACTTAACATGGTGTATTGGCTTCTTTACCTAAGGAAACGTTGTCCAAAAGCTAAACTAGCAAGTTAAGACTTCTAAGAACACTAAATAGAGTCTAACGGTCCAATTTTATGCCTTAGGAATGCTCAGTTCTATGCATAGACAAGTTTTTCTAGATTCGTGCAATTTTGATCTCACTTGGTCAATTGGCTACTTTACCTAACGAAACGTTGTACAAAAGCTAAACCAGCAAGTTAAGACTTCTAAGAACACTAAATAGAGTATAACGGTCCAATTTGATGCCTTAGGAATGCTCAATTTTATGCATAGACAAGTTTTTCTCGTTTCGTGCAATTTTGAACTTAACATGGTGTATTGGCTTCTTTACCTAAGGAAACGTTGTCCAAAAGCTAAACTAGCAAGTTAAGACTTCTAATAACACTAAATAGAGTATAACGGTCTAATTTGATGCCTTAGGAATGCTCAATTTTATGCATAGACAAGTTTTTCACGTTTCGTGCAATTTTGAACTTAACATGGTGTATTGGCTTCTTTACCTAAGGAAACGTTGTCCAAAAGCTAAACTAGCAAGTTAAGACTTCTAAGAACACTAAATAGAGTCTAACGGTCCAATTTTATGCCTTAGGAATGCTCAGTTCTATGCATAGACAAGTTTTTCTCGTTTCGTGCAATTTTGAACTTAACATGGTGTATTGGCTTCTTTACCTAAGGAAACGTTGTCCAAAAGCTAAACTAGCAAGTTAAGACTTCTAAGAACACTAAATAGAGTCTAACGGTCCAATTTTATGCCTTGGGAATGCTCAGTTCTATGCATAGACAAGTTTTTCTAGTTTCGTGCAATTTTGAACTTAAATAGAGTATAACGGTCCAATTTGATGCCTTAGGAATGCTCAATTTTATGCATAGACAAGTTTTTCTCGTTTCGTGCAATTTTGAACTTAACATGGTGTATTGGCTTCTTTACCTAAGGAAACGTTGTCCAAAAGCTAAACTAGCAAGTTAAGACTTCTAAGAACACTAAATAGAGTATAACGGTCCAATTTGATGCCTTAGAAATGCTCAGTTCTATCCATAGACAAGTTTTTCACGTTTCGTGCAATTTTGAACTTAACTTGGTATATTGGCTTCTCTACCTAACGAAACGTTGTCCAAATGCTAAACTAGCAAGTTAAGACTTCTAAGAACACTAAATAGAGTCTAACGGTCCAATTTTATGCCTTAGGAATGCTCAGTTCTATGCATAGACAAGTTTTTCTAGTTTCGTGCAATTTTGATCTTAACTTGGTCAATTGGCTACTTTACCTAACGAAACGTTGTACAAAAGCTAAACCAGCAAGTTAAGACTTCTAAGAACACTAAATAGAGTATAACGGTCCAATTTGATGCCTTAGGAATGCTCAATTTTATGCATAGACAAGTTTTTCTCGTTTCGTGCAATTTTGAACTTAACATGGTGTATTGGCTTCTTTACCTAAGGAAACGTTGTCCAAAAGCTAAACTAGCAAGTTAAGACTTCTAAGAACACTAAATAGAGTATAACGGTCCAATTTGATGCCTTAGGAATGCTCAATACTAGGCATAGACATGTTTTTCTCGTTTCGTGCAATTTTGAACTTAACATGGTGTATTGGCATCTTTACCTAACGAAACGTTGTCCAAAAGCTAAACTAGCAAATTAAGACTTCTAATAACACTAAATAGAGTATAACGGTCCAATTTGATGCCTTAGGAATGCTCAATTTTATGCATAGACAAGTTTTTCACGTTTCGTGCAATTTTGAACTTAACATGGTGTATTGGCTTCTTTACCTAAGGAAACGTTGTCCAAAAGCTAAACTAGCAAGTTAAGACTTCTAAGAACACTAAATAGAGTCTAACAGTCCAATTTTATGCCTTAGGAATGCTCAGTTCTATGCATAGACAAGTTTTTCTAGTTTCGTGCAATTTTGATCTCACTTGGTCAATTGGCTACTTTACCTAACGAAACGTTGTACAAAAGCTAAACCAGCAAGTTAAGACTTCTAAGAACACTAAAAAGACTATAACGGTCCAATTTGATGCCTTAGGAATGCTCAATTTTATGCATAGACAAGTTTTTCTCGTTTCGTGCAATTTTGAACTTAACATGGTGTATTGGCTTCTTTACCTAAGGAAACGTTGTCCAAAGGCTAAACTAGCAAGTTAAGACGTCTAAGAACACTAAATAGAGTATAACTGTCCAATTTGATGCCTTAGAAATGCTCAGTTCTATCCATAGACAAGTTTTTCACGTTTCGTACAATGTTGAACTTAACATGGTTTATTGGCTTATTTACCTAACGAAACGTTGTCCAAAAGCTAAACTAGCAAATTAAGACTTCTAAGAACACTAAATAGAGTATAACGGTCTAATTTGATGCCTTAGGAATGCTCAGTTCTATGCATAGACAAGTTTTTCACGTTTCGTGCAATTTTGAACTTAACTTGGTATATTGGCTTCTCTACCTAACGAAACGTTGTCCAAATGCTAAACTAGCAAGTTAAGACTTCTAAGAACACTAAATAGAGTATAACGGTCCAATTTGATGCCTTAGGAAGGCTCAATTTTATGCATAGACAAGTTTTTCTCGTGTCGTGCAATTTTGAACTTAACATGGTGTATTGGCTTCTTTACCTAAGGAAACGTTGTCC
Source organism: Tripterygium wilfordii (assembly GCF_013401445.1). NCBI lineage: Eukaryota > Viridiplantae > Streptophyta > Magnoliopsida > Celastrales > Celastraceae > Tripterygium > Tripterygium wilfordii. The sequence goes on along the minus strand of NC_052249.1, from coordinate 6,267,430 downwards.
AAAAGCTAAACTAGCAAGTTAAGACTTCTAAGAACACTAAATAGAGTCTAACGGTCCAATTTTATGCCTTAGGAATGCTCAGTTCTATGCATAGACAAGTTTTTCTAGTTTCGTGCAATTTTGATCTCACTTGGTCAATTGGCTACTTTACCTAATGAAACGTTGTACAAAAGCTAAACCAGCAAGTTAAGACTTCTAAGAACACTAAATAGAGTATAACGGTCCAATTTGATGCCTTATGAATGCTCAATTTTATGCATAGACAAGTTTTTCTCGTTTCGTGCAATTTTGAACTTAACATGGTGTATTGGCTTCTTTACCTAAGGAAACGTTGTCCAAAAGCTAAACTAGCAAGTTAAGACTTCTAATAACACTAAATAGAGTATAACGGTCCAATTTGATGCCTTAGGAATGCTCAATTTTATGCATAGACAAGTTTTTCACGTTTCGTGCAATTTTGAACTTAACATGGTGTATTGGCTTCTTTACCTAAGGAAACGTTGTCCAAAAGCTAAACTAGCAAGTTAAGACTTCTAAGAACACTAAATAGAGTCTACCGGTCCAATTTTATTCCTTAGGAATGCTCAGTTCTATGCATAGACAAGTTTTTCTAGTTTCGTGCAATTTTGATCTCACTTGGTCAATTGGCTACTTTACCTAACGAAACGTTGTACAAAAGCTAAACCAGCAAGTTAAGACTTCTAAGAACACTAAATAGAGTATAACGGTCCAATTTGATGCCTTAGGAATGCTCAATTTTATGCATAGACAAGTTTTTCTCGTTTCGTGCAATTTTGAACTTAACATGGTGTATTGGCTTCTTTACCTAAGGAAACGTTGTCCAAAAGCTAAACTAGCAAGTTAAGACTTCTAAGAACACTAAATAGAGTCTAACGGTCCAATTTTATGCCTTAGGAATGCTCAGTTCTATGCATAGACAAGTTTTTCTAGATTCGTGCAATTTTGATCTCACTTGGTCAATTGGCTACTTTACCTAACGAAACGTTGTACAAAAGCTAAACCAGCAAGTTAAGACTTCTAAGAACACTAAATAGAGTATAACGGTCCAATTTGATGCCTTAGGAATGCTCAATTTTATGCATAGACAAGTTTTTCTCGTTTCGTGCAATTTTGAACTTAACATGGTGTATTGGCTTCTTTACCTAAGGAAACGTTGTCCAAAAGCTAAACTAGCAAGTTAAGACTTCTAAGAACACTAAATAGAGTATAACGGTCCAATTTGATGCCTTAGGAATGCTCAATACTCGGCATAGACAAGTTTTTCTCGTTTCGTGCAATTTTGAACTTAACATGGTGTATTGGCTTCTTTACCTAACGAAACGTTGTCCAAAAGCTAAACTAGCAAATTAAGACTTCTAATAACACTAAATAGAGTATAACGGTCCAATTTGATGCCTTAGGAATGCTCAATTTTATGCATAGACAAGTTTTTCACGTTTCGTGCAATTTTGAACTTAACATGGTGTATTGGCTTCTTTACCTAAGGAAACGTTGTCCAAAAGCTAAACTAGCAAGTTAAGACTTCTAAGAACACTAAATAGAGTCTAACAGTCCAATTTTATGCCTTAGGAATGCTCAGTTCTATGCATAGACAAGTTTTTCTAGTTTCGTGCAATTTTGATCTCACTTGGTCAATTGGCTACTTTACCTAACGAAACGTTGTACAAAAGCTAAACCAGCAAGTTAAGACTTCTAAGAACACTAAAAAGACTATAACAGTCCAATTTGATGCCTTAGGAATGCTCAATTTTATGCATAGACAAGTTTTTCTCGTTTCGTGCAATTTTGAACTTAACATGGTGTATTGGCTTCTTTACCTAAGGAAACGTTGTCCAAAAGCTAAACTAGCATGCTAAGACGTCTAAGAACACTAAATAGAGTATAACTGTCCAATTTGATGCCTTAGAAATGCTCAGTTCTATCCATAGACAAGTTTTTCATGTTTCGTACAATGTTGAACTTAACATGGTTTATTGGCTTATTTACCTAACGAAACGTTGTCCAAAAGCTAAACTAGCAAATTAAGACTTCTAAGAACACTAAATAGAGTATAACGGTCTAATTTGATGCCTTAGGAATGCTCAGTTCTATGCATAGACAAGTTTTTCACGTTTCGTGCAATTTTGAACTTAACTTGGTATATTGGCTTCTCTACCTAACGAAACGTTGTCCAAATGCTAAACTAGCAAGTTAAGACTTCTAAGAACACTAAATAGAGTATAACGGTCCAATTTGATGCCTTAGGAATGCTCAATTTTATGCATAGACAAGTTTTTCTCGTTTCGTGCAATTTTGAACTTAACAAGGTGTATTGGCTTCTTTACCTAAGGAAACGTTGTCCAAAAGCTAAACTAGCAAGTTAAGACTTCTAAGAACACTAAATAGAGTCTAACGGTCCAATTTTATGCCTTAGGAATGCTCAGTTCTATGCGTAGACAAGTTTTTCTAGTTTCGTGCAATTTTGATCTCACTTGGTCAATTGGCTACTTTACCTAACGAAACGTTGTACAAAAGCTAAACCAGCAAGTTAATACTTCTAAGAACACTAAATAGAGTATACCGGTCCAATTTGATGCCTTAGGAATGCTCAATTTTATGCATAGACAAGTTTTTCTCGTTTCGTGCAATTTTGAACTTAACATGGTGTATTGGCTTCTTTACCTAAGGAAACGTTGTCCAAAAGCTAAACTAGCAAGTTAAGACTTCTAATAACACTAAATAGAGTATAACGGTCCAATTTGATGCCTTAGGAATGCTCAATTTTATGCATAGACAAGTTTTTCACGTTTCGTGCAATTTTGAACTTAACATGGTGTATTGGCTTCTTTACCTAACGAAACGTTGTCCAAAAGCTAAACTAGCAAGTTAAGACTTCTAAGAACACTAAATAGAGTCTAACGGTCCAATTTTATTCCTTAGGAATGCTCAGTTCTATGCATAGACAACTTTTTCTAGTTTCGTGCAATTTTGATCTCACTTGGTCAATTGGCTACTTTACCTAACGAAACGTTGTACAAAAGCTAAACCAGCAAGTTAAGACTTCTAAGAACACTAAATAGAGTATAACGGTCCAATTTGATGCCTTAGGAATGCTCAATTTTATGCATAGACAAGTTTTTCTCGTTTCGTGCAATTTTGAACTTAACATGGTGTATTGGCTTCTTTACCTAAGGAAACGTTGTCCAAAAGCTAAACTAGCAAGTTAAGACTTCTAAGAACACTAAATAGAGTCTAACGGTCCAATTTTATGCCTTAGGAATGCTCAGTTCTATGCATAGACAAGTTTTTCTAGATTCGTGCAATTTTGATCTCACTTGGTCAATTGGCTACTTTACCTAACGAAACGTTGTACAAAAGCTAAACCAGCAAGTTAAGACTTCTAAGAACACTAAATAGAGTATAACGGTCCAATTTGATGCCTTAGGAATGCTCAATTTTATGCATAGACAAGTTTTTCTCGTTTCGTGCAATTTTGAACTTAACATGGTGTATTGGCTTCTTTACCTAAGGAAACGTTGTCCAAAAGCTAAACTAGCAAGTTAAGACTTCTAATAACACTAAATAGAGTATAACGGTCTAATTTGATGCCTTAGGAATGCTCAATTTTATGCATAGACAAGTTTTTCACGTTTCGTGCAATTTTGAACTTAACATGGTGTATTGGCTTCTTTACCTAAGGAAACGTTGTCCAAAAGCTAAACTAGCAAGTTAAGACTTCTAAGAACACTAAATAGAGTCTAACGGTCCAATTTTATGCCTTAGGAATGCTCAGTTCTATGCATAGACAAGTTTTTCTCGTTTCGTGCAATTTTGAACTTAACATGGTGTATTGGCTTCTTTACCTAAGGAAACGTTGTCCAAAAGCTAAACTAGCAAGTTAAGACTTCTAAGAACACTAAATAGAGTCTAACGGTCCAATTTTATGCCTTGGGAATGCTCAGTTCTATGCATAGACAAGTTTTTCTAGTTTCGTGCAATTTTGATCTCACTTGGTCAATTGGCTACTTTACCTAACGAAACGTTGTACAAAAGCTAAACCAGCAAGTTAAGACTTCTAAGAACACTAAATAGAGTATAACGGTCCAATTTGACGCCTTAGGAATGCTCAATTTTATGCATAGACAAGTTTTTCTCGTTTCGTGCAATTTTGAACTTAACATGGTGTATTGGCTTCTTTACCTAAGGAAACGTTGTCCAAAAGCTAAACTAGCAAGTTAAGACTTCTAAGAACACTAAATAGAGTCTAACGGTCCAATTTTATGCCTTAGGAATGCTCAGTTCTATGCGTAGACAAGTTTTTCTAGTTTCGTGCAATTTTGATCTCACTTGGTCAATTGGCTACTTTACCTAACGAAACGTTGTACAAAAGCTAAACCAGCAAGTTAAGACTTCTAAGAACACTAAATAGAGTATAACGGTCCAATTTGATGCCTTAGGAATGCTCAATTTTATGCATAGACAAGTTTTTCTCGTTTCGTGCAATTTTGAACTTAACATGGTGTATTGGCTTCTTTACCTAAGGAAACGTTGTCCAAAAGCTAAACTAGCAAGTTAAGACTTCTAATAACACTAAATAGAGTATAACGGTCCAATTTGATGCCTTAGGAATGCTCAATTTTATGCATAGACAAGTTTTTCACGTTTCGTGCAATTTTGAACTTAACATGGTGTATTGGCTTCTTTACCTAAGGAAACGTTGTCCAAAAGCTAAACTAGCAAGTTAAGACTTCTAAGAACACTAAATAGAGTCTAACAGTCCAATTTTATGCCTTAGGAATGCTCAGTTCTATGCATAGACAAGTTTTTCTAGTTTCGTGCAATTTTGATCTCACTTGGTCAATTGGCTACTTTACCTAACGAAACGTTGTACAAAAGCTAAACCAGCAAGTTAAGACTTCTAAGAACACTAAAAAGACTATAACAGTCCAATTTGATGCCTTAGGAATGCTCAATTTTATGCATAGACAAGTTTTTCTCGTTTCGTGCAATTTTGAACTTAACATGGTGTATTGGCTTCTTTACCTAAGGAAACGTTGTCCAAAAGCTAAACTAGCATGCTAAGACGTCTAAGAACACTAAATAGAGTATAACTGTCCAATTTGATGCCTTAGAAATGCTCAGTTCTATCCATAGACAAGTTTTTCATGTTTCGTACAATGTTGAACTTAACATGGTTTATTGGCTTATTTACCTAACGAAACGTTGTCCAAAAGCTAAACTAGCAAATTAAGACTTCTAAGAACACTAAATAGAGTATAACGGTCTAATTTGATGCCTTAGGAATGCTCAGTTCTATGCATAGACAAGTTTTTCACGTTTCGTGCAATTTTGAACTTAACTTGGTATATTGGCTTCTCTACCTAACGAAACGTTGTCCAAATGCTAAACTAGCAAGTTAAGACTTCTAAGAACACTAAATAGAGTATAACGGTCCAATTTGATGCCTTAGGAATGCTCAATTTTATGCATAGACAAGTTTTTCTCGTTTCGTGCAATTTTGAACTTAACAAGGTGTATTGGCTTCTTTACCTAAGGAAACGTTGTCCAAAAGCTAAACTAGCAAGTTAAGACTTCTAAGAACACTAAATAGAGTCTAACGGTCCAATTTTATGCCTTAGGAATGCTCAGTTCTATGCGTAGACAAGTTTTTCTAGTTTCGTGCAATTTTGATCTCACTTGGTCAATTGGCTACTTTACCTAACGAAACGTTGTACAAAAGCTAAACCAGCAAGTTAAGACTTCTAAGAACACTAAATAGAGTATAACGGTCCAATTTGATGCCTTAGGAATGCTCAATTTTATGCATAGACAAGTTTTTCTCGTTTCGTGCAATTTTGAACTTAACATGGTGTATTGGCTTCTTTACCTAAGGAAACGTTGTCCAAAAGCTAAACTAGCAAGTTAAGACTTCTAATAACACTAAATAGAGTATAACGGTCCAATTTGATGCCTTAGGAATGCTCAATTTTATGCATAGACAAGTTTTTCACGTTTCGTGCAATTTTGAACTTAACATGGTGTATTGGCTTCTTTACCTAAGGAAACGTTGTCCAAAAGCTAAACTAGCAAGTTAAGACTTCTAAGAACACTAAATAGAGTCTAACGGTCCAATTTTATTCCTTAGGAATGCTCAGTTCTATGCATAGACAACTTTTTCTAGTTTCGTGCAATTTTGATCTCACTTGGTCAATTGGCTACTTTACCTAACGAAACGTTGTACAAAAGCTAAACCAGCAAGTTAAGACTTCTAAGAACACTAAATAGAGTATAACGGTCCAATTTGATGCCTTAGGAATGCTCAATTTTATGCATAGACAAGTTTTTCTCGTTTCGTGCAATTTTGAACTTAACATGGTGTATTGGCTTCTTTACCTAAGGAAACGTTGTCCAAAAGCTAAACTAGCAAGTTAAGACTTCTAAGAACACTAAATAGAGTCTAACGGTCCAATTTTATGCCTTAGGAATGCTCAGTTCTATGCATAGACAAGTTTTTCTAGATTCGTGCAATTTTGATCTCACTTGGTCAATTGGCTACTTTACCTAACGAAACGTTGTACAAAAGCTAAACCAGCAAGTTAAGACTTCTAAGAACACTAAATAGAGTATAACGGTCCAATTTGATGCCTTAGGAATGCTCAATTTTATGCATAGACAAGTTTTTCTCGTTTCGTGCAATTTTGAACTTAACATGGTGTATTGGCTTCTTTACCTAAGGAAACGTTGTCCAAAAGCTAAACTAGCAAGTTAAGACTTCTAATAACACTAAATAGAGTATAACGGTCTAATTTGATGCCTTAGGAATGCTCAATTTTATGCATAGACAAGTTTTTCACGTTTCGTGCAATTTTGAACTTAACATGGTGTATTGGCTTCTTTACCTAAGGAAACGTTGTCCAAAAGCTAAACTAGCAAGTTAAGACTTCTAAGAACACTAAATAGAGTCTAACAGTCCAATTTTATGCCTTAGGAATGCTCAGTTCTATGCATAGACAAGTTTTTCTCGTTTCGTGCAATTTTGAACTTAACATGGTGTATTGGCTTCTTTACCTAAGGAAACGTTGTCCAAAAGCTAAACTAGCAAGTTAAGACTTCTAAGAACACTAAATAGAGTCTAACGGTCCAATTTTATGCCTTGGGAATGCTCAGTTCTATGCATAGACAAGTTTTTCTAGTTTCGTGCAATTTTGAACTTAAATAGAGTATAACGGTCCAATTTGATGCCTTAGGAATGCTCAATTTTATGCATAGACAAGTTTTTCTCGTTTCGTGCAATTTTGAACTTAACATGGTGTATTGGCTTCTTTACCTAAGGAAACGTTGTCCAAAAGCTAAACTAGCAAGTTAAGACTTCTAAGAACACTAAATAGAGTATAACGGTCCAATTTGATGCCTTAGGAATGCTCAATACTAGGCATAGACATGTTTTTCTCGTTTCGTGCAATTTTGAACTTAACATGGTGTATTGGCATCTTTACCTAACGAAACGTTGTCCAAAAGCTAAACTAGCAAATTAAGACTTCTAATAACACTAAATAGAGTATAACGGTCCAATTTGATGCCTTAGGAATGCTCAATTTTATGCATAGACAAGTTTTTCACGTTTCGTGCAATTTTGAACTTAACATGGTGTATTGGCTTCTTTACCTAAGGAAACGTTGTCCAAAAGCTAAACTAGCAAGTTAAGACTTCTAAGAACACTAAATAGAGTCTAACAGTCCAATTTTATGCCTTAGGAATGCTCAGTTCTATGCATAGACAAGTTTTTCTAGTTTCGTGCAATTTTGATCTCACTTGGTCAATTGGCTACTTTACCTAACGAAACGTTGTACAAAAGCTAAACCAGCAAGTTAAGACTTCTAAGAACACTAAAAAGACTATAACGGTCCAATTTGATGCCTTAGGAATGCTCAATTTTATGCATAGACAAGTTTTTCTCGTTTCGTGCAATTTTGAACTTAACATGGTGTATTGGCTTCTTTACCTAAGGAAACGTTGTCCAAAGGCTAAACTAGCAAGTTAAGACGTCTAAGAACACTAAATAGAGTATAACTGTCCAATTTGATGCCTTAGAAATGCTCAGTTCTATCCATAGACAAGTTTTTCACGTTTCGTACAATGTTGAACTTAACATGGTTTATTGGCTTATTTACCTAACGAAACGTTGTCCAAAAGCTAAACTAGCAAATTAAGACTTCTAAGAACACTAAATAGAGTATAACGGTCTAATTTGATGCCTTAGGAATGCTCAGTTCTATGCATAGACAAGTTTTTCACGTTTCGTGCAATTTTGAACTTAACTTGGTATATTGGCTTCTCTACCTAACGAAACGTTGTCCAAATGCTAAACTAGCAAGTTAAGACTTCTAAGAACACTAAATAGAGTATAACGGTCCAATTTGATGCCTTAGGAAGGCTCAATTTTATGCATAGACAAGTTTTTCTCGTGTCGTGCAATTTTGAACTTAACATGGTGTATTGGCTTCTTTACCTAAGGAAACGTTGTCCAAAAGCTAAACTAGCAAGTTAAGACTTCTAAGAACACTAAATAGAGTCTAACGGTCCAATTTTATGCCTTAGGAATGCTCAGTTCTATGCATAGACAAGTTTTTCTAGTTTCGTGCAATTTTGATCTCACTTGGTCAATTGGCTACTTTACCTAATGAAACGTTGTACAAAAGCTAAACCAGCAAGTTAAGACTTCTAAGAACACTAAATAGAGTATAACGGTCCAATTTGATGCCTTATGAATGCTCAATTTTATGCATAGACAAGTTTTTCTCGTTTCGTGCAATTTTGAACTTAACATGGTGTATTGGCTTCTTTACCTAAGGAAACGTTGTCCAAAAGCTAAACTAGCAAGTTAAGACTTCTAATAACACTAAATAGAGTATAACGGTCCAATTTGATGCCTTAGGAATGCTCAATTTTATGCATAGACAAGTTGTTCACGTTTCGTGCAATTTTGAACTTAACATGGTGTATTGGCTTCTTTACCTAAGGAAACGTTGTCCAAAAGCTAAACTAGCAAGTTAAGACTTCTAAGAACACTAAATAGAGTCTACCGGTCCAATTTTATTCCTTAGGAATGCTCAGTTCTATGCATAGACAAGTTTTTCTAGTTTCGTGCAATTTTGATCTCACTTGGTCAATTGGCTACTTTACCTAACGAAACGTTGTACAAAAGCTAAACCAGCAAGTTAAGACTTCTAAGAACACTAAATAGAGTATAACGGTCCAATTTGATGCCTTAGGAATGCTCAATTTTATGCATAGACAAGTTTTTCTCGTTTCGTGCAATTTTGAACTTAACATGGTGTATTGGCTTCTTTACCTAAGGAAACGTTGTCCAAAAGCTAAACTAGCAAGTTAAGACTTCTAAGAACACTAAATAGAGTCTAACGGTCCAATTTTATGCCTTAGGAATGCTCAGTTCTATGCATAGACAAGTTTTTCTAGATTCGTGCAATTTTGATCTCACTTGGTCAATTGGCTACTTTACCTAACGAAACGTTGTACAAAAGCTAAACCAGCAAGTTAAGACTTCTAAGAACACTAAATAGAGTATAACGGTCCAATTTGATGCCTTAGGAATGCTCAATTTTATGCATAGACAAGTTTTTCTCGTTTCGTGCAATTTTGAACTTAACATGGTGTATTGGCTTCTTTACCTAAGGAAACGTTGTCCAAAAGCTAAACTAGCAAGTTAAGACTTCTAAGAACACTAAATAGAGTATAACGGTCCAATTTGATGCCTTAGGAATGCTCAATACTAGGCATAGACAAGTTTTTCTCGTTTCGTGCAATTTTGAACTTAACATGGTGTATTGGCTTCTTTACCTAACGAAACGTTGTCCAAAAGCTAAACTAGCAAATTAAGACTTCTAATAACACTAAATAGAGTATAACGGTCCAATTTGATGCCTTAGGAATGCTCAATTTTATGCATAGACAAGTTTTTCACGTTTCGTGCAATTTTGAACTTAACATGGTGTATTGGCTTCTTTACCTAAGGAAACGTTGTCCAAAAGCTAAACTAGCAAGTTAAGACTTCTAAGAACACTAAATAGAGTCTAACAGTCCAATTTTATGCCTTAGGAATGCTCAGTTCTATGCATAGACAAGTTTTTCTAGTTTCGTGCAATTTTGATCTCACTTGGTCAATTGGCTACTTTACCTAACGAAACGTTGTACAAAAGCTAAACCAGCAAGTTAAGACTTCTAAGAACACTAAAAAGACTATAACAGTCCAATTTGATGCCTTAGGAATGCTCAATTTTATGCATAGACAAGTTTTTCTCGTTTCGTGCAATTTTGAACTTAACATGGTGTATTGGCTTCTTTACCTAAGGAAACGTTGTCCAAAAGCTAAACTAGCATGCTAAGACGTCTAAGAACACTAAATAGAGTATAACTGTCCAATTTGATGCCTTAGAAATGCTCAGTTCTATCCATAGACAAGTTTTTCATGTTTCGTACAATGTTGAACTTAACATGGTTTATTGGCTTATTTACCTAACGAAACGTTGTCCAAAAGCTAAACTAGCAAATTAAGACTTCTAAGAACACTAAATAGAGTATAACGGTCTAATTTGATGCCTTAGGAATGCTCAGTTCTATGCATAGACAAGTTTTTCACGTTTCGTGCAATTTTGAACTTAACTTGGTATATTGGCTTCTCTACCTAACGAAACGTTGTCCAAATGCTAAACTAGCAAGTTAAGACTTCTAAGAACACTAAATAGAGTATAACGGTCCAATTTGATGCCTTAGGAATGCTCAATTTTATGCATAGACAAGTTTTTCTCGTTTCGTGCAATTTTGAACTTAACAAGGTGTATTGGCTTCTTTACCTAAGGAAACGTTGTCCAAAAGCTAAACTAGCAAGTTAAGACTTCTAAGAACACTAAATAGAGTCTAACGGTCCAATTTTATGCCTTAGGAATGCTCAGTTCTATGCGTAGACAAGTTTTTCTAGTTTCGTGCAATTTTGATCTCACTTGGTCAATTGGCTACTTTACCTAACGAAACGTTGTACAAAAGCTAAACCAGCAAGTTAAGACTTCTAAGAACACTAAATAGAGTATAACGGTCCAATTTGATGCCTTAGGAATGCTCAATTTTATGCATAGACAAGTTTTTCTCGTTTCGTGCAATTTTGAACTTAACATGGTGTATTGGCTTCTTTACCTAAGGAAACGTTGTCCAAAAGCTAAACTAGCAAGTTAAGACTTCTAATAACACTAAATAGAGTATAACGGTCCAATTTGATGCCTTAGGAATGCTCAATTTTATGCATAGACAAGTTTTTCACGTTTCGTGCAATTTTGAACTTAACATGGTGTATTGGCTTCTTTACCTAAGGAAACGTTGTCCAAAAGCTAAACTAGCAAGTTAAGACTTCTAAGAACACTAAATAGAGTCTAACGGTCCAATTTTATTCCTTAGGAATGCTCAGTTCTATGCATAGACAACTTTTTCTAGTTTCGTGCAATTTTGATCTCACTTGGTCAATTGGCTACTTTACCTAACGAAACGTTGTACAAAAGCTAAACCAGCAAGTTAAGACTTCTAAGAACACTAAATAGAGTATAACGGTCCAATTTGATGCCTTAGGAATGCTCAATTTTATGCATAGACAAGTTTTTCTCGTTTCGTGCAATTTTGAACTTAACATGGTGTATTGGCTTCTTTACCTAAGGAAACGTTGTCCAAAAGCTAAACTAGCAAGTTAAGACTTCTAAGAACACTAAATAGAGTCTAACGGTCCAATTTTATGCCTTAGGAATGCTCAGTTCTATGCATAGACAAGTTTTTCTAGATTCGTGCAATTTTGATCTCACTTGGTCAATTGGCTACTTTACCTAACGAAACGTTGTACAAAAGCTAAACCAGCAAGTTAAGACTTCTAAGAACACTAAATAGAGTATAACGGTCCAATTTGATGCCTTATGAATGCTCAATTTTATGCATAGACAAGTTTTTCTCGTTTCGTGCAATTTTGAACTTAACATGGTGTATTGGCTTCTTTACCTAAGGAAACGTTGTCCAAAAGCTAAACTAGCAAGTTAAGACTTCTAATAACACTAAATAGAGTATAACGGTCTAATTTGATGCCTTAGGAATGCTCAATTTTATGCATAGACAAGTTTTTCACGTTTCGTGCAATTTTGAACTTAACATGGTGTATTGGCTTCTTTACCTAAGGAAACGTTGTCCAAAAGCTAAACTAGCAAGTTAAGACTTCTAAGAACACTAAATAGAGTCTAACGGTCCAATTTTATGCCTTAGGAATGCTCAGTTCTATGCATAGACAAGTTTTTCTCGTTTCGTGCAATTTTGAACTTAACATGGTGTATTGGCTTCTTTACCTAAGGAAACGTTGTCCAAAAGCTAAACTAGCAAGTTAAGACTTCTAAGAACACTAAATAGAGTCTAACGGTCCAATTTTATGCCTTGGGAATGCTCAGTTCTATGCATAGACAAGTTTTTCTAGTTTCGTGCAATTTTGATCTCACTTGGTCAATTGGCTACTTTACCTAACGAAACGTTGTACAAAAGCTAAACCAGCAAGTTAAGACTTCTAAGAACACTAAATAGAGTATAACGGTCCAATTTGACGCCTTAGGAATGCTCAATTTTATGCATAGACAAGTTTTTCTCGTTTCGTGCAATTTTGAACTTAACATGGTGTATTGGCTTCTTTACCTAAGGAAACGTTGTCCAAAAGCTAAACTAGCAAGTTAAGACTTCTAAGAACACTAAATAGAGTCTAACGGTCCAATTTTATGCCTTAGGAATGCTCAGTTCTATGCATAGACAAGTTTTTCTAGTTTCGTGCAATTTTGATCTCACTTGGTCAATTGGCTACTTTACCTAACGAAACGTTGTACAAAAGCTAAACCAGCAAGTTAAGACTTCTAAGAACACTAAATAGAGTATAACGGTCCAATTTGATGCCTTAGGAATGCTCAATTTTATGCATAGACAAGTTTTTCTCGTTTCGTGCAATTTTGAACTTAACATGGTGTATTGGCTCTTTTACCTAACGAAACGTTGTCCAAAAGCTAAACTAGCAAATTGGACCGTTATACTCTATTTAGTGTTCTTAGAAGTCTTAACTTGCTGGTTTAGCTTTTGTACAACGTTTCGTTAGATAAAGTAGCCAATTGACCAATTTAAGATCAAAATTGCACGAAACTAGAAAAACTTGTCTATGCATAGAACGGAGCATTCCTAAGGCATAAAATTGGACCGTTAGACTCTATTTAGTGTTCTTAGAAGTCTTAACTTGCTTGTTTAGCATTTGGACAACGTTTCGTTAGGTAGAGAAGCCAATATACCAAGTTAAGTTCAAAATTGCACGAAACGTGAAAAACTTGTCTATGCATAGAACTGAGCATTACTAAGGCATCAAATTAGACCGTTATACTCTATTTAGTGTTCTTAGAAGTCTTAATTTGCTAGTTTAGCTTTTGGACAACGTTTCGTTAGGTAAATAAGCCAATAAACCATGTTAAGTTCAAAATTGTACGAAACGTGAAAAACTTGTCTATGGATAGAACTGAGCATTTCTAAGGCATCAAATTGGACGGTTATACTCTATTTAGTGTTCTTAGACGTCTTAACTTGCTAGTTTAGCTTTTGGACAACGTTTCATTAGGTAAAGAAGCCAATAGACCAAGTTAAACTCAAAATTGCACGAAACGAGAAAAACTTGTCTATGCATAGAACTGAGCATTCCAAAGGCATCAAATTGGACCGTTATACTCTATTTAGTGTTCTTAGAAGTCTTAACTTGCTAGTTTAGCTTTTGGACAACGTTTCATTAGGTAAAGAAGCCTTAAGACCAAGTTAAGTTCAAAATTACACGAAACGAGAAAAACTTGTCTACACATAGAATTGAGCATTCCTAAGGCGTCAAATTGAACCATTATACTCTATTTAGTGTTCTAAGATCTTTTAACTTGCTAATTTAGCTTTTGGACAACGTTTCATTAGGTAAAAAAGCCAATATACCAAGTTAAGTTCAAAATTGCAGGAAACGTGAAAAATTTATCTATGCATAGAATTGAGCATTTCTAAGGCATCAAATTCGACCGTTATACTCTATTTAGTGCTCTTAGAAGTCTTAACTTGCTAGTTTAGCTTTAAGACAACGTTTCATTACGTAAAGAAGCCAATAGACCAAGTTAAACTCAAAATTGCACGAAACGAGAAAAACTTGTCTATGCATAGAACTGAGCATTCCTAAGGCATCAAATTGGACCGTTATACTCTATTTAGTGTTCTTAGAAGTCTTAACTTGCTAGTTTAGCTTTTGGACAACGTTTCATTAGGTAAAGAAGCCATAAGACCAAGTTAAGTTCAAAATTACACGAAACGAGAAAAACTTGTCTACACATAGAATTGAGCATTCCTAAGGCTTCAAATTGAACCATTATACTCTATTTAGTGTTCTTAGAAGTCTTAACTTGCTAGTTTAGCTTTTGGACAACGTTTCATTAGGTAAAGAAGCCATAAGACCAAGTTAAGTTCAAAATTACACGAAACGAGAAAAACTTGTCTACACATAGAATTGAGCATTCCTAAGGCTTCAAATTGAACCATTATACTCTAGTTAGTGTTCTACGATATTTTAACTTGCTAGTTTAGCTTTTGGACAACGTTTCATTAGGTAAAAAAGCCAATATACCAAGTTAAGTTCAAAATTGCAGGAAACGTGAAAAATTTATCTATGCATAGAATTGAGCATTCCTAAGGCATCAAATTCGACCGTTATACTCTATTTAGTGCTCTTAGAAGTCTTAACTTGCTAGTTTAGCTTTAAGACAACGTTTCATTACGTAAAGAACCCAATAGACCAAGTTAAGTTCAAAATTGCACGAAACGAGCAAAACTTGTCTATGGATAGAACTGAGCATTTCTAAGGCATCAAATTGGACCGTTATACTCTATGTAGTGTTCTTTGAAGTCTTAACTTGCTAGTTTAGCTTTTGGACAACGTTTCATTAGG
The DNA here is from genome assembly GCF_013401445.1 of Tripterygium wilfordii. Lineage (NCBI taxonomy): Eukaryota > Viridiplantae > Streptophyta > Magnoliopsida > Celastrales > Celastraceae > Tripterygium > Tripterygium wilfordii. Next base: position 6,252,396 of record NC_052249.1, on the reverse strand, counting down.
TAAAGAAGCCAATAGACCAAGTTAAATTCAAAATTACACGAAACGAGAAAAACTTGTCTACACATAGAACTGAGCATTCCTAAGGCTTCAAATTGAACCATTATACTCTAGTTAGTGTTCTACGATCTTTTAACTTGCTAGTTTAGCTTTTGGACAACATTTCATTAGGTAAAGAAGCCAATAGACCAGGTTAAGTTCAAAATTACAGGAAACGTGAAAAACTTATCTATGTTGGACCAAGACTTAGTGTCTAGTCAACATTGTGTTTTTGATGATTGTGTATGATTGTATACTAAAATGTGTGTGAGCATGCTTGACTTGAACATATCCTAAAATGCTAGAAAACATGCTTAAATGGTTATTTGGTTAATTGTTTAATATCTTAATTGTGCATATACAAATGAAGGCTTATGCATATCTCTATGTGAATTTGATATCTATATATTTTTGAGATAGTGCTGGAAATTAAGTTTTGAAAATAAATATACATGGACTAAGTTAGGGTATTAATCTTCTAATGATCATAATTTATCTTACTAAGGTCTAAATTACTTGAAACTTGAACCACATGCACATGAAGGTTTAATATATGTTCTAGGACTATAATCATGAGAAATTAAGTGCATCACATATATATATTTGGTCATATGCTTAAATTCCGCCAAAATTAGGTTTTACCTAATTTTGTGCATATGTGTTCTTTGTGAACGTAGTGAACCAAATGAACTCCGATTTAAATGAAATTTCGTGTGCATCTTAGTTTTATCACTATGAACATATTTTACCTAGTAAAGTTCAAGAGAAAAGGTCATTTACACTGAGTTTGCAAAATGACATTGAATTTACACTTAGAATTTATCGGTTTCACTATTAGTGACTTATTTGCTTGGTTGAGTGACCAAACGATTTCCGATTGTTATGAAATTTTATATGGACATTTTAAGATATATAAAATGATTTATCATGCAGTAATATGAATTTTCTGGGTTGTTTTTCTAATGTAATTAACCTATGCGCTCTATATGAAGCTCTTTGAGCTTACATGCAATTGGGGAGTTCTACCTCCTATTTCCTTGTAGGTTAATCATCATTGTGGTCTCATATGACTCAGAGTTCAGTATGCTCAGGTGAATTGAAGTCCGGTTTTCAAGTATGAGCTTGGATCTCTAGAAAACCAAGAAAAACCTATGTTCATCAACCTTCCACTAAGGCATTTTGATTGATGATTGGAACTAGCCTTAGGGCTGTATAATATGGATATATTGGTGCTGCCAAATTCAGTGTTTGAAGTCAAGATTGGAGGGACATGTTTGGTTACTTGAAGGATCTCTTGTCTTCATCAAACAAGATCTTGCACATGCTTCCTTTATTGAGGTCAATGATCATATTTTTGTGAGAAGACAATTGATGAAGCTAAAGGACAAATGCAATGGTTGAAATTTGTAAGAGATGAGAAAGTATATTTTGCAACTAGACAAGACTTAGATTATGAAGATATTCTTGAAGACTACAAGCTCCAACGGTACACTAATCTATGGCCGAGATTGAATTGTTTTGAATTATGAATGGATCAGATTACAACAAGACTTGAAGGGTTAAGATGACCATTTAAAAGGTGAATCCAATGGTTGTGCATAAGACCATATTCTTGCTTGCAATTTTTGACTTAAAAGAAGATCTTACTTGATTTTTGGAGTCAAAGATGGCTGCAAGTTGCTACACATTTTGTAGGAAATCGTTGGAGATACCAAGGCCAAGATTTGATGTAAGTTTGATCAAATGGTCAAAGATGACAAAATTGTTGGAGATACCAAGGTCAAGATTTGGTGCAAGTTTGATCAAATTGTCAAAGATGGCTGCAAGTGCACATGACAACTCAAATCTTGGAAAGCTAGACTTAGAAAATCATGCAAGTGCAACGGCTACATATTGCAAGGTTGGGATTTAATGATCTATTCATTCAATGGCCAAGATTTGCACATGTAATTGAAGGTCGAGATTTGAAGATAGAAAAAGATCCAATGGTGGAAATCACAAGAGCTTGGTAAATTATAAAGAGGGGTTCTTCCTCATTCCAACTTGGAGAAGCCAAAATTACATTGAAGAAATTCTTGCTCTCAAAACTTTCAAGCTAGTTTGTGCCATTGAATCCAAGCTTCTACCCAAGCCACTCTGAAGGCTTCCTCACTATTTTGCTTTTGCAAAGAGCGAGTGCTTCTTATTTGGCTTCTTATTTTCAGATTCGAAAATCCTCATTATTCTTCATTTTCTATCCAACCCGTGAGGTGATATTGTGATTCTTGAGTGTTCCTCAACCCTATTTGCTTAGTGCAAACCTTGAGTGAACCATTTATACCGAACACTTGTAAAAGTCCCTTCATGGGGCAAAAACCTTTTTGAGGTTGAGTTTAAGGGAGTGCTTGAAACCCTTGGTTGTAAAGTTTGAAGATTGTCTTGAAATCTTCAGTTTTAAGGGTGACCTAAAAACCCTTGTGAGTTTTGTGGAGCTCTTGAGAAAACCACATCCTTAGTGGAGGTTGGAAAATCCTAGGTTGGTGAACCTAGGTAGTAGATGTAGGAGAAGAGTCTCCGAACTACTATAAATTGCTGTGTGGACTTTCTTGATTGCACTGCTTGCTTGTTGATTGATTAAGTGTTTTGATTGCAGAATTTTCTGAACCACTAGTCTGTCCGTGCACTGTTAACATAGCTAAAATTTGAATTTTAATCTGAATTTTTGATATAGTATTCATTAGGGTGTTGTGATACTGCATACCAAATTTCATTGAATTCTGACTTGATTTGCTAGGTGAAATTTGAGTTGTAAAATCTGTGCGCAGTGTGTTGTTTGAAAAAAACTGTTTTTGCAATTTCTTGATTATTTGATAATTGATCATTCACCATATTGTATCACATCTTGCATTGAAATGAATATTGATTATGATAATCATTAGAGTTCAAATTTGTGTGCTAATTGTTAATTGACATTGATTTCCTTTTAAATTATAAAAAGAGATTCCTATCGGAATTTGGGGACACAATTCACCCCCCCCCCTCTTGTGTTAAGTCCGATCCGTCAATCTATGCATAGAATTGAGCATTCCTAAGGCATCAAATTGGACCGTTATACTCTATTTAGTGTTCTTAGAAGTCTTAAATTGCTAGTTTAGCTTTTGGACAACGTTTCGTTTGGTAAAGAAGCCAATAGACCAAGTTAAGTTCAAAATTGCACGAAACGTGAAAAACTTGTCTATGCATCAAATTGAGCTTTCCTAAGGCATCAAATTAGACTGGTATACTCTATTTAGTGTTCTTTGAAGTCTTAACTTGCTAGTTTAGCTTTTGGACAACGTTTCGTTAGGTAAAGAAGCCAATAAACCATGTTAAGTTCAAAATTGCATGAAACGTGAAAAACTTGTCTATGCATACAATTCAACATTACTAAGGCATCAAATTGGACCGTTATACTCTATTTAGTGTTATTAGAAGTCTTAACTTACTAGTTTAGCTTTTGGACAACGTATCGTTAGGTAAAGAAGCCAATACACCATGTTAAGTTCAAAATTGCACGAAACGTGAAAAACTTGTGTATGCATAGAATTGAGCATTCCTAAGGTATCAAATTGGAACGTCATACTCTATTTAGTGTTCCTAGAAGTCTTAACTTGCTAGTTTTGCTTTTGGACAATGTTTCGTTAGGTAAAGAAGCCAATAGACCAAGTTAAGTTCGAAATTGCACGAAAAGAGAAAAACTTGTCTATGCATAGAACTGAGCATTCCTAAGGCATCAAATTAGACCGTTATATTCTATTTAGTGTTCTTAGAAGTCTTAACTTGCTAGTTTAGCTTTTGGACAACGTTTCGTTAGGTAAAGAAGCCAATACACCATGTTAAGTTCAAAATTGCACGAAACGTGAAAAACTTGTGTATGCATAGAATTGAGCATTCCTAAGGCATCAAATTGGACCGTTATACTCTATTTAGTCTTCCTAGAAGTCTTAACTTGCTAATTTTGCTTTTGGACAACGTTTCGTTAGGTAAAGAAGCCAATAGACCAAGTTAAGTTCAAAATTGCACGAAACGAGAAAAACTTGTCTATGCATAGAATTGAGCATTCCTACGGTGTCAAATTTGACCGTTATACTCTATTTAGTGTTCTTAGAAGTCTTAACTTGCTAGTTTAGCTTTTGGACAACGTTTCGTTAGGTAGAGAAGCCAATATACCAAGTTAAGTTCAAAATTGCACGAAACGTGAAAAACTTGTCTATGCATAGAACTGAGCATTCCTACGGTGTCAAATTTGACCGTTATACTCTATTTAGTGTTCTTAGAAGTCTTAACTTGCTAGTTTAGCTTTTGGACAGCGTTTCGTTAGGTACAGAAGCCAATAGACCAAGTTAAGTTCAAAATTGCACGAAACGAGAAAAACTTGTCTATGCATAGAACTGAGCATTCCTAAGGCATAAAATTAGACCGTTATACTCTATTTAGTGTTCTTAGAAGTCTTAATTTGCTAGTTTAGCTTTTGGACAACGTTTCGTTAGGTAAAGAAGCCAATAAACCATGTTAAGTTCAAAATTGCACGAAACGTGAAGAATTTATCTATGCATAGAATTGAGCATTCCTAAGGCATCAAATTCGACCGTTATACTCTATTTAGTGCTCTTAGAAGTCTTAACTTGCTAGTTTAGCTTTTGGACAACATTTCGTTACGTAAAGAAGCCAATAGACCAAGTTAAGTTCAAAATTGCACGAAACGAGCAAAACTTGTCTATGGATAGAACTGAGCATTGCTAAGGCATCAAATTGGACCGTTCTACTCTATTTAGTGTTCTTAGAAGTCTTAACTTGCTAGTTTTGCTTTTGGACATCGTTTCGTTAGGTAAAGAAGCCAATAGACCAAGTTAAGTTCAAAATTGCACAAAAAGAGAAAAACTTGTCTATGCATAGAACTGAGCATTCCTAAGGCATCAAATTAGACCGTTATAATCTATTTAGTGTTCTTAGAAGTCTTAACTTGCTAGTTTAGCTTTTGGACAACGTTTCGTTAGGTAAAGAAGCCAATACACCATGTTAAGTTCAAAATTACACGAAACGAGAAAAACTTGTCTACACATAGAACTGAGCATTCCTAAGGCTTCAAATTGAACCATTATACTCTAGTTACTGTTCTACGATCTTTTAACTTGCTAGTTTACCTTTTGGACAACGTTTCATTAGGTAAAGAAGCCAATAGACCAAGTTAAGTTTAAAATTGCAGGAAACGTGAAAAACTTATCTATGCATAGAATTGAGCATTCCTAAGGTATCAAATTGGACCGTTATACTCTATTTAGTGTTCTTAGAAGTCTTAAATTGCTAGTTTAGCTTTTGGACAACGTTTCGTTTGGTAAAGAAGCCAATAGACCAAGTTAAGTTCAAAATTGCATGAAACGTGAAAAGCTTGTCTATGCATCGAATTGAGCTTTCCTAAGGCATCAAATTAGACTGGTATACTCTATTTAGTGTTCTTTGAAGTCTTAACTTGCTAGTTTAGCTTTTGGACAACGTTTCGTTAGGTAAAGAAGCCAATAAACCATGTTAAGTTCAAAATTGCACGAAACGTGAAAAACTTGTCTATGCATACAATTCAACATTAGTAAGGCATCAAATTGGACCGTTATACTCTATTTAGTGTTATTAGAAGTCTTAACTTACTATTTTAGCTTTTGGACAACGTATCGTTAGGTAAAGAAGCCAATACACCATGTTAAGTTCAAAATTGCACGAAACGTGAAAAACTTGTGTATGCATAGAATTGAGCATTCCTAAGGCATCAAATTGGAACGTTATACTCTATTTAGTGTTCCTCGAAGTCTTAACTTGCTAGTTTTGCTTTTGGACAACGTTTCGTTAGGTAAAGAAGCCAATAGACCAAGTTAAGTTCAAAATTGCACGAAACGAGAAAAACTTGTCTATGCATAGAATTGAGCATTCCTACGGTGTCAAATTTGACCGTTATACTATATTTAGTGTTCTTAGAAGTCTTAATTTGCTATTTTAGCTTGTGGACAACGTTTCGTTAGGTAGAGAAGCCAATATACCAAGTTAAGTTCAAAATTGCACGAAACGTGAAAAATTTGTCTATGCATAGAACTGAGCATTCCTACGGTGTCAAATTTGACCGTTATACTCTATTTAGTGTTCTTAGAAGTCTTAACTTGCTAGTTTAGCTTTTGGACAACGTTTCGTTAGGTACAGAAGCCAATACACCATGTTAAGTTCAAAATTACACGAAACGAGAAAAACTTGTCTACACATAGAACTGAGCATTCCTAAGGCTTCAAATTGAACCATTATACTCTAGTTACTGTTCTACGATCTTTTAACTTGCTAGTTTAGCTTTTGGACAACGTTTCATTAGGTAAAGAAGCCAATAGACCAAGTTAAGTTCAAAATTGCAGGAAACGTGAAAAACTTATCTATGCATAGAATTGAGCATTCCTAAGGTATCAAATTGGACCGTTATACTCTATTTAGTGTTCTTAGAAGTCTTAAATTGCTAGTTTAGCTTTTGGACAACGTTTCGTTTGGTAAAGAAGCCAATAGACCAAGTTAAGTTCAAAATTGCACGAAGCGTGAAAAGCTTGTCTATGCATCGAATTGAGCTTTCCTAAGGCATCAAATTAGACTGGTATACTCTATTTAGTGTTCTTTGAAGTCTTAACTTGCTAGTTTAGCTTTTGGACAACGTTTCGTTAGGTAAAGAAGCCAATAAACCATGTTAAGTTCAAAATTGCACGAAACGTGAAAAACTTGTGTATGCATAGAATTGAGCATTCCTAAGGCATCAAATTGGAACGTTATACTCTATTTAGTGTTCCTCGAAGTCTTAACTTGCTAGTTTTGCTTTTGGACAACGTTTCGTTAGGTAAAGAAGCCAATAGACCAAGTTAAGTTCAAAATTGCACGAAAAGAGAAAAACTTGTCTATGCATAGAACTGAGCATTCCTAAGGCATCAAATTAGACCGTTATATTCTATTTAGTGTTCTTAGAAGTCTTAACTTGCTAGTTTAGCTTGTGGACAACGTTTCGTTAGGTAAAGAAGCCAATACACCATGTTAAGTTCAAAATTGCACGAAACGTGAAAAACTTGTGTATGCATAGAATTGAGCATTCCTAAGGCATCAAATTGGACCGTTATACTCTATTTAGTCTTCCTAGAAGTCTTAACTTGCTAATTTTGCTTTTGGACAACGTTTTGTTAGGTAAAGAAGCCAATAGACCAAGTTAAGTTCAAAATTGCACGAAACGAGAAAAACTTGTCTATGCATAGAATTGAGCATTCCTACGGTGTCAAATTTGACCGTTATACTATTTTTAGTGTTCTTAGAAGTCTTAACTTGCTATTTTAGCTTTTGGACAACGTTTCGTTAGGTAGAGAAGCCAATATACCAAGTTAAGTTCAAAATTGCACGAAACGTGAAAAATTTGTCTATGCATAGAACTGAGCATTCCTACGGTGTCAAATTTGACCGTTATACTCTATTTAGTGTTCTTAGAAGTCTTAACTTGCTAGTTTAGCTTTTGGACAACGTTTCGTTAGGTACAGAAGCCAATACACCATGTTAAGTTCAAAATTACACTAAACGAGAAAAACTTGTCTACACATAGAACTGAGCATTCCTAAGGCTTCAAATTGAACCATTATACTCTAGTTACTGTTCTACGATCTTTTAACTTGCTAGTTTAGCTTTTGGACAACGTTTCATTAGGTAAAGAAGCCAATAGACCAAGTTAAGTTCAAAATTGCAGGAAACGTGAAAAACTTATCTATGCATAGAATTGAGCATTCCTAAGGTATCAAATTGGACCGTTATACTCTATTTAGTGTTCTTAGAAGTCTTAAATTGTTAGTTTAGCTTTTGGACAACGTTTCGTTTGGTAAAGAAGCCAATAGACCAAGTTAAGTTCAAAATTGCACGAAACGTGAAAAGCTTGTCTATGCATCGAATTGAGCTTTCCTAAGGCATCAAATTAGACTGGTATACTCTATTTAGTGTTCTTTGAAGTCTTAACTTGCTAGTTTAGCTTTTGGACAACGTTTCGTTAGGTAAAGAAGCCAATAAACCATGTTAAGTTCAAAATTGCACGAAACGTGAAAAACTTGTCTATGCATACAATTCAACATTACTAAGGCATCAAATTGGACCGTTATACTCTATTTAGTGTTATTAGAAGTCTTAACTTACTAGTTTAGCTTTTGGACAACGTATCGTTAGGTAAAGAAGCCAATACACCATGTTAAGTTCAAAATTGCACGAAACGTGAAAAACTTGTGTATGCATAGAATTGAGCATTCCTAAGGCATCAAATTGGAACGTTATACTCTATTTAGTGTTCCTCGAAGTCTTAACTTGCTAGTTTTGCTTTTGGACAACGTTTCGTTAGGTAAAGAAGCCAATAGAGCAAGTTAAGTTCAAAATTGCACGAAAAGAGAAAAACTTGTCTATGCATAGAACTGAGCATTCCTAAGGCATCAAATTAGACCGTTATATTCTATTTAGTGTTCTTAGAAGTCTTAACTTGCTAGTTTAGCTTTTGGACAACGTTTCGTTAGGTAAAGAAGCCAATACACCATGTTAAGTTCAAAATTGCACGAAACGTGAAAAACTTGTGTATGCATAGAATTGAGCTTTCCTAAGGCATCAAATTGGACCGTTATACTCTATTTAGTCTTCCTAGAAGTCTTAACTTGCTAATTTTGCTTTTGGACAACGTTTCGTTAGGTAAAGAAGCCAATAGACCAAGTTAAGTTCAAAATTGCATGAAACGAGAAAAACTTGTCTATGCATAGAATTGAGCATTCCTACGGTGTCAAATTTGACCGTTATACTATATTTAGTGTTCTTAGAAGTCTTAACTTGCTATTTTAGCTTTTGGACAACGTTTCGTTAGGTAGAGAAGCCAATATACCAAGTTAAGTTCAAAATTGCACGAAACGTGAAAAATTTGTCTATGCATAGAACTGAGCATTCCTACGGTGTCAAATTTGACCGTTATACTCTATTTAGTGTTCTTAGAAGTCTTAACTTGCTAGTTTAGCTTTTGGACAACGTTTCGTTAGGTACAGAAGCCAATACACCATGTTAAGTTCAAAATTACACGAAACGAGAAAAACTTGTCTACACATAGAACTGAGCATTCCTAAGGCTTCAAATTGAACCATTATACTCTAGTTACTGTTCTACGATCTTTTAACTTGCTAGTTTAGCTTTTGGACAACGTTTCATTAGGTAAAGAAGCCAATAGACCAAGTTAAGTTCAAAATTGCAGGAAACGTGAAAAACTTATCTATGCATAGAATTGAGCATTCCTAAGGTATCAAATTGGACCGTTATACTCTATTTAGTGTTCTTAGAAGTCTTAAATTGCTAGTTTAGCTTTTGGACAACGTTTCGTTTGGTAAAGAAGCCAATAGACCAAGTTAAGTTCAAAATTGCACGAAACGTGAAAAGCTTGTCTATGCATCGAATTGAGCTTTCCTAAGGCATCAAATTAGACTGGTATACTCTATTTAGTGTTCTTTGAAGTCTTAACTTGCTAGTTTAGCTTTTGGACAACGTTTCGTTAGGTAAAGAAGCCAATAAACCATGTTAAGTTCAAAATTGCACGAAACGTGAAAAACTTGTCTATGCATACAATTCAACATTACTAAGGCATCAAATTGGACCGTTATACTCTATTTAGTGTTATTAGAAGTCTTAACTTACTAGTTTAGCTTTTGGACAACGTATCGTTAGGTAAAGAAGCCAATACACCATGTTAAGTTCAAAATTGCACGAAACGTGAAAAACTTGTGTATGCATAGAATTGAGCATTCCTAAGGCATCAAATTGGAACGTTATACTCTATTTAGTGTTCCTCGAAGTCTTAACTTGCTAGTTTTGCTTTTGGACAACGTTTCGTTAGGTAAAGAAGCCAATAGACCAAGTTAAGTTCATAATTGCACGAAAAGAGAAAAACTTGTCTATGCATAGAACTGAGCATTCCTAAGGCATCAAATTAGACCGTTATATTCTATTTAGTGTTCTTAGAAGTCTTAACTTGCTAGTTTAGCTTTTGGACAACGTTTCGTTAGGTAAAGAAGCCAATACACCATGTTAAGTTCAAAATTGCACGAAACGTGAAACACTTGTGTATGCATAGAATTGAGCATTCCTAAGGCATCAAATTGGACCGTTATACTCTATTTAGTCTTCCTAGAAGTCTTAACTTGCTAATTTTGCTTTTGGACAACGTTTCGTTAGGTAAAGAAGCCAATAGACCAAGTTAAGTTCAAAATTGCACGAAACGAGAAAAACTTGTCTATGCATAGAATTGAGCATTCCTACGGTGTCAAATTTGACCGTTATACTATATTTAGTGTTCTTAGAAGTCTTAACTTGCTATTTTAGCTTTTGGACAACGTTTCGTTAGGTAGAGAAGCCAATATACCAAGTTAAGTTCAAAATTGCACGAAACGTGAAAAATTTTTCTATGCATAGAACTGAGCATTCCTACGGTGTCAAATTTGACCGTTATACTCTATTTAGTGTTCTTAGAAGTCTTAACTTGCTAGTTTAGCTTTTGGACAACGTTTCGTTAGGTACAGAAGCCAATAGACCAAGTTAAGTTCAAAATTGCACGAAACGAGAAAAACTTGTCTATGCATAGAACTGAGCATTCCTAAGGCATCAAATTAGACCGTTATACTCTATTTAGTGTTCTTAGAAGTCTTAATTTGCTAGTTTAGCTTTTGGACAACGTTTCGTTAGGTAAAGAAGCCAATAGACCAAGTTAAGTTCAAAATTGCACGAAACGAGAAAAACTTGTCTATGCATAGAACTGAGCATTCCTAAGGCATAAAATTGGACCGTTAGACTCTATTTAGTGTTCTTAGAAGTCTTAACTTGCTAGTTTAGCATTTGGAAAACGTTTCGTTAGGTAGAGAAGCCAATAGACCAAGTTAAGCTCAAAATTGCACGAAACATGAAAAACTTGTCTATGGATAGAACTGAGCATTGATAAGGCATCAAATTGGACCGTTATACTCTATTTAGTGTTCTTAGACGTCTTAACTTGCTAGTTTTGCTTTTGGACATCGTTTCGTTAGGTAAAGAAGCCAATAGACCAACTTAAGTTCAAAATTGCACGAAAAGAGAAAAACTTGTCTATGCATAGAACTGAGCATTCCTAAGGCATCAAATTAGACCGTTATAATCTATTTAGTGTTCTTAGAAGTCTTAACTTGCTAGTTTAGCTTTTGGACAACGTTTCGTTAGGTAAAGAAGCCAATACACCATGTTAAGTTCAAAATTGCACAAAACGAGAAAAACTTGTGTATGCATAGAATTGAGCATTTCTAAGGCATCAAATTGGACCGTTATACTCTATTTTGTGTTCTTAGAAGTCTTAACTTGCTAGTTTAGCTTTTGGACAACGTTTCGTTAGGTAAAGAAGCCAATACACCATGTTAAGTTCAAAATTGCACGAAACGTGAAAAACTTGTGTATGCATAGAATTGAGCATTCCTAAGGCATCAAATTGGACCGTTATACTCTATTTAGTCTTCCTAGAAGTCTTAACTTGCTAATTTTGCTTTTGGACAACGTTTCGTTAGGTAAAGAAGCCAATAGACCAAGTTAAGTTCAAAATTGCACGAAACGAGAAAAACTTGTCTATGCATAGAACTGAGCATTCCTAAGGCATCAAATTAGACCGTTATACTCTATTTAGTGTTCTTAGAAGTCTTAATTTGCTAGTTTAGCTTTTGGACAACGTTTCGTTAGGTAAAGAAGCCAATAGACCAAGTTAAGTTCAAAATTGCACGAAACGAGAAAAACTTGTCTATGCATAGAACTGAGCATTCCTAAGGCATAAAATTGGACCGTTAGACTCTATTTAGTGTTCGTAGAAGTCTTAACTTGCTAGTTTAGCATTTGGAAAACGTTTCGTTAGGTAGAGAAGCCAATAGACCAAGTTAAGCTCAAAATTGCACGAAACATGAAAAACTTGTCTATGGATAGAACTGAGCATTGATAAGGCATCAAATTGGACCGTTATACTCTATTTAGTGTTCTTAGACGTCTTAACTTGCTAGTTTTGCTTTTGGACATCGTTTCGTTAGGTAAAGAAGCCAATAGACCAACTTAAGTTCAAAATTGCACGAAAAGAGAAAAACTTGTCTATGCATAGAACTGAGCATTCCTAAGGCATCAAATTAGACCGTTATAATCTATTTAGTGTTCTTAGAAGTCTTAACTTGCTAGTTTAGCTTTTGGACAACGTTTCGTTAGGTAAAGAAGCCAATACACCATGTTAAGTTCAAAATTGCACAAAACGAGAAAAACTTGTGTATGCATAGAATTGAGCATTTCTAAGGCATCAAATTGGACCGTTATACTCTATTTTGTGTTCTTAGAAGTCTTAACTTGCTAGTTTAGCTTTTGGACAACGTTTCGTTAGGTAAAGAAGCCAATACACCATGTTAAGTTCAAAATTGCACGAAACGTGAAAAACTTGTGTATGCATAGAATTGAGCATTCCTAAGGCATCAAATTGGAACGTTATACTCTATTTAGTGTTCCTCGAAGTCTTAACTTGCTAGTTTTGCTTTTGGACAACGTTTCGTTAGGTAAAGAAGCCAATAGAGCAAGTTAAGTTCAAAATTGCACGAAAAGAGAAAAACTTGTGTATGCATAGAATTGAGCATTTCTAAGGCATCAAATTGGACCGTTATACTCTATTTTGTGTTCTTAGAAGTCTTAACTTGCTAGTTTAGCTTTTGGACAACGTTTCGTTAGGTAAAGAAGCCAATACACCATGTTAAGTTCAAAATTGCACGAAACGTGAAAAACTTGTGTATGCATAGAATTGAGCATTCCTAAGGCATCAAATTGGACCGTTATACTCTATTTAGTCTTCCTAGAAGTCTTAACTTGCTAATTTTGCTTTTGGACAACGTTTCGTTAGGTAAAGAAGCCAATAGACCAAGTTAAGTTCAAAATTGCACGAAACGAGAAAAACTTGTCTATGCATAGAACTGAGCATTCCTAAGGCATCAAATTAGACCGTTATACTCTATTTAGTGTTCTTAGAAGTCTTAATTTGCTAGTTTAGCTTTTGGACAACGTTTCGTTAGGTAAAGAAGCCAATAGACCAAGTTAAGTTCAAAATTGCACGAAACGAGAAAAACTTGTCTATGCATAGAACTGAGCATTCCTAAGGCATAAAATTGGACCGTTAGACTCTATTTAGTGTTCTTAGAAGTCTTAACTTGCTAGTTTAGCATTTGGAAAACGTTTCGTTAGGTAGAGAAGCCAATAGACCAAGTTAAGCTCAAAATTGCACGAAACATGAAAAACTTGTCTATGGATAGAACTGAGCATTGATAAGGCATCAAATTGGACCGTTATACTCTATTTAGTGTTCTTAGACGTCTTAACTTGCTAGTTTTGCTTTTGGACATCGTTTCGTTAGGTAAAGAAGCCAATAGACCAACTTAAGTTCAAAATTGCACGAAAAGAGAAAAACTTGTCTATGCATAGAACTGAGCATTCCTAAGGCATCAAATTAGACCGTTATAATCTATTTAGTGTTCTTAGAAGTCTTAACTTGCTAGTTTAGCTTTTGGACAACGTTTCGTTAGGTAAAGAAGCCAATACACCATGTTAAGTTCAAAATTGCACAAAACGAGAAAAACTTGTGTATGCATAGAATTGAGCATTTCTAAGGCATCAAATTGGACCGTTATACTATATTTTGTGTTCTTAGAAGTCTTAACTTGCTAGTTTAGCTTTTGGACAACGTTTCGTTAGGTAAAGAAGCCAATACACCATGTTAAGTTCAAAATTGCACGAAACGTGAAAAACTTGTGTATGCATAGAATTGAGCATTCCTAAGGCATCAAATTGGAACGTTATACTCTATTTAGTGTTCCTCGAAGTCTTAACTTGCTAGTTTTGCTTTTGGACAACGTTTCGTTAGGTAAAGAAGCCAATAGAGCAAGTTAAGTTCAAAATTGCACGAAAAGAGAAAAACTTGTCTATGCATAGAACTGAGCATTCCTAAGGCATCAAATTAGACCGTTATATTCTATTTAGTGTTCTTAGAAGTCTTAACTTGCTAGTTTAGCTTTTGGACAACGTTTCGTTAGGTAAAGAAGCCAATACACCATGTTAAGTTCAAAATTGCACGAAACGTGAAAAACTTGTGTATGCATAGAATTGAGCATTCCTAAGGCATCAAATTGGACCGTTATACTCTATTTAGTCTTCCTAGAAGTCTTAACTTGCTAATTTTGCTTTTGGACAACGTTTCGTTAGGTAAAGAAGCCAATAGACCAAGTTAAGTTCAAAATTGCACGAAACGAGAAAAACTTGTCTATGCATAGAATTGAGCATTCCTACGGTGTCAAATTTGACCGTTATACTATATTTAGTGTTCTTAGAAGTCTTAACTTGCTATTTTAGCTTTTGGACAACGTTTCGTTAGGTAGAGAAGCCAATATACCAAGTTAAGTTCAAAATTGCACGAAACGTGAAAAATTTTTCTATGCATAGAACTGAGCATTCCTACGGTGTCAAATTTGACCGTTATACTCTATTTAGTGTTCTTAGAAGTCTTAACTTGCTAGTTTAGCTTTTGGACAACGTTTCGTTAGGTACAGAAGCCAATAGACCAAGTTAAGTTCAAAATTGCACGAAACGAGAAAAACTTGTCTATGCATAGAACTGAGCATTCCTAAGGCATCAAATTAGACCGTTATACTCTATTTAGTGTTCTTAGAAGTCTTAATTTGCTAGTTTAGCTTTTGGACAACGTTTCGTTAGGTAAAGAAGCCAATAGACCAAGTTAAGTTCAAAATTGCACGAAACGAGAAAAACTTGTCTATGCATAGAACTGAGCATTCCTAAGGCATAAAATTGGACCGTTAGACTCTATTTAGTGTTCTTAGAAGTCTTAACTTGCTAGTTTAGCATTTGGAAAACGTTTCGTTAGGTAGAGAAGCCAATAGACCAAGTTAAGCTCAAAATTGCACGAAACATGAAAAACTTGTCTATGGATAGAACTGAGCATTGATAAGGCATCAAATTGGACCGTTATACTCTATTTAGTGTTCTTAGACGTCTTAACTTGCTAGTTTTGCTTTTGGACATCGTTTCGTTAGGTAAAGAAGCCAATAGACCAACTTAAGTTCAAAATTGCACGAAAAGAGAAAAACTTGTCTATGCATAGAACTGAGCATTCCTAAGGCATCAAATTAGACCGTTATAATCTATTTAGTGTTCTTAGAAGTCTTAACTTGCTAGTTTAGCTTTTGGACAACGTTTCGTTAGGTAAAGAAGCCAATACACCATGTTAAGTTCAAAATTGCACAAAACGAGAAAAACTTGTGTATGCATAGAATTGAGCATTTCTAAGGCATCAAATTGGACCGTTATACTCTATTTTGTGTTCTTAGAAGTCTTAACTTGCTAGTTTAGCTTTTGGACAACGTTTCGTTAGGTAAAGAAGCCAATACACCATGTTAAGTTCAAAATTGCACGAAACGTGAAAAACTTGTGTATGCATAGAATTGAGCATTCCTAAGGCATCAAATTGGACCGTTATACTCTATTTAGTCTTCCTAGAAGTCTTAACTTGCTAATTTTGCTTTTGGACAACGTTTCGTTAGGTAAAGAAGCCAATAGACCAAGTTAAGTTCAAAATTGCACGAAACGAGAAAAACTTGTCTATGCATAGAACTGAGCATTCCTAAGGCATCAAATTAGACCGTTATACTCTATTTAGTGTTCTTAGAAGTCTTAATTTGCTAGTTTAGCTTTTGGACAACGTTTCGTTAGGTAAAGAAGCCAATAGACCAAGTTAAGTTCAAAATTGCACGAAACGAGAAAAACTTGTCTATGCATAGAACTGAGCATTCCTAAGGCATAAAATTGGACCGTTAGACTCTATTTAGTGTTCTTAGAAGTCTTAACTTGCTAGTTTAGCATTTGGAAAACGTTTCGTTAGGTAGAGAAGCCAATAGACCAAGTTAAGCTCAAAATTGCACGAAACATGAAAAACTTGTCTATGGATAGAACTGAGCATTGATAAGGCATCAAATTGGACCGTTATACTCTATTTAGTGTTCTTAGACGTCTTAACTTGCTAGTTTTGCTTTTGGACATCGTTTCGTTAGGTAAAGAAGCCAATAGACCAACTTAAGTTCAAAATTGCACGAAAAGAGAAAAACTTGTCTATGCATAGAACTGAGCATTCCTAAGGCATCAAATTAGACCGTTATAATCTATTTAGTGTTCTTAGAAGTCTTAACTTGCTAGTTTAGCTTTTGGACAACGTTTCGTTAGGTAAAGAAGCCAATACACCATGTTAAGTTCAAAATTGCACAAAACGAGAAAAACTTGTGTATGCATAGAATTGAGCATTTCTAAGGCATCAAATTGGACCGTTATACTCTATTTTGTGTTCTTGGAAGTCTTAAATTGCTACTTTAGCTTTTGGACAACGTTTCGTTAGGTAAAGAAGCCAATACACCATGTTAAGTTCAAAATTGCACGAAACGTGAAAAACTTGTGTATGCATAGAATTGGGCATTCCTAAGGCATCAAATTGGAACGTTATACTCTATTTAGTGTTCCTCGAAGTCTTAACTTGCTAGTTTTGCTTTTGGACAACGTTTCGTTAGGTAAAGAAGCCAATAGAGCAAGTTAAGTTCAAAATTGCACGAAAAGAGAAAAACTTGTCTATGCATAGAACTGAGCATTCCTAAGGCATCAAATTAGACCGTTATATTCTATTTAGTGTTCTTAGAAGTCTTAACTTGCTAGTTTAGCTTTTGGACAACGTTTCGTTAGGTAAAGAAGCCAATAGACCAAGTTAAGTTCAAAATTGCACGAAACGAGAAAAACTTGTCTATGCATAGAACTGAGCATTCCTAAGGCATCAAATTAGACCGTTATACTCTATTTAGTGTTCTTAGAAGTCTTAATTTGCTAGTTTAGCTTTTGGACAACGTTTCGTTAGGTAAAGAAGCCAATAGACCAAGTTAAGTTCAAAATTGCACGAAACGAGAAAAACTTGTCTATGCATAGAACTGAGCATTCCTAAGGCATAAAATTGGACCGTTAGACTCTATTTAGTGTTCTTAGAAGTCTTAACTTGCTAGTTTAGCATTTGGAAAACGTTTCGTTAGGTAGAGAAGCCAATAGACCAAGTTAAGCTCAAAATTGCACGAAACATGAAAAACTTGTCTATGGATAGAACTGAGCATTGATAAGGCATCAAATTGGACCGTTATACTCTATTTAGTGTTCTTAGATGTCTTAACTTGCTAGTTTTGCTTTTGGACATCGTTTCGTTAGGTAAAGAAGCCAATAGACCAACTTAAGTTCAAAATTGCACGAAAAGAGAAAAACTTGTCTATGCATAGAACTGAGCATTCCTAAGGCATCAAATTAGACCGTTATAATCTATTTAGTGTTCTTAGAAGTCTTAACTTGCTAGTTTAGCTTTTGGACAACGTTTCGTTAGGTAAAGAAGCCAATACACCATGTTAAGTTCAAAATTGCACAAAACGAGAAAAACTTGTGTATGCATAGAATTGAGCATTTCTAAGGCATCAAATTGGACCGTTATACTCTATTTTGTGTTCTTAGAAGTCTTAACTTGCTAGTTTAGCTTTTGGACAACGTTTCGTTAGGTAAAGAAGCCAATACACCATGTTAAGTTCAAAATTGCACGAAACGTGAAAAACTTGTGTATGCATAGAATTGAGCATTCCTAAGGCATCAAATTGGACCGTTATACTCTATTTAGTCTTCCTAGAAGTCTTAACTTGCTAATTTTGCTTTTGGACAACGTTTCGTTAGGTAAAGAAGCCAATAGACCAAGTTAAGTTCAAAATTGCACGAAACGAGAAAAACTTGTCTATGCATAGAACTGAGCATTCCTAAGGCATCAAATTAGACCGTTATACTCTATTTAGTGTTCTTAGAAGTCTTAATTTGCTAGTTTAGCTTTTGGACAACGTTTCGTTAGGTAAAGAAGCCAATAGACCAAGTTAAGTTCAAAATTGCACGAAACGAGAAAAACTTGTCTATGCATAGAACTGAGCATTCCTAAGGCATAAAATTGGACCGTTAGACTCTATTTAGTGTTCTTAGAAGTCTTAACTTGCTAGTTTAGCATTTGGAAAACGTTTCGTTAGGTAGAGAAGCCAATAGACCAAGTTAAGCTCAAAATTGCACGAAACATGAAAAACTTGTCTATGGATAGAACTGAGCATTGATAAGGCATCAAATTGGACCGTTATACTCTATTTAGTGTTCTTAGACGTCTTAACTTGCTAGTTTTGCTTTTGGACATCGTTTCGTTAGGTAAAGAAGCCAATAGACCAACTTAAGTTCAAAATTGCACGAAAAGAGAAAAACTTGTCTATGCATAGAACTGAGCATTCCTAAGGCATCAAATTAGACCGTTATAATCTATTTAGTGTTCTTAGAAGTCTTAACTTGCTAGTTTAGCTTTTGGACAACGTTTCGTTAGGTAAAGAAGCCAATACACCATGTTAAGTTCAAAATTGCACAAAACGAGAAAAACTTGTGTATGCATAGAATTGAGCATTTCTAAGGCATCAAATTGGACCGTTATACTCTATTTTGTGTTCTTGGAAGTCTTAAATTGCTACTTTAGCTTTTGGACAACGTTTCGTTAGGTAAAGAAGCCAATACACCATGTTAAGTTCAAAATTGCACGAAACGTGAAAAACTTGTGTATGCATAGAATTGGGCATTCCTAAGGCATCAAATTGGAACGTTATACTCTATTTAGTGTTCCTCGAAGTCTTAACTTGCTAGTTTTGCTTTTGGACAACGTTTCGTTAGGTAAAGAAGCCAATAGAGCAAGTTAAGTTCAAAATTGCACGAAAAGAGAAAAACTTGTCTATGCATAGAACTGAGCATTCCTAAGGCATCAAATTAGACCGTTATATTCTATTTAGTGTTCTTAGAAGTCTTAACTTGCTAGTTTAGCTTTTGGACAACGTTTCGTTAGGTAAAGAAGCCAATAGACCAAGTTAAGTTCAAAATTGCACGAAACGAGAAAAACTTGTCTATGCATAGAACTGAGCATTCCTAAGGCATCAAATTAGACCGTTATACTCTATTTAGTGTTCTTAGAAGTCTTAATTTGCTAGTTTAGCTTTTGGACAACGTTTCGTTAGGTAAAGAAGCCAATAGACCAAGTTAAGTTCAAAATTGCACGAAACGAGAAAAACTTGTCTATGCATAGAACTGAGCATTCCTAAGGCATAAAATTGGACCGTTAGACTCTATTTAGTGTTCTTAGAAGTCTTAACTTGCTAGTTTAGCATTTGGAAAACGTTTCGTTAGGTAGAGAAGCCAATAGACCAAGTTAAGCTCAAAATTGCACGAAACATGAAAAACTTGTCTATGGATAGAACTGAGCATTGATAAGGCATCAAATTGGACCGTTATACTCTATTTAGTGTTCTTAGATGTCTTAACTTGCTAGTTTTGCTTTTGGACATCGTTTCGTTAGGTAAAGAAGCCAATAGACCAACTTAAGTTCAAAATTGCACGAAAAGAGAAAAACTTGTCTATGCATAGAACTGAGCATTCCTAAGGCATCAAATTAGACCGTTATAATCTATTTAGTGTTCTTAGAAGTCTTAACTTGCTAGTTTAGCTTTTGGACAACGTTTCGTTAGGTAAAGAAGCCAATACACCATGTTAAGTTCAAAATTGCACAAAACGAGAAAAACTTGTGTATGCATAGAATTGAGCATTTCTAAGGCATCAAATTGGACCGTTATACTCTATTTTGTGTTCTTGGAAGTCTTAAATTGCTACTTTAGCTTTTGGACAACGTTTCGTTAGGTAAAGAAGCCAATACACCATGTTAAGTTCAAAATTGCACGAAACGTGAAAAACTTGTGTATGCATAGAATTGGGCATTCCTAAGGCATCAAATTGGAACGTTATACTCTATTTAGTGTTCCTCGAAGTCTTAACTTGCTAGTTTTGCTTTTGGACAACGTTTCGTTAGGTAAAGAAGCCAATAGAGCAAGTTAAGTTCAAAATTGCACGAAAAGAGAAAAACTTGTCTATGCATAGAACTGAGCATTCCTAAGGCATCAAATTAGACCGTTATATTCTATTTAGTGTTCTTAGAAGTCTTAACTTGCTAGTTTA
This sequence comes from Tripterygium wilfordii, assembly GCF_013401445.1. Classification (NCBI taxonomy): domain Eukaryota; kingdom Viridiplantae; phylum Streptophyta; class Magnoliopsida; order Celastrales; family Celastraceae; genus Tripterygium; species Tripterygium wilfordii. The sequence goes on along the minus strand of NC_052249.1, from coordinate 6,232,158 downwards.
GCTTTTGGACAACGTTTCGTTAGGTAAAGAAGCCAATACACCATGTTAAGTTCAAAATTGCACGAAACGTGAAAAACTTGTGTATGCATAGAATTGAGCATTCCTAAGGCATCAAATTGGACCGTTATACTCTATTTAGTCTTCCTAGAAGTCTTAACTTGCTAATTTTGCTTTTGGACAACGTTTCGTTAGGTAAAGAAGCCAATACACCAAGTTAAGTTCAAAATTGCACGAAACGAGAAAAACTTGTCTATGCATAGAATTGAGCATTCCTACGGTGTCAAATTTGACCGTTATACTATATTTAGTGTTCTTAGAAGTCTTAACTTGCTATTTTAGCTTTTGGACAACGTTTCGTTAGGTAGAGAAGCCAATATACCAAGTTAAGTTCAAAATTGCACGAAACGTGAAAAATTTTTCTATGCATAGAACTGAGCATTCCTACGGTGTCAAATTTGACCGTTATACTCTATTTAGTGTTCTTAGAAGTCTTAACTTGCTAGTTTAGCTTTTGGACAACGTTTCGTTAGGTACAGAAGCCAATAGACCAAGTTAAGTTCAAAATTGCACGAAACGAGAAAAACTTGTCTATGCATAGAACTGAGCATTCCTAAGGCATCAAATTAGACCGTTATACTCTATTTAGTGTTCTTAGAAGTCTTAATTTGCTAGTTTAGCTTTTGGACAACGTTTCGTTAGGTAAAGAAGCCAATAGACCAAGTTAAGTTCAAAATTGCACGAAACGAGAAAAACTTGTCTATGCATAGAACTGAGCATTCCTAAGGCATAAAATTGGACCGTTAGACTCTATTTAGTGTTCTTAGAAGTCTTAACTTGCTAGTTTAGCATTTGGAAAACGTTTCGTTAGGTAGAGAAGCCAATAGACCAAGTTAAGCTCAAAATTGCACGAAACATGAAAAACTTGTCTATGGATAGAACTGAGCATTGATAAGGCATCAAATTGGACTGTTATACTCTATTTAGTGTTCTTAGACGTCATAACTTGCTAGTTTTGCTTTTGGACATCGTTTCGTTAGGTAAAGAAGCCAATAGACCAACTTAAGTTCAAAATTGCACGAAAAGAGAAAAACTTGTCTATGCATAGAACTGAGCATTCCTAAGGCATCAAATTAGACCGTTATAATCTATTTAGTGTTCTTAGAAGTCTTAACTTGCTAGTTTAGCTTTTGGACAACGTTTCGTTAGGTAAAGAAGCCAATACACCATGTTAAGTTCAAAATTGCACAAAACGAGAAAAACTTGTGTATGCATAGAATTGAGCATTTCTAAGGCATCAAATTGGACCGTTATACTCTATTTTGTGTTCTTAGAAGTCTTAACTTGCTAGTTTAGCTTTTGGACAACGTTTCGTTAGGTATAGAATCCAATATACCAAGTTAAGTTCAAAATTGCACGAAACGAGAAAAACTTGGCTATGCATAGAACTGAGCATTCCTAAGGCATCAAATTAGACCGTTATACTCTATTTAGTGTTATTAGAAGTCTTAATTTGCTAGTTTAGCTTTTGGACAACGTTTCGTTAGGTAAAGAAGCCAATAAACCATGTTAAGTTCAAAATTGCACGAAACGTGAAAAACTTGTCTATGCATAGAATTCAGCATTCCTAAGGCATCAAATTGGACCGCTATACTCTATTTAGTGTTATTAGAAGTCTTAACTGTCTAGTTTAGCTTTTGGACATTGTTTCGTTAGGTAAAGAAGCCAATACACCATGTTAAGTTCAAAATTGCACGAAACGTGAAAAACTTGTCTATGCATAGAATTGAGCATTCCTAAGGCATCAAATTGGACCGTTATAGTCTATTTAGTGTTCCTAGAAGTCTTAACTTGCTAGTTTTGCTTTTGGAGAACGTTTCGTTACGTAAAGAAGCCAACAGACCAAGTTAAGTTCAAAATTGCACGAAAAGAGAAAAACTTGTCTATGCATAGAACTGAGCATTCCTAAGGCATCAAATTAGACCGTTATAATCTATTTAGTGTTCTTAGAAGTCTTAACTTGCTAGTTTAGCTTTTGGACAACGTTTCGTTACGTAAATAAGCCAATACACCATGTTAAGTTCGAAATTGGACGAAACGTGAAAAACTTGTGTATGCATAGAACTGAGCATTCCTAAGGCATAAAATTGGACCGTTATACTTTATTTAGTGTTATTAGAAGTCTTAATTTGCTAGTTTAGCTTTTGGACAACGTTTCGTTTGGTAAAGAAGCCAATAGACCAAGTTAAGTTCAAAATTGCACGAAACGTGAAAAGCTTGTCTATGAATCGAATTGAGCTTTCCTAAGGCATCAAATTAGACCGTTATACTCTATTAAGTGTTCTTAGAAGTCTTAACTTGCTAGTTTAGCTTTTGGACAACGTTTCGTTAGGTAAAGAAGCCAATAAACCATGTTAAGTTCAAAATTGCACGAAACGTGAAAAACTTGTCTATGCATAGAATTCAGCATTCCTAAGGCATCAAATTGGACCGCTATAATCTATTTAGTGTTCTTAGAAGTGTTAACTGTCTAGTTTAGCTTTTGGACAACGTTTCGTTAGGTAAATAAGCCAATACACCATGTCAAGTTTGAAATTGGACGAAACGTGAAAAACTTGTGTATGCATAGAACTGAGCATTCCTAAGGCATAAAATTGGACCGTTATACTCTATTTAGTGTTATTAGAAGTCTTAATTTGCTAGTTTAGCTTTTGGACAACGTTTCGTTTGGTAAAGAAGCCAATAGACCAAGGTAAGTTCAAAATTGCACGAAACGTGAAAAGCTTGTCTATGAATCGAATTGAGCTTTCCTAAGGCATCAAATTAGACTGTTATACTCTATTTAGTGTTCTTAGAAGTCTTAACTTGCTAGTTTAGCTTTTGGACAACGTTTCGTTAGGTAAAGAAACCAATACACCATGTTAAGTTCAAAATTGCCCGAAACGTGAAAAACTTGTCTATGCATAGAATTGAGCATTCCTAAGGCATCAACTTGGACCGTTATACTCTATTTAGTGTTCCTAGAAGTCTTAACTTGCTAGTTTTGCTTTTGGACAACGTTTCGTTAGGTAAAGAAGCCAATAGACCAAGTTAAGTTCAAAATTGCACGAAAAGAGAAAAACTTGTCTATGCATAGAACTGAGCATTCCTAAGGCATCAAATTAGACCGTTATAATCTATTTAGTGTTCTTAGAACTCTTAACTTGCTAGTTTAGCTTTTGGACAATGTTTCGTTAGGTAAAGAAGCCAATACACCATGTTAAGTTCAAAATTGCACGAAACGTGAAAAACTTGTGTATGCATATAATTGAGCATTCCTAAGGCATCAAATTGGACCGTTATACTCTATTTAGTGTTCTTAGAAGTCTTAACTTGCTAGTTTAGCTTTTGGACAACGTTTCGTTAGGTAAAGAAGCCAATAAACCATGTTAAGTTCAAAATTGTACGAAACGTGAAAAACTTGTCTATGCATAGAACTGAGCATTCCTACGATGTCAAATTTGACCGTTATACTCTATTTAGTGTTCTTAGAAGTCTTAACTTGCTAGTTTAGCTTTTGGACAACGTTTCGTTAGGTAGAGAAGCCTATAGACCAAGTTAAGTTCAAAATTGCACGAAACGAGAAAAACTTGTATATGCATAGAACTGAGCATTCCTAAGGCATCAAATTGGACCGTTATACTCTATTTAGTGTTCTTAGAAGTCCAAAACTTGCTAGTTTAGCTTTTGCACAACGTTTCGTTAGGTAAAGAAGCCAATAGACCAAGTTAAGTTCAAAATTGCACGAAACGAGAAAAACTTGTCTATGCATAGAACTGAGCATTACTAAGGCATCAAATTGGACCGTTATACTCTATTTAGTGTTCTTAGAAGTCTTAACTTGCTAGTTTAGCTTTTCGACAACGTTTCATTAGGTAAAGAAGCAATAAGACCAAGTTAAGTTCAAAATTACACGAAACGAGAAAAACTTGTCTACACATAGAATTGAGCATTCCTAAGGCTTCAAATTGAACCATTATACTCTAGTTAGTGTTCTACGATCTTTTAACTTGCTAGTTTAGCTTTTGGACAACGTTTCATTAGGTAAAAAAGCCAATAGACCAAGTTAAGTTCAAAATTGCAGGAAACGTGAAAAACTTATCTATGCATAGAATTGAGCATTCCTAAGGCATCAAATTGGACCGTTATACTCTATTTAGTGTTCTTAGAAGTCTTAACTTGCTAGTTTAGCATTTGGACAACGTTTCGTTAGGTAGAAATGCCAATAGACCAAGTTAATTTCAAAATTGCACGAAACGTGAAAAACTTGTCTATGCATATAACTGAGCATTCCTACGGTGTCAAATTTGACCGTTATACTCTATTTAGTGTTCTTAGAAGTCTTAACTTGCTAGTTTAGCTTTTGGACAACGTTTCGTTAGGTACAGAAGCCAATAGACCAAGTTAAGTTCAAAATTGCACGAAACGAGAAAAACTTGTCTATGCATAAAACTTAGCAGTCCTAAGGCATCAAATTAGACTGTTATTCTCTATTTAGTGTTCTTAGATGTCTTAATTTGATAGTTTAGCTTTTGGACAACGTTTCGTTAGGTAAAGAAGCCAATAAACCATGTTAAGTTCAAAATTGCACAAAACGTGAAAAATTTATCTATGCATAGAATTGAGCATTCCTAAGGCATCAAATTCGACCGTTATACTCTATTTAGTGCTCTTAGAAGTCTTAACTTGCTAGTTTAGCTTTTGGACAACGTTTCGTTACGTAAAGAAGCCAATGGACCAAGTTAAGTTCAAAATTGCACGAAACGAGAAAAACTTGCCTATGCATAGAACTGAGCATTCCTAAGGCATCAAATTGGACCGTTATACTCTATTTAGTGTTCTTAGAAGTCTTAAATTGCTAGTTTAGCTTTTGGACGACGCTTCGTTTGCTAAAGAAGCCAATAGACCAAGTTAAGTTCAAAATTGCACGAAACGTGAAAAGCTTGTCTATCCATCGAATTGAGCTTTCCTAAGGCATCAAATTAGACCATTATACTCTATTTAGTGTTCTTAGAAGTCTTAACTTGCTAGTTTAGCTTTTGGACAACGTTTCGTTAGGTAAAGAAGCCAATAAACCATGTGAAGTTCAAAATTGCACGAAACGTGAAAAACTTGTCTATGCATAGAATTCAGCATTCCTAAGGCATCAAATTGAACCGTTATACTGTATTTAGTGTTATTAGAAGTCTTAAATTGCTAGTTTATCTTTTGGACAACGTTTCGTTAGGTAAAGAAACCAATACACCATTTTAAGTTCAAAATTGCACGAAACGTGAAAAACTTGTCTATGCATAGAATTCAGCATTCCTAAGGCATCAAATTGGACCGTTATACTCTATTTAGTGTTATTAGAAGTCTTAACTTGCTAGTTTAACTTTTGGACAACGTTTCGTTTGGTAAAGAAACCAATACACCATGTTAAGTTCAAAATTGCACGAAACGTGAAAAACTTGTCTATGCATAGAATTGAGCATTCCTAAGGCATCAAATTGGACCGTTATACTCTATTTAGTGTTCCTAGAAGTCTTAACTTGCTAGTTTTGCTTTTGGACAACGTTTCGTTAGGTAAAGAAGCCAATAGACCATGTTAAGTTCAAAATTGCACGAAAAGAGAAAAACTTGTATATGCATAGAACTGAGCATTCCTAAGGCATCAAATTAGACCGTTATAATCTATTTAGTGTTCTTAGAAGTCTTAACTTCCTAGTTTAGCTTTTGGACAACGTTTCGTTACGTAAAGAACCCAATGGACCAAGTTAACTTCAAAATTGCACGAAACGAGAAAAACTTGCCTATGCATAGAACTGAGCATTCCTAAGGCATCAAATTGGACCGTTATACTCTATTTAGTGTTCTTAGAAGTCTTAACTTGCTAGTTTAGCTTTTGGACAACGTTTCATTAGGTAAAGAAGCAAATAGACCAAGTTAAGTTCAAAATTGCACGAAACGAGAAAAACTTGTATGTGCATAGAACTGAGCATTCTTAAGGCATCAAATTGGACCGTTATACTCTATTTAGTGTTCTTAGAAGTCTTAACTTGCTAGTTTAGCTTTTGGACAATGTTTCGTTAGGTAAAGAAGCCAATAGACCAAGTTAAGTTCAAAATTGCACGAAACGAGAAAAACTTGTCTATGCATAAAACTGAGCATTCCTAAGGCATCAAATAGGACTGTTATACCCTATTTAGTGTTCTTAGAAGTCTTAACTTGCTAGTTTAGCTTTTGGACAACGTTTCATTAGGTAAAGAAGCCAAAAGACCAAGTTAAGTTCAAAATTACACGAAACGAGAAAAACTTGTCTATGCATAGAATTGAGCTTTCCTAAGGCATCAAATTAGACCGTTATACTCTATTTAGTGTTCTTAGAAGTCTTAACTTGCTAGTTTAGCTTTTGGACAACGTTTCGATAGGTAAAGAAGCCAATAAACCATGTTAAGTTCAAAATTGCACGAAACGTGAAAAACTTGTCTATGCATAGAATTCAGCATTCCTAAGGCATCAAATTGGACCGTTATACTCTATTTAGTGTTATTAGAAGTCTTAACTTGCTATTTTAACTTTTGGACAACGTTTCGTTAGATAAAGAAACCAATACACCATGTTAAGTTCAAAATTGCACGAAACGTGAAAAACTTGTCTATGCATAGAATTGAGCATTCCTAAGGCATCAAATTGGACCGTTATACTCTATTTAGTGTTCCTAGAAGTCTTAACTTGCTAGTTTTGCTTTTGGACAACGTTTCGTTAGGTAAAGAAGCCAATAGACCATGTTAAGTTCAAAATTGCACGAAAAGAGAAAAACTTGTCTATGCATAGAACTGAGCATTCCTAAGGCATCAAATTAGACCGTTATAATCTATTTAGTGTTCTTAGAAGTCTTAACTTCCTAGTTTAGCTTTTGGACAACGTTTCGTTACGTAAAGAAGCCAATGGACCAAGTTAAGTTCAAAATTGCACGAAACGAGAAAAACTTGCCTATGCATAGAACTGAGCATTCCTAAGGCATCAAGTTGGACCGTTATACTCTATTTAGTGTTCTTAGAAGTCTTAACTTGCTAGTTTAGCTTTTGGACAACGTTTCATTAGGTAAAGAAGCCAATAGACCAAGTTAAGTTCAAAATTGCACGAAACGAGAAAAACTTGTCTATGCATAGAACTGAGCATTCTTAAGGCATCAAATTGGACCGTTATACTCTATTTAGTGTTCTTAGAAGTCTTAACTTGCTAGTTTAGCTTTTGGACAATGTTTCGTTAGGTAAAGAAGCCAATAGACCAAGTTAAGTTCAAAATTGCACGAAACGAGAAAAACTTATCTATGCATAGAACTGAGCATTCCTAAGGCATCAAATTGGACTGTTATACCCTATTTAGTGTTCTTAGAAGTCTTAACTTGCTAGTTTAGCTATTGGACAACGTTTCATTAGGTAAAGAAGCCAAAAGACCAAGTTAAGTTCAAAATTACACGAAACGAGAAAAACTTGTCTACACATAGAACTGAGCATTCATAAGGCTTCAAATTGAACCATTATACTCTAGTTAGTGTTGTACGATCTTTTAACTTGCTAGTTTAGCTTTTGGACAACGTTTCACTAGGTAAAGAAGCCAATAAACCAAGTTAAGTTCAAAATTGCACGAAACGTGAAAAACTTGTCTATGCATAAAATTGAGCTTTCCTAAGGCATCAAATTAGACCGTTATACTCTATTTAGTGTTCTTAGAAGTCTTAACTTGCTAGTTTAGCTTTTGGACAACGTTTCGTTAGGTAAAGAAGCCAATAAACCATGTTAAGTTCAAAATTGCACGAAACGTGAAAAACTTGTCTATGCATAGAATTCAGCATTCCTAAGGTATCAAATTGGACCGTTATACTCTATTTAGTGTTATTAGAAGTCTTAACTTGCTAGTTTAACTTTTGGACAACGTTTCGTTAGGTAAAGAAACCAATACACCATGGTAAGATCAAAATTGCACGAAACGTGAAAAACTTATCTATGCATAGAACTGAGCATTCCTAAGGCATCAAATTGGACCGTTATACTCTATTTAGTGTTCCTAGAAGTCTTAACTTGCTAGTTTTGCTTTTGGACAACGTTTCGTTAGGTAAAGAAGCAAATAGACCATGTTAAGTTCAAAATTGCACGAAAAGAGAACAACTTGTCTATGCATAGAACTGAGCATTCCTAAGGCATCAAATTAGACCGTTATAATCTATTTAGTGTTCTTAGAAGTCTTAACTTCCTAGTTTAGCTTTTGGACAACGTTTCGTTACGCAAAGAAGCCAATGGACCAAGTTAACTTCAAAATTGCACGAAACGAGAAAAACTTGCCTATGCATAGAACTGAGCATTCCTAAGGCATCAAATTGGACCGTTATACTCTATTTAGTGTTCTTAGAAGTCTTAACTTGCTAGTTTAGCTTTTGGACAACGTTTCATTAGGTAAAGAAGCCAATAGACCAAGTTAAGTTCAAAATTACACGAAACGAGAAAAACTTGTCTATGCATAGAATTGAGCATTCCTAAGGCATCAAATTGGACCGTTATACTCTATTTAGTGTTCTTAGAAGTCTTAACTTGCTAGTTTAGCTTTTGGACAACGTTTCGTTAGGTAAAGAAGCCAATAAACCATGTTAATTTCAAAATTGCACGAAACGTGAAAAACTTGTCTATGCATAGAACTGAGCATTCCTAAGGCATCAAATTGGACCGTTATACTCTATTTAGTGTTCCTAAAAGTCTTAACTGGCTAGTTTTGCTTTTGGACAACGTTTCGTTAGGTAAAGAAGCCAATAGACCAAGTTAAGTTCAAAATTGCACGAAACGAGAAAAACTTGTCTATGCATAGAACTGATCATTCCTAAGGCATCAAATTAGACCTTTATACTCTATTTAGTGTTCTTAGAAGTCTTAACTTTCTAGTTTAGCTTTTGGACAACGTTTCGTTAGGTAAAGAAGCCAATAAACCATGTTAAGTTCAAAATTGTACGAAACGTGAAAAACTTGTCTATGCATAGAATTGAGCATTCCTAAGGCATCAAATTGGACCGTTATACTCTATTTAGTGTTCTTAGAAGTCTTAACTTGCTGGTTTAGCTTTTGGACAACGTTTCGTTAGGTAAAGAAGCCAATTGACCAAGTTAAGATCAAAATTGCACGAAACGAGAAAAACTTTTCTATGCATAGAACTAAGCATTCCTAAGGCATCAAATTGGACCGTTAGACTCTATTTAGTGTTCTTAGAAGTCTTAACTTGCTAGTTTTGCATTTGGACAACGTTTCGTTAGGTAGAGAAGCCAATAGATCAAGTTAAGTTCAAAATTGCACGAAACGTGAAAAACTTGTCTATGCATAGAACTGAGCTTTCCTACGGTGTCAAATTTGACGGTTATACTCTATTTAGTGTTCTTGGAAGTCTTAACTTCCTAGTTTTGCTTTTGGACAACGTTTCGTTAGGTAAAGAAGTCAATAGACCAAGTTAAGTTCAAAATTGCACGAAACGAGAAAAACTTATCTATGCATAGAACTGAGCATTCCTAAGTCATCAAATTAGACCGTTATACTCTATTTAGTGTTATTAGAAGTCTTAACTTGCTAGTTTAGCTTTTGGAGAACGTTTCGTTAGGTAAAGAAGCCAATAAACCATGTTAAGTTCAAAATTGCATGAAACGTGAAAAATTTGTCTATGCATAGAATTGAGCATTCCTAAGGCATCAAATTCGACCGTTATACTCTATTTAGTGTTCTTAGAAGTCTTAACTTGCTAGTTTATCTTTTGGACAACGTTTCGTTAGGTAAAGAAGCCAATAGACCAAGCTAAGTTCAAAATTGCACGAAACGAGAAAAACTTGTCTATGCATAGAACTGAGCATTCCTAAGGCATCAAATTGGACTGTTATACTCTATTTAGTGTTCTTAGAAGTCTTAACTTGCTAGTTTAGCTTTTGGACAACGTTTCGTTAGGTAGAGAAGCCAATAGACCAAGTTAAGTTCAAAATTACGCGAATCGTGAAAAACTTGTCTATGCGTAGAACTGAGCATTCCTAAGTCATCAAATTGGACCGTTATTATAACGACTCGTCCCGACAGGACCCGACAGTCGTTACAGGCACCATGGGCCACTACCCCCAACCCATCACCACACTGGGCCAGCCTCACTGAATCCCCCAGTACCTGGTAGGTTGTTGGTGAGAGTCGAACACACGACCTCCCCACCCTTTAACATAGGGCCCAAGGCACCATATGCTACCAACTAAGAGCATATGGTGCCTTGGGCCCTATGTTAAAGGGTGGGGAGGTCGTGTGTTCGACTCTCACCAACAACCTACCAGGTACTGGGGGATTCAGTGAGGCTGGCCCAGTGTGGTGATGGGTTGGGGGTAGTGGCCCATGGTGCCTGTAACGACTGTCGGGTCCTGTCGGGACGGGTCGTTATATAAAAACTGCCTTTTTATAAATTTCCCCGGCCGACACGCATGCCCCAGGTACTCTCCAGGATCCATGGTCCAGACAGCCCAACCCATCCCGTCCACGCATGGCACGGAGGTTGTTGCGAGAATCGATCCATTGACCTCGCCTTTAACATAGGTCCTATTACAAGGCACCATATGCTACCAACTAGGCCATGGGCTTAGTTGGTAGCATAGGTTGCCATGGGCACTATGTTAAAGGGTGGGGAGGTCGTGTGTTCGACTCTCACCAACAACCTACCAGGTACTGGGGGATTCAGTGAGGCTGGCCCAGTGTGGTGATGGGTTGGGGGTAGTGGCCCATGGAGCCTGTAACAACTGTCGGGTCCTGTCAGGACGGGTTGTTACAGTTATACTCTATTTAGTGTTCTTTGAAGTCTTAACTTGCTAGTTTAGCTTTTGGACAACGTTTCGTTAGGTAAATAAGCCAAAAGACTAAGTGAAGTTCAAAATTGCACGAAACGAGAAAAACTTGTTTATGCATAGAACTGACCATTCCTAAGGCATCAAATTGGAGTGTTACACTCTATTTAGTGTTCTTAGAAGTCTTAACTTGCTAGTTTAGCTTTCTGACAACGTTTCATTAGGTAAATAAGCCAATAGACCAAGTTATGTTTAACATTGCACGAAACGAGAAAAACTTCTCTATGCATAGAACTGAGCATTCCTAAGGCATCAAATTGGACCGTTATACTCTATTTAGTGTTATTAGAAGTCTTAACTTGCTAGTTTAGCTTTTAGACAACGTTTCATTAGGTAAAGAAGCCAATAGACCCAGTTAAATTCAAAATTGCACGAAACGAGAAAAACTTGTCTATGCATAGAACTGAGCATTCCTAAGGCATCAAATTGGATCGTTATACTCTATTTAGTGTTCTTGGAAGTCTTAACTTGCTAGTTTAGCTTTTGGACAACGTTTCGTTAGGTAAAGAAGCCAATAGACCCAGTTAAGTTCAAAATTGCACGAAACGTGAAAAGCTTGTCTATGCATCGAATTGAGCATTCCTAAGGCATCAAATTGGACCGTTATACTCTATTTAGTGTTCTTAGAAGTCTTAACTTGCTAGTTTAGCTTTTGAACAACGTTTCGTTAGGTAAAGAAGCCAATAGCCCATGTTAAATTCGAAATTGCACGAAACGTGAAAAACTTGTCTATGCATAGAATTGAGCATTCCTAAGGCATCAAATTGGACCGTTATACTCTATTTAGTGTTCTTAGAAGTCTTAACTTGCTAGTTTAGCATTTGGACAACGTTTCGTTAGGTAGAGAAGCAAATACACCAAGTTAAGTTCAAAATTGCATGAAACGTGAAAAACTTGTCTATGCATAGAACTGAGCATTCCAACGGTGTCAAATTGGACCGTTATACTCTATTTAGTGTTCTTAGAAGTCTTAACTTGCTAGTTTAGCTTTTGGACAACGTTTCGTTACGTAAAGAAGCCAATAGACCAAGTTAAGTTCAAAATTGCACGAAACGAGAAAAACTTGTTTATGCGTAGAACTGAGGATTCCTAAGCCATCAAATTGGACCGTTATACTCTATTTGGTGTTATTAGAAGTCTTAACTTGCTAGTTTAGCTTTTGGACAAAGTTTCGTTAGGTAAAGAAGCCAATAGACTAACTTAAGTTCAAAATTGCACGAAACGAGAAAAACTTGTCTATGCATAGAACTGAGCATTACTAAGGCATCAAATTGGACCGTTATACTCTATTTAGTGTTCTTAGAAGTCTTAACGTGCTAGTTTAGCTTTTGGACAACGTTTCGTTAGGTAAAGAAGCCAATAGACCAAGTTAAGTTCAAAATTGCACGAAACGTGAAAAGCTTGTCTATGCATCAAATTGAGCATTCCTAAGGCATCAAATTGGACCGTTATACTCTATTTAGTGTTCCTAAAAGTCTTAACTTGCTAGTTTAGCTTTTGAACAACGTTTCGTTAGGTAAAGAAGCCAATAGAGCAAGTTAAGTTCAAAATTGCACGAAACGTGAAAAGCTTGTCTATGCATAGAACTGAGCATTCCTAAGGCATCAAATTGGACCGTTATCCTCTATTTAGTGTTCTTTGAAGTCTTAACTGGCTAGTTTAGCTTTTGAACAACGTTTCGTTAGGTAAAGAAGCCAATAGCCCATGTTAAGTTTGAAATTGTACGAAACGTGAAAAACTTGTCTATGCATAGAATTGAGCATTCCTAAAGCATCAAATTGGACCGTTATCCTCTATTTAGTGTTCTTAGAAGTCTTAGCTTGCTAGTTTAGCTTTTGGACAACGTTTCGTTAGGTAAAGAAGCCAATACACCAAGTTAAGTTCAAAATTGCACGAAACGAGAAAACTTGTCTATGCGTAGAACGAAGCATTCCTCAGGCATCAAATTGGACCGTTATCCTCCATTTAGTGTTCTTAGAAGTCTTAACTTGCTAGTTTAGCTTTTGAACAACATTTCGTTAGGTAAAGAAGCCAATAGACCAAGTTAAGTTCAAAATTGCACGAAATGTGAAAAACTTGTCTATGCATAGAATTGAGCATTCCTAAGGCATCAAATTGGACCGTTATACTCTATTTAATGTTCTTTGAAGTCTTAACTTGCTAGTTTAGCTTTTCGACAACGTTTCGTTAGGTAAAGAAGCCAATACACCAAGTTAAGTTCAAAATTGCATGAAACGAGAAAAACTTGTCTATGCATAGAACTGAGCATTCCTAAGGCATCAAATTGGACCGTTTTACTCCATTTAGTGTTCTTAGAAGTCTTAACTTGCTAGTTTAGCTTTTGGACAACGTTTCGTTAGGTAAAGAAGCCAATACACCAAGTTAAGTTCAAAATTGCACGAAACGAGAAAAACTTGTTTATGCGTAGAACTGAGCATTCCTAAGGTATCAAATTGGACCGTTATACTCTATTTAGTGTTCTTAGAAGTCTTAACTTGCTAGTTTAGCTTTTGGACAACGTTTCGTTACGTAAAGAAGCCAATAGACCAAGCTAAGTTCAAAATTGCACGAAACGAGAAAAACTTGTCTATTGATAGAAGTGAGCATTCCTAAGATATCAAATTGGACCGTTAGAATCTATTTAGTGTTCTTAAAAGTCTTAACATGCTAGTTTAGCATTTGGGCAACGTTTCGTTAGGTAGAGAAGCCAATAGACCAAGTTAAGTTCAAAATTACGCGAATCGTGAAAAACTTGTCTATGCGTAGAACTGAGCATTCCTAAGTCATCAAATTGGACCGTTATTATAACGACTCGTCCCGACAGGACCCGACAGTCGTTACAGGCACCATGGTGCCTTGGGCCCTATGTTAAAGGGTGGGGAGGTCGTGTGTTCGACTCTCACCAACAACCTACCAGGTACTGGGGGATTCAGTGAGGCTGGCCCAGTGTGGTGATGGGTTGGGGGTAGTGGCCCATGGTGCCTGTAACGATTGTCGGGTCCTGTCGGGACGGGTCGTTACATAAAAACTGCCTTTTTATAAATTTCCCCGGCCGACACGCATGCCCCAGGTACTCTCCAGGATCCATGGTCCAGACAGCCCAACCCATCCCGTCCACGCATGGCACGGAGGTTGTTGCGAGAATCGATCCATTGACCTCGCCTTTAACATAGGTCCTATTACAAGGCACCATATGCTACCATCTAGGCCATGGCTTAGTTGGTAGCATAGGTTGCCATGGGCACTATGTTAAAGGGTGGGGAGGTCGTGTGTTCGACTCTCACCAACAACCTACCAGGTACTGGGGGATTCAGTGAGGCTGGCCCAGTGTGGTGATGGGTTGGGGGTAGTGGCCCATGGAGCCTGTAACAACTGTCGGGTCCTGTCAGGACGGGTTGTTACAGTTATACTCTATTTAGTGTTCTTTGAAGTCTTAACTTGCTAGTTTAGCTTTTGGACAACGTTTCGTTAGGTAAATAAGCCAAAAGACTAAGTGAAGTTCAAAATTGCACGAAACGAGAAAAACTTGTTTATGCATAGAACTGACCATTCCTAAGGCATCAAATTGGAGTGTTACACTCTATTTAGTGTTCTTAGAAGTCTTAACTTGCTAGTTTAGCTTTCTGACAACGTTTCATTAGGTAAATAAGCCAATAGACCAAGTTATGTTTAAAATTGCACTAAACGAGAAAAACTTCTCTATGCATAGAACTGAGCATTCCTAAGGCATCAAATTAGACCGTTATACTCTATTTAGTGTTATTAGAAGTCTTAACTTGCTAGTTTAGCTTTTAGACAACGTTTCATTAGGTAAAGAAGCCAATAGACCCAGTTAAATTCAAAATTGCACGAAACGAGAAAAACTTGTCTATGCATAGAACTGAGCATTCCTAAGGCATCAAATTGAATCGTTATACTCTATTTAGTGTTCTTGGAAGTCTTAACTTGCTAGTTTAGCTTTTGGACAACGTTTCGTTAGGTAAAGAAGCCAATAGACCAAGTTAATTTCAAAATTGCACGAAACGTGAAAAGCTTATCTATGCATCGAATTGAGCATTCCTAAGGCATCAAATTGGACCGTTATACTCTATTTAGTGTTCTTAGAAGTCTTAACTTGCTAGTTTAGCTTTTGGACAACGTTTCGTTAGGTAAAGAAGCCAATAGCCCATGTTAAGTTCAAAATTGCACGAAACGTGAAAAGCTTGTCTATGCGTAGAATTGAGCATTCCTAAGGCATCAAATTGGACCGTTATCCTCTATTTAGTGTTCTTAGAAGTCTTAACTTCCTAGTTTAGCTTTTGGACAACGTTTCGTTAGGTAAAGAAGCCAATAGACCAAGTTAAGTTCGAAATTGCACGAAACGTGAAAAACTTGTCTATGCATAGAATTGAGCATTCCTAAGGCATCAAATTGGACCGTTATACTCTATTTAGTGTTCTTAGAAGTCTTAACTTGCTAGTTTAGCATTTGGACAACGTTTCGTTAGGTAGAGAAGCAAATACACCAAGTTAAGTTCAAAATTGAA
Source organism: Tripterygium wilfordii (assembly GCF_013401445.1). Lineage (NCBI taxonomy): Eukaryota > Viridiplantae > Streptophyta > Magnoliopsida > Celastrales > Celastraceae > Tripterygium > Tripterygium wilfordii. The sequence goes on along the minus strand of NC_052249.1, from coordinate 6,216,709 downwards.
TGAAACGTGAAAAACTTGTCTATGCATAGAACTGAGCATTCCTACGGTGTCAAATTGGACCGTTATACTCTATTTAGTGTTCTTAGAAGTCTTAACTTGCTAGTTTAGCTTTTGGACAACGTTTCGTTACGTAAAGAAGCCAATAGACCAAGTTAAGTTCAAAATTGCACGAAACGAGAAAAACTTGTTTATGCGTAGAACTGAGGATTCCTAAGCCATCAAATTGGACCGTTATACTCTATTTGGTGTTATTAGAAGTCTTAACTTGCTAGTTTAGCTTTTGGACAACGTTTCGTTAGGTAAAGAAGCCAATAGACTAACTTAAGTTCAAAATTGCACGAAACGAGAAAAACTTGTCTATGCATAGAACTGAGCATTACTAAGGCATCAAATTGGACCGTTATACTCTATTTAGTGTTCTTAGAAGTCTTAACGTGCTAGTTTAGCTTTTGGACAACGTTTCGTTAGGTAAAGAAGCCAATAGACCAAGTTAAGTTCAAAATTGCACGAAACGTGAAAAGCTTGTCTATGCATCAAATTGAGCATTCCTAAGGCATCAAATTGGACCGTTATACTCTATTTAGTGTTCTTTGAAGTCTTAACTTGCTAGTTTAGCTTTTGAACAACGTTTCGTTAGGTAAAGAAGCCAATAGAGCAAGTTAAGTTCAAAATTGCACGAAACGTGAAAAGCTTGTCTATGCATAGAACTGAGCATTCCTAAGGCATCAAATTGGACCGTTATCCTCTATTTAGTGTTCTTTGAAGTCTTAACTTGCTAGTTTAGCTTTTGAACAACGTTTCGTTAGGTAAAGAAGCCAATAGCCCATGTTAAGTTTGAAATTGTACGAAACGTGAAAAACTTGTCTATGCATAGAATTGAGCATTCCTAAAGCATCAAATTGGACCGTTATCCTCTATTTAGTGTTCTTAGAAGTCTTAACTTGCTAGTTTAGCTTTTGGACAACGTTTCGTTAGGTAAAGAAGCCAATACACCAAGTTAAGTTCAAAAATGCACGAAACGAGAAAACTTGTCTATGCGTAGAACGAAGCATTCCTCAGGCATCAAATTGGACCGTTATCCTCTATTTAGTGTTCTTAGAAGTCTTAACTTGCTAGTTTAGCTTTTGAACAACATTTCGTTAGGTAAAGAAGCCAATAGACCAAGTTAAGTTCAAAATTGCACGAAATGTGAAAAGCTTGTCTATGCATCGAATTGAGCATTTCTAAGGCATCAAATTGGACCGTTATACTCTATTTAGTGTTCTAAGAAGTCTTAACTTGCTAGTTTAGCTTTTGAACAACGTCTCATTAGGTAAAGAAGCCAATACACCAAGTTAAGTTCAAAATTGCACGAAACGTGAAAAACTTGTCTATGCATAGAATTGAGCATTCCTAAGGCATCAAATTGGACCGTTATACTCTATTTAATGTTCTTTGAAGTCTTAACTTGCTAGTTTAGCTTTTCGACAACGTTTCGTTAGGTAAAGAAGCCAATACACCAAGTTAAGTTCAAAATTGCATGAAACGAGAAAAACTTGTCTATGCATAGAACTGAGCATTCCTAAGGCATCAAATTGGACCGTTTTACTCCATTTAGTGTTCTTAGAAGTCTTAACTTGCTTGTTTAGCTTTTGGACAACGTTTCGTTAGGTAAAGAAGCCAATAGCCCATGTTAAGTTCAAAATTGCACGAAACGTGAAAAGCTTGTCTATGCATAGAACTGAGCATTCCTAAGGCATCAAATTGGACCGTTATACTCTATTTAGTGTTCCTAAAAGTCTTAACTGGCTAGTTTTGCTTTTGGACAACGTTTCGTTAGGTAAAGAAGCCAATAGACCAAGTTAAGTTCAAAATTGCACGAAACGAGAAAAACTTGTTTATGCGTAGAACTGAGCATTCCTAAGGCATCAAATTGGACCGTTATACTCTATTTAGTGTTCTTACATGTCTTAACTTGCTAGTTTAGCTTTTGGACAACGTTTCGTTAGGTAAAGAAGCCAATAGCCCATGTTAAGTTCAAAATTGCACGAAAGGTGAAAAGCTTGTCTATGCGTAGAATTGAGCATTCCTAAGGCATCAAATTGGACCGTTATCCTCTATTTAGTGTTCTTAGAAGTCTTAACTTCCTAGTTTAGCTTTTGGACAACGTTTCGTTAGGTAAAGAAGCCAATAGACCAAGTTAAGTTTAAAATTGCACGAAACGAGAAAAACTTGTCTATGCATAGAACTGAGCATTCCTAAGGCATCAAATTAGACCGTTATACTCTATTTAGTGTTCTTAGAAATCTTAACTTGCTGGTTTAGCTTGTGGAAAACGTTTCGTTAGGTAAAGAAGCCAATAAACCATGTTAAGTTCAAAATTGCACGAAACGTGAAAAATTTGTCTATGCATAGAATTGAGCATTCCTAAGGCATCAAATTGGACCGTTATACTCTATTTAATGTTCTTTGAAGTCTTAACTTGCTAGTTTAGCTTTTCGACAACGTTTCGTTACGTAAAGAAACCAATAGACCAAGTTAAGTTCAAAATTGCACGAAACGAGAAAAAGTTGTTAATGAATAGAACTGAGCATTCCTAAGGCATCAAATTGGACCGTTATACTCTATTTAGTGTTCTTAGAAGTCTTAACTTGCTAGTTTAGCTTTTGGACAACGTTTCGTTAGGTAAAGAAGCCAATAGACCAAGTTAAGTTCGAAATTGCACGAAACGTGAAAAACTTGTCTATGCATAGAATTGAGCATTCCTAAGGCATCAAATTGGACCGTTATACTCTATTTAGTGTTCTTAGAAGTCTTAACTTGCTAGTTTAGCATTTGGACAACGTTTCGTTAGGTAGAGAAGCAAATACACCAAGTTAAGTTCAAAATTGCATGAAACGTGAAAAACTTGTCTATGCATAGAACTGAGCATTCCTACGGTGTCAAATTGGACCGTTATACTCTATTTAGTGTTCTTAGAAGTCTTAACTTGCTAGTTTAGCTTTTGGACAACGTTTCGTTACGTAAAGAAGCCAATAGACCAAGTTAAGTTCAAAATTGCACGAAACGAGAAAAACTTGTTTATGCGTAGAACTGAGGATTCCTAAGCCATCAAATTGGACCGTTATACTCTATTTGGTGTTATTAGAAGTCTTAACTTGCTAGTTTAGCTTTTGGACAACGTTTCTTTAGGTAAAGAAGCCAATAGACTAACTTAAGTTCAAAATTGCACGAAACGAGAAAAACTTGTCTATGCATAGAACTGAGCATTACTAAGGCATCAAATTGGACCGTTATACTCTATTTAGTGTTCTTAGAAGTCTTAACGTGCTAGTTTAGCTTTTGGACAACGTTTCGTTAGGTAAAGAAGCCAATAGACCAAGTTAAGTTCAAAATTGCACGAAACGTGAAAAGCTTGTCTATGCATCAAATTGAGCATTCCGAAGGCATCAAATTGGACCGTTATACTCTATTTAGTGTTCTTTGAAGTCTTAACTTGCTAGTTTAGCTTTTGAACAACGTTTCGTTAGGTAAAGAAGCCAATAGAGCAAGTTAAGTTCAAAATTGCACGAAACGTGAAAAGCTTGTCTATGCATAGAACTGAGCATTCCTAAGGCATCAAATTGGACCGTTATCCTCTATTTAGTGTTCTTAGAAGTCTTAACTTGCTAGTTTAGCTTTTGAACAACGTTTCGTTAGGTAAAGAAGCCAATAGCCCATGTTAAGTTTGAAATTGTACGAAACGTGAAAAACTTGTCTATGCATAGAATTGAGCATTCCTAAAGCATCAAATTGGACCGTTATCCTCTATTTAGTGTTCTTAGAAGTCTTAACTTGCTAGTTTAGCTTTTGGACAACGTTTCGTTAGGTAAGGAAGCCAATACACCAAGTTAAGTTCAAAATTGCACGAAACGAGAAAACTTGTCTATGCGTAGAACGAAGCATTCCTCAGGCATCAAATTGGACCGTTATCCTCTATTTAGTGTTCTTAGAAGTCTTAACTTGCTAGTTTAGCTTTTGAACAACATTTCGTTAGGTAAAGAAGCCAATAGACCAAGTTAAGTTCAAAATTGCACGAGATGTGAAAAGCTTGTCTATGCATCGAATTGAGCATTTCTAAGGCATCAAATTGGACCGTTATACTCTATTTAGTGTTCTAAGAAGTCTTAACTTGCTAGTTTAGCTTTTGAACAACGTCTCATTAGGTAAAGAAGCCAATACACCAAGTTAAGTTCAAAATTGCACGAAACGTGAAAAACTTGTCTATGCATAGAATTGAGCATTCCTAAGGCATCAAATTGGACCGTTATACTCTATTTAATGTTCTTTGAAGTCTTAACTTGCTAGTTTAGCTTTTCGACAACGTTTCGTTAGGTAAAGAAGCCAATACACCAAGTTAAGTTCAAAATTGCATGAAACGAGAAAAACTTGTCTATGCATAGAACTGAGCATTCCTAAGGCATCAAATTGGACCGTTTTACTCCATTTAGTGTTCTTAGAAGTCTTAACTTGCTAGTTTAGCTTTTGGACAACGTTTCGTTAGGTAAAGAAGCCAATAGCCCATGTTAAGTTCAAAATTGCACGAAACGTGAAAAGCTTGTCTATGCATAGAACTGAGCATTCCTAAGGCATCAAATTGGACCGTTATACTCTATTTAGTGTTCCTAAAAGTCTTAACTGGCTAGTTTAGCTTTTGGACAACGTTTCGTTAGGTAAAGAAGCCAATAGACCAAGTTAAGTTCAAAATTGCACGAAACGAGAAAAACTTGTTTATGCGTAGAACTGAGCATTCCTAAGGCATCAAATTGGACCGTTATACTCTATTTAGTGTTCTTACATGTCTTAACTTGCTAGTTTAGCTTTTGGACAACGTTTCGTTAGGTAAAGAAGCCAATAGCCCATGTTAAGTTCAAAATTGCACGAAACGTGAAAAGCTTGTCTATGCGTAGAATTGAGCATTCCTAAGGCATCAAATTGGACCGTTATCCTCTATTTAGTGTTCTTAGAAGTCTTAACTTCCTAGTTTAGCTTTTGGACAACGTTTCGTTAGGTAAAGAAGCCAATAGACCAAGTTAAGTTCAAAATTGCACGAAACGAGAAAAACTTGTCTATGCATAGAACTGAGCATTCCTAAGGCATCAAATTAGACCGTTATACTCTATTTAGTGTTCTTAGAAATCTTAACTTGCTGGTTTAGCTTGTGGAAAACGTTTCGTTAGGTAAAGAAGCCAATAAACCATGTTAAGTTCAAAATTGCACGAAACGTGAAAAATTTGTCTATGCATAGAATTGAGCATTCCTAAGGCATCAAATTGGACCGTTATACTCTATTTAATGTTCTTTGAAGTCTTAACTTGCTAGTTTAGCTTTTCGACAACGTTTCGTTACGTAAAGAAACCAATAGACCAAGTTAAGTTCAAAATTGCACGAAACGAGAAAAAGTTGTTAATGAATAGAACTGAGCATTCCTAAGGCATCAAATTGGACCGTTATACTCTATTTAGTGTTCTTAGAAGTCTTAACTTGCTAGTTTAGCTTTTGGACAACGTTTCGTTAGGTAAAGAAGCCAATAAACCATGTTAAGTTCAAAATTGCACGAAACGAGAAAAACTTGTTTATGCGTAGAACTGAGGATTCCTAGGCCATCAAATTGGACCGTTATACTCTATTTAGTGTTATTAGAAGTCTTAACTTGCTAGTTTAGCTTTTGGACAACGTTTCGTTAGGTAAAGAAGCCAATAGACTAACTTAAGTTCAAAATTGCACGAAACGAGAAAAACTTGTCTATGCATAGAACTGAGCATTCCTAAGGCATCAAATTGGACCGTTATGCTCTATTTAGTGTTCTTAGAAGTCTTAACATGCTAGTTTAGCTTTTGGACAACGTTTCGTTAGGTAAATAAGCCAATAGACCAAGTTAAGTTCAAAATTGCACGAAACGAGAAAAACTTGTCTATGCGTAGAACTGAGCATTCCTAAGGCATCAAATTGGACCGTTATACTCTATTTAGTGTTCTTAGAAGTCTTAACTTGCTAGTTTAGCTTTTAGACAACGTTTCATTAGGTAAAGAAGCCAATAGACCAAGTTAAGTTCAAAATTGTACGAAACGAGAAAAACTTGTCTATGCATAGAACTGAGCATTCCTACAGTGTCAAATTGGACCGTTATACTCTATTTAGTGTTCTTAGAAGTCTTAACTTGCTAGTTTAGCTTTTGGACAACGTTTCGTTACGTAAAGAAGCCAATAGACTAAGTTAAGTTCAAAATTGCATGAAACGAGAAAAACTTGTTTATGCGTAGAACTGAGCATTCATAAGGCATCAAATGGGACCGTTATACTCTATTTAGTGTTCTTAGAAGTCTTAACTTTCTAGTTTAGCTTTTGGACAACGTTTTGTTAGGTAAAGAAGCCAATAGACTAAGTTAAGTTCAAAATTGCACGAAACGAGAAAAACTTGTCTATGCATTGAACTGAGCATTCCTAAGGCATCAAATTGAACCGTTATACTCTATTTAGTGTTCTTAGAAGTCTTAACATGCTAGTTTAGCTTTTGGACAACGTTTCGTTAGGTAAATAAGCCAATAGACCAAGTTAAGTTCAAAATTGCACGAAACGTGAAAAGCTTGTCTATGCATCGAATTGAGCATTCCTAAGGCATCAAATTGGACCGTTATACTCTATTTAATGTTCTTAAAAGTCTTAACTTGCTAGTTTAGCTTTTGAACAACGTTTCGTTAGGTAAAGAAGCCAATAGCCCATGTTAAGTTCAAAATTGCACGAAATGTAAAAAGCTTGTCTATGCATCGAATTGAGCATTTCTAAGGCATCAAATTGGACCGTTATACTCTATTTAGTGTTCTAAGAAGTGTTAATTTTCTAGTTTAGCTTTTGAACAACGTCTCGTTAGGTAAAGAAGCCAATAGCCCATGTTAAGTTCAAAATTGCACGAAATGTGAAATACTTGTCTATGCATAGAATTGAGCATTCCTAAGGCATCAAATTGGACTGTTTTACTCTATTTAGTGTTCTTAGAAGTCTTAACTTGCTAGTTTAGCTTTTGGACAACGTTTCGTTAGGTAAAGAAGCCAATACACCAAGTTAAGTTCAAAATTGCACGAAACGAGAAAAACTTGTCTATGCGTAGAACTGAGCATTCCTAAGGCATCAAATTGGACCGTTATACTCTATTTAGCGTTCTTACAAGTCTTAACTTGCTAGTTTAGCTTTTGGACAACGTTTCGTTAGGTAAAGAAGCCAATAGCCCATGTTAAGTTCAAAATTGCACGAAACGTGAAAAGCTTGTCTATGCGTAGAATTGAGCATTCCTAAGGCATCAAATTGGACCGTTACACTCTATTTGGTGTTCTTAGAAGTCTTAACTTGCTAGTTTAGCTTTTGGACAACGTTTAGTTAGGTAAAGAAGCCAATAAACCATGTTAAGTTCAAAATTGCATGAAACGAGAAAAACTTGTCTATGCATAGAACTGAGCATTCCTAAGGCATCAAATTGGACCGTTATACTCTATTTAATGTTCTTTGAAGTCTTAACTTGCTAGTTTAGCTTTTCGACAACGTTTCGTTACGTAAAGAAACCAATAGACCAAGTTAAGTTCAAAATTGCACGAAACGAGAAAAAGTTGTTAATGCATAGAACTGAGCATTCCTAAGGCATCAAATTGGACCGTTATACTCTATTTGGTGTTCTTAGAAGTCTTAACTTGCTAGTTTAGCTTTTGGACAACGTTTAGTTAGGTAAAGAAGCCAATAAACCATGTTAAGTTCAAAATTGCATGAAACGAGAAAAACTTGTCTATGCATAGAACTAAGCATTCCTAAGGCATCAAATTGGACCGTTATACTCTATTTAGTGTTCTTAGAAGTCTTAACTTGCTAGTTTAGTTTTTAGACAACGTTTCATTAGGTAAAGAAGCCAATAGACCAAGTTAAGTTCAAAATTGCACGAAACGAGAAAAACTTGTCTATGCATAGAACTGAGCATTCCTACGGTGTCAAATTGGACCGTTATACTCTATTTAGTGTTCTTAGAAGTCTTAACTTGCTAGTTTAGCTTTTGGACAACGTTTCGTTACGTAAAGAAGCCAATAGACTAAGTTAAGTTCAAAATTGCACGAAACGAGAAAAACTTGTTTATGCGTAGAACTGAGCATTCATAAGGCATCAAATTGGACCGTTATACTCTATTTAGTGTTCTTAGAAGTCTTAACTTGCTAGTTTAGCTTTTGGACAACGTTTTGTTAGGTAAAGAAGCCAATAGACTAAGTTAAGTTCAAAATTGCACGAAACGAGAAAAACTTGTCTATGCATAGAACTGAGCATTCCTAAGGCATCAAATTGGACCGTTATACTCTATTTAGTGTTCTTAGAAGTCTTAACTTGCTAGTTTAGCTTTTGAACAACGTTTCGTTAGGTAAAGAAGCCAATAGCCCATGTTAAGTTCAAAATTGTACGAAACGTGAAAAACTTGTCTATGCATATAATTCAGCATTCCTAAGGCATCAAATTGGACCGTTATCCTCTATTTAGTGTTCTTAGAAGTCTTAACTTGCTAGTTTAGCTTTTGAACAGCGTTTTGTTAGGTAAAGAAGCCAATAGCCCATGTTAAGTTCAAAATTGCACGAAACGTGAAAAACTTGTCTATGCATAGAATTGAGCATTCCTAAAGCATCAAATTGGACCGTTATCCTCTATTTAGTGTTCTTAGAAGTCTTAACTTGCGAGTTTAGCTTTTCCACAACGTTTCGATAGGTAAAGAAGCCAATAGCCCATGTTAAGTTCAAAATTGCACGAAATGTGAAAAGCTTGTCTATGCATCGAATTGAGCATTCCTAAGGCATCAAATTGGACCGTTACACTCTATTTAGTGTTCTAAGAAGTCTTAACTTGCTAGTTTAGCTTTTGAACAACGTCTCATTAGGTAAAGAAGCCAATAGCCCATGTTAAGTTCAAAATTGCACGAAATGTGAAAAACTTGTCTATGCATAGAACTGAGCATTCCTAAGGCATCAAATTGGACCGTTATACTCTATTTAGTGTTCTTAGAAGTCTTAACTTGCTAGTTTAGTTTTTAGACAACGTTTCATTAGGTAAAGAAGCTAATAGACCAAGTTAAGTTCAAAATTGCACGAAACGAGAAAAACTTGTCTATGCATAGAACTGAGCATTCCTACGGTGTCAAATTGGACCGTTATACTCTATTTAGTGTTCTTAGAAGTCTTAACTTGCTAGTTTAGCTTTTGGACAACGTTTCGTTACGTAAAGAAGCCAATAGACTAAGTTAAGTTCAAAATTGCACGAGACGAGAAAAACTTGTTTATGCGTAGAACTGAGCATTCATAAGGCATCAAATTGGAACGTTATACTCTATTTAGTGTTCTTAGAAGTCTTAACTTGCTAGTTTAGCTTTTGGACAACGTTTCGTTAGGTAAAGAAGCCAATAGCCCATGTTAAGTTCAAAATTGCACGAAACGTGAAAAACTTGTCTATGCATAGAATTGAGCATTCCTAAGGCATCAAATTGGACCGTTAGACTTTATTTCATGTTCTTAGAAGTATTAACTTGCTAGTTTAGCATTTGGACAACGTTTCGTTAGGTAGAGAAGCCAATATACCAAGTTAAGTTCAAAATTGCACGAAACGTGAAAAACTTGTCTATGCATAGAACTGAGCATTCCTACGGTGTCAAATTGGACCGTTATACTCTATTTAGTGTTCTTAGAAGTCTTAACTTCCTAGTTTAACTTTTGGACAACGTTTCGTTAGGTAAAGAATCCAATAGACCAAGTTAAGTTCAAAATTGCACGAAACGAGAAAAACTTGTCTATGCATAGAACCGAGCATTCCTAAGGCATCAAATTAGACCGTTATACTCTATTTAGTGTTCTTAGAAGTCTTAACTTGCTGGTTTATCTTTTGTACAACGTTTCGTTAGCTAAATAAGCCAATAAACCATGTTAAGTTCAAAATTGCACGAAACGTGAAAAATTTGTCTATGCACGGAATTGAGCATTCCTAAGGCATCAAATTGGACCGTTATCCTCTATTTAGTGTTCTTAGAAGTCTTAACTTGCTAGTTTAGCTTTTCGACAACGTTTCGTTAGGTAAAGAAACCAATAGACCAAGTTAAGTTCAAAATTGCACGAAACGTGAAAAAGTTGTTAATGCATAGAATTGAGCATTCCTAAAGCATCAAATTGGACCGTTATACTCTATTTAGTGTTCTTAGAAGTCTTAACTTGCTAGTTTAGCTTTTGGACAACGTTTCGTTAGGTAAAGAAGCCAATACACCAAGTTAAGTTCAGAATTGCACGAAACGAGAAAAACTTGTCTATGCATAGAACTGAGCATTCCTAAGGCATCAAATTGTACCGTTATACTCTATTTAGTGTTCTTAGAAGTCTTAACTTGCGAGTTTAGCTTTTGGACAACGTTTCATTAGGTAAAGAAGCTAATAGACCAAGTTAAGTTCAAAACTGCACGAAACGAGAAAAGCTTGTCTATGCATAGAACTGAGCATTCCTAAGGCATCAAATTGGACCGTTACACTCTATTTAGTGTTCTAAGAAGTCTTAACTTGCTAGTTTAGCTTTTGAACAACGTTTCATTAGGTAAAGAAGCCAATACACCAAGTTAAGTTCAAAATTGCACGAAATGAGAAAAACTTGTCTATCCATAGAACTGAGCATTCCTAAGGCATCAAATTGGACTGTTATACTCTATTTAGTGTTCTTAGAAGTCTTAACTTGCTAGTTTAGTTTTTAGACAACGTTTCGTTAGGTAAAGAAGCCAATAGACCAAGTTAAGTTCAAAATTGCACGAAACGAGAAAAACTTGTCTATGCATAGAACTGAGCATTCCTAAGGCATCAAATTGGACCGTTATACTCTATTTAGTGTTCTTAGAAGTCTTAACGTGATAGTTTAGCTTTTGGACGACGTTCCGTTAGGTAAAGAAGCCAATAGACAAAGTTAAGTTCAAAATTGCACGAAACATGAAAAGCTTGTCTATGCATCGAATTGAGCATTTCTAAGGCATCAAATTGGACCGTTATACTCTATTTAGTGTTCTCAGAAGTCTTAACTTGCTAGTTTAGCATTTTGACAACGTTTCGTTAGGTAGAGAAGCCAATAGACCAAGTTAAGTTCAAAATTGCACGAAACATGAAAAACTTGTCTATGCATAGAACTGAGCATTCCTGCGGTGTCAAATTGGACCGTTATACTCTATTTAGTGTTCTTAGAAGTCTTAACTTCCTAGTTTAGCTTTTGGACAACGTTTCGTTAGGTAAAGAAGCCAATAGACCAAGTTAAGTTCAAAATTACACGAAACGAGAAAAACTTGTCTATGCATAGAACTGAGCATTCCTAAGGCATCAAATTAGACCGTTATACTCTATTTAGTGTTCTTAGAAGTCTTAGCTCGCTAGTTTAGCTTTTGGACAACGTTTCGTTAGGTAAAGAAGCCAATAAACGATGTTAAGTTCAAAATTGTACGAAACGAGAAAAACTTGTCTATGCATAGAACTGAGCATTCCTAAGGCATCAAATTGGACCGTTATACTCTACTTAGTGTTCTTAGAAGTCTTAACGTGCTAGTTTAGCTTTTAGAAAACGTTTCGTTAGGTAAATAAGCCAATAGACCAAGTTAAGTTCAAAATTGCACGAAACGTGAAAAGCTTGTCTATGCATCGAATTGAGCATTCCTAAGGCATCAAATTGGACCGTTATACTCTATTTAATGTTCTTAAAAGTCTTAACTTGCTAGTTTAGCTTCTGAACAACGTTTCGTTAGGTAAAGAAGCCAATAGCCCATGTTAAGTTCAAAATTGCACGAAACGTGAAAAACTTGTCTATGCATAGAATTGAGCATTCCTAAGGCATCAAATTGGACCGTTATCCTCTATTTAGTGTTCTTAGAAGTCTTAACTTGCTAGTTTAGCTTTTGAACAACGTTTCGTTAGGTAAAGAACCCAATAGCCCATGTTAAGTTCAAAATTGCACGAAACGTGAAAAACTTGTCTATGCATAGAATTGAGCATTCCTAAAGCATCAAATTGGACCGTTATCCTCTATTTAGTGTTCTTAGAAGTCTTAACTTGCTAGTTTAGCTTTTGGACAACGTTTCGTTAGGTAAAGAAGCCAATACACCAAGTTAAGTTCAAAATTGCACGAAACGAGAAAAACTTGTCTATGCGTAGAACTGAGCATTCCTAGGGCATCAAATTGGACCGGTATCCTCTATTTAGTGTTCTTAGAAGTCTTAACTTGCGAGTTTAGCTTTTCCACAACGTTTCGTTAGATAAAGAAGCCAATAGCCCATGTTAAGTTCAAAATTGCACGAAATGTGAAAAGCTTGTCTATGCATCGAATTGAGCATTCCTAAGGCATCAAATTGGACCGTTATACTCTATTTAGTGTTCTAAGAAGTCTTAACTTGCTAGGTTAGCTTTTGAACAACGTCTCGTTAGGTAAAGAAGCCAATAGCCCATGTTAAGTTCAAAATTGCACGAAATGTGAAAAACATGTCTATGCATAGAATTGAGCATTCCTAAGGCATCAAATTGGACCGTTATCCTCTATTTAGTGTTCTTAGAAGTCTTAACTTGCTAGTTTAGCTTTTGGACAACGTCTCGTTAGGTAAAGAAGCCAATAGCCCATGTTAAGTTCAAAATTGCACGAAATGTGAAAAGCTTGTCTATGCATTGAATTGAGCATTCCTAAGGCATCAAATTGGACCGTTATACTCTATTTAGTGTTCTAAGAAGTCTTAACTTGCTAGGTTAGCTTTTGAACAACGTCTCGTTAGGTAAAGAAGCCAATAGCCCATGTTAAGTTCAAAATTGCACGAAATGTGAAAAACTTGTCTATGCATAGAATTGAGCATTCCTAAGGCATCCAATTGGACCGTTATCCTCTATTTAGTGTTCTTAGAAGTCTTAACTTGCTAGTTTAGCTTTTGGACAACGTTTCGTTAGGCAAAGAAGCCAATACACCAAGTTAAGTTCAAAATTGCATGAAACGAGAAAAACTTGTCTATGCATATAACTGAGCATTCCTAAGGCATCAAATTGGACCGTTTTATTCTATTTAGTGTTCTTAGAAGTCTTAACTTGCTAGTTTAGCTTTTGGACAACGTTTCGTTAGGTAAAGAAGCCAATACACCAAGTTAAGTTCAAAATTGCACGAAACGAGAAAAACTTGTCTATGCGTAGAACTGAGCATTCCTAAGGCATCAAATTGGACCGTTATACTCTATTTAGCGTTCTTACAAGTCTTAACTTGCTAGTTTAGCTTTTGGACAACGTTTCGTTAGGTAAAGAAGCCAATAGCCCATGTTAAGTTCAAAATTGCTTGAAACGTGAAAAGCTTGTCTATGCGTAGAATTGAGCATTCCTAAGGCATCAAATTGGACCGTTATCCTCTATTTAGTGTTCTTTGAAGTCTTAACTTCCTAGTTTAGCTTTTGGACAACGTTTCGTTAGGTAAAGAAGCCAATAGACCAAGTTAAGTTCAAAATTGCACGAAACGCGAAAAAGTTGTTAATGCATAGAACTGAGCATTCCTAAGGCATCAAATTGGACCGTTATCCTCTATTTAGTGTTCTTAGAAGTCTTAACTTCCTAGTTTAGCTTTTGGACAACGTTTCGTTAGGTAAAGAAGCCAATAGACCAAGTTAAGTTCAAAATTGCACGAAACGCGAAAAAGTTGTTAATGCATAGAACTGAGCATTCCTAAGGCATCAAATTGGACCGTTATACTCTATTTAGTGTTCTTAGAAGTCTTAACTAGCTAGTTTAGCTTTTCGACAACGTTTCGTTACGTAAAGAAACCAATAGACCAAGTTAAGTTCAAAATTGCACGAAACGAGAAAAAGTTGTTAATGCATAGAACTGAGCATTCCTAAGGCATCAAATTGGACCGTTATACTCTATTTAGTATTCTTAGAAGTCTTAACTTGCTAGTTTAGCTTTTCGACAACGTTTCGTTACGTAAAGAAACCAATAGACCAAGTTAAGTTCAAAATTGCACGAAACGAGAAAAAGTTGTTAATGCATAGAACTGAGCATTCCTAAGGCATCAAATTGGACCGTTATACTCTATTTAGTGTTCTTAGAAGTCTTGACTTGCTAGTTTAGCTTTTGGACAACGTTTCGTTAGGTAAAGAAGCCAATAAACCATGTTAAGTTCAAAATTGCATGAAACGAGAAAAACTTGTCTATGCATAGAACTGAACATTCCTAAGGCATCAAATTGGACCGTTATACTCTATTTAGTGTTCTTAGAAGTCTTAACTTGCTAGTTTAGTTTTTAGACAACGTTTCATTAGGTAAAGAAGCCAATAGACCAAGTTAAGTTCAAAATTGCACGAAACGAGAAAAACTTGTCTATGCATAGAACTGAGCATTCCTACGGTGTCAAATTGGACCGTTATACTCTATTTAGTGTTCTTAGAAGTCTTAACTTGCTAGTTTAGCTTTTGGACAACGTTTCGTTACGTAAAGAAGCCAATAGACTAAGTTAACTTCAAAATTGCACGAAACGAGAAAAACTTGTTTATGCGTAGAACTGAGCATTCATAAGGCATCAAATTGGACCGTTATACTCTATTTAGTGTTATTAGAAGTCTTAACTTGCTAGTTTAGCTTTTGGACAACGTTTTGTTAGGTAAAGAAGCCAATAGACTAAGTTAAGTTCAAAATTGCACGAAACGAGAAAAACTTGTCTATGCATAGAACTGAGCATTCCTAAGGCATCAAATTGGACCGTTATACTCTATTTAGTGTTCTTAGAAGTCTTAACGTGCTAGTTTAGCTTTTAGAAAACGTTTCGTTAGGTAAATAAGCCAATAGACCAAGTTAAGTTCAAAATTGCACGAAACGTGAAAAGCTTGTCTATGCATCGAATTGAGCATTCCTAAGGCATCAAATTGGACTGTTATACTCTATTTAATGTTCTTAAAAGTCTTAACTTGCTAGTTTAGCTTTTGAACAACGTTTCGTTAGGTAAAGAAGCCAATAGCCCATGTTAAGTTCAAAATTGCACGAAACGTGAAAAACTTGTCTATGCATAGAATTGAGCATTCCTAAGGCATCAAATTGGACCGTTATCCTCTATTTAGTGTTCTTAGAAGTCTTAACTTGATAGTTTAGCTTTTGAACAACGTTTCGTTAGATAAAGAAGCCAATAGCCCATGTTAAGTTCAAAATTGCACGAAACGTGAAAAACTTGTCTATGCATAGAATTGAGCATCACTAAAGCATCAAATTGGACCGTTATCCTCTATTTAGTGTTCTTAGAAGTCTTAACTTGCTAGTTTAGCTTTTGGACAACGTTTCGTTAGGTAAAGAAGCCAATACACCAAGTTAAGTTCAAAATTGCACGAAACGAGAAAAACTTGTCTATGCGTAGAACTGAGCATTCCTAAGGCATCAAATTGGACCGGTATCCTCTATTTAGTGTTCTTAGAAGTCTTAACTTGAGAGTTTAGCTTTTCCACAACGTTTCGTTAGGTAAAGAAGCCAATAGCCCATGTTAAGTTCAAAATTGCAAGAAATGTGAAAAGCTTATCTATGCATCGAATTGAGCATTCCTAAGGCATCAAATTGGACCGTTATACTCTATTTAGTGTTCTAAGAAGTCTTAACTTGCTAGTTTAGCTTTTGAACAACGTCTCGTTAGGTAAAGAAGCCAATAGCCCATGTTAAGTTCAAAATTGCACGAAATGTGAAAAACTTGTCTATGCATAGAATTGAGCATTCCTAAGGCATCAAATTGGACCGTTATCCTCTATTTAGTGTTCCTAGAAGTCTTAACTTGCTAGTTTAGCTTTTGGACAACGTTTCGTTAGGAAAAGAAGCCAATAGACCAAGTTAAGTTCAAAATTGCACGAAACGAGAAAAACTTGTCTATGCATAGAACTGAGCATTCCTAAGGCATCAAATTGGACCGTTTTACTCTATTTAGTGTTCTTAAAAGCCTTAACTTGCTAGTTTAGCTTTTGGACAACGTTTCGTTAGGTAAAGAAGCCAACACACCAAGTTAAGTTCAAAATTGCACGAAACGAGAAAAACTTGTCTATACGTAGAACTGAGCATTCATAAGGCATCAAATTGGAACGTTATACTCTATTTAGTGTTCTTAGAAGTCTTAACTTGCTAGTTTACCTTTTGGACAACGTTTCGTTAGGTAAAGAAGCCAATAGCCCATGTTAAGTTCAAAATTGCACGAAACGTGAAAAACTTGTCTATGCATAGAATTGAGCATTCCTAAAGCATCAAATTGGACCGTTATCCTCTATTTAGTGTTCTTAGAAGTCTTAACTTCCTAGTTTAGCTTTTGGACAACGTTTCGTTAGGTAAAGAAGACAATAGACCAAGTTAAGTTCAAAATTGCACGAAACGAGAAAAACTTGTCTATGCATAGAACCGAGCATTCCTAAGGCATCAAATTAGACCGTTATACTCTATTTAGTGTTCTTAGAAGTCTTAAATTGCTGGTTTAGCTTTTGTACAACGTTTCGTTAGCTAAATAAGCCAATAAACCATGTTAAGTTCAAAATTGCACGAAACGTGAAAAATTTGTCTATGCACAGAATTGAGCATTCGTAAGGCATCAAATTGGACCGTTATACTCTATTTAATGTTCTTTGAAGTCTTAACTTGATAGTTTAGCCTTTCGACAACGTTTCGTTACGTAAAGAAACCAATAGACCAAGTTAAGTTCAAAATTGCACGAAACGAGAAAAAGTTGTTAATGCATAGAACTGAGCATTCCTAAGGCATCAAATTGGACCGTTATACTCTATTTAGTGTTCTTAGAAGTCTTAACTTGCTAGTTTAGCTTTTGGACAACGTTTCGTTAGGTAAAGAAGCCAATAAACCATGTTAAGTTCAAAATTGCACGAAACGAGAAAAACTTGTCTATGCATAGAACTGAGCGTTCCTAAGGGATCAAATTGTGCCGTTATACTCTATTTAGTGTTCTTAGAAGTCTTAGCATGCTAGTTTAGCTTTTGGACAACGTTTCATTACGTAAACAAGCCAATAGACCAAGTTAAGTTCAAAGCTGCACGAAACGAGAAAAACTTGTCTATGCATAGAACTGAGCATTCCTAAGGCATCAAATTGGACCGTTATACTCTATTTAGTGTTCTTAGAAGTCTTAACTTGCTAGTTTAGCTTTTGGACAACGTTTCGTTAGGTAAAGAAGCCAATAGACCAAGTTAAGTTCAAAATTGCACGAAACGAGAAAAACTTGTCTATGCATAGAACTGAGCATTCCGAAGGCATCAAATTGGACTGTTATACTCTATTTAGTGTTCTTAGAAGTCTTAACTTGCTAGTTTAGCTTTTGGACAACGTTTCGTTAGGTAAAGAAGCCAATAGAATAAGTTAAGTTCAAAATTGCACGAAACGAGAAAAACTTGTCTATGCATAGAACTGAGCATTCCTAAGGCATCAAATTGGACCGTTATACTCTATTTAGTGTTCTTAGAAGTCTTAACGTGATAGTTTAGCTTTTGGACGACGTTCCGTTAGGTAAAGAAGCCAATAGACCAAGTTAAGTTCAAAATTGCACGAAACATGAAAAGCTTGTCTATGCATCGAATTGAGCATTTCTAAGGCATCAAATTGGACCGTTATACTCTATTTAGTGTTCTCAGAAGTCTTAACTTGCTAGTTTAGCATTTTGACAACGTTTCGTTAGGTAGAGAAGCCAATAGACCAAGTTAAGTTCAAAATTGCACGAAACATGAAAAACTTGTCTATGCATAGAACTGAGCATTCCGAAGGCATCAAATTGGACTGTTATACTCTATTTAGTGTTCTTAGAAGTCTTAACTTGCTAGTTTAGCTTTTGGACAACGTTTCGTTAGGTAAAGAAGCCAAGAGAATAAGTTAAGTTCAAAATTGCACGAAACGAGAAAAACTTGTCTATGCATGGAACCGAGCATTCCTAAGGCATCAAATTAGACCGTTATACTCTATTTAGTGTTCTTAGAAGTCTTAAATTGCTGGTTTAGCTTTTGTACAACGTTTCGTTAGCTAAATAAGCCAATAAACCATGTTAAGTTCAAAATTGCACGAAACGTGAAAAATTTGTCTATGCACAGAATTGAGCATTCGTAAGGCATCAAATTGGACCGTTATACTCTATTTAATGTTCTTTGAAGTCTTAACTTGATAGTTTAGCTTTTCGACAACGTTTCGTTACGTAAAGAAACCAATAGACCAAGTTAAGTTCAAAATTGCACGAAACGAGAAAAAGTTGTTGATGCATAGAACTGAGCATTCCTAAGGCATCAAATTGGACCGTTATACTCTATTTAGTGTTCTTAGAAGTCTTAACTTGCTAGTTTAGCTTTTGGACAACGTTTCGTTAGGTAAAGAAGCCAATAAACCATGTTAAGTTCAAAATTGCACGAAACGAGAAAAACTTGTCTATGCATAGAACTGAGCGTTCCTAAGGGATCAAATTGTACCGTTATACTCTATTTAGTGTTCTTAGAAGTCTTAGCTTGCTAGTTTAGCTTTTGGACAACGTTTCATTACGTAAACAAGCCAATAGACCAAGTTAAGTTCAAAGCTGCACGAAACGAGAAAAACTTGTCTATGCATAGAACTGAGCATTCCTAAGGCATCAAATTGGACCGTTATACTCTATTTAGTGTTCTTAGAAGTCTTAACTTGCTAGTTTAGCTTTTGGACAACGTTTCGTTAGGTAATGAAGCCAATACACCAAGTTAAGTTCAAAATTGCACGAAACGAGAAAAACTTGTCTATGCATAGAACTGAGCATTCCGAAGGCATCAAATTGGACTGTTATACTCTATTTAGTGTTCTTAGAAGTCTTAACTTGCTAGTTTAGCTTTTGGACAACGTTTCGTTAGGTAAAGAAGCCAATAGAATAAGTTAAGTTCAAAATTGCACGAAACGAGAAAAACTTGTCTATGCATAGAACTGAGCATTCCTAAGGCATCAAATTGGACCGTTATACTCTATTTAGTGTTCTTAGAAGTCTTAACGTGATAGTTTAGCTTTTGGACGACGTTCCGTTAGGTAAAGAAGCCAATAGACCAAGTTAAGTTCAAAATTGCACGAAACATGAAAAGCTTGTCTATGCATCGAATTGAGCATTTCTAAGGCATCAAATTGGACCGTTATACTCTATTTAGTGTTCTCAGAAGTCTTAACTTGCTAGTTTAGCATTTTGACAACGTTTCGTTAGGTAGAGAAGCCAATAGACCAAGTTAAGTTCAAAATTGCACGAAACATGAAAAACTTGTCTATGCATAGAACTGAGCATTCCTGTGGTGTCAAATTGGACCGTTATACTCTATTTAGTGTTCTTAGAAGTCTTAACTTCCTAGTTTAACTTTTGGACAACGTTTCGTTAGGTAAAGAAGCCAATAGACCAAGTTAAGTTCAAAATTGCACGGAACGAGAAACACTTGTCTATGCATAGAACTGAGCATTCCTAAGGCATCAAATTAGACCGTTATACTCTATTTAGTGTTCTTAGAAGTCTTAGCTTGCTAGTTTGGCTTTTGGACAACGTTTCGTTAGGTAAATAAGCCAATAAACGAGGTTAAGTTCAAAATTGTACGAAACGAGAAAAACTTGTCTATGCATAGAACTGAGCATTCCTAAGGCATCAAATTGGACCGTTATACTCTATTTAGTGTTCTTAGAAGTCTTAACTTGCTAGTTTAGCTTTTGGACAACGTTTCGTTAGGTAAAGAAGCCAATAGACCAAGTTAAGTTCAAAATTGCACGAAACGAGAAAAACTTGTCTATGCATAGAACTGAGCATTCCGAAGGCATCAAATTGGACTGTTATACTCTATTTAGTGTTCTGAGAAGTCTTAACTTGCTAGTTTAGCTTTTGGACAACGTTTCGTTAGGTAAAGAAGCCAATAGAATAAGTTAAGTTCAAAATTGCACGAAACGAGAAAAACTTGTCTATGCATAGAACTGAGCATTCCTAAGGCATCAAATTGGACCGTTATACTCTATTTAGTGTTCTTAGAAGTCTTAACGTGATAGTTTAGCTTTTGGACGACGTTCCGTTAGGTAAAGAAGCCAATAGACCAAGTTAAGTTCAAAATTGCACGAAACATGAAAAGCTTGTCTATGCATCGAATTGAGCATTTCTAAGGCATCAAATTGGACCGTTATACTCTATTTAGTGTTCTCAGAAGTCTTAACTTGCTAGTTTAGCATTTTGACAACGTTTCGTTAGGTAGAGAAGCCAATAGACCAAGTTAAGTTCAAAATTGCACGAAACATGAAAAACTTGTCTATGCATAGAACTGAGCATTCCTGCGGTGTCAAATTGGACCGTTATACTCTATTTAGTGTTCTTAGAAGTCTTAACTTCCTAGTTTAGCTTTTGGACAACGTTTCGTTAGGTAAAGAAGCCAATAGACCAAGTTAAGTTCAAAATTGCACGGAACGAGAAACACTTGTCTATGCATAGAACTGAGCATTCCTAAGGCATCAAATTAGACCGTTATACTCTATTTAGTGTTCTTAGAAGTCTTAGCTTGCTAGTTTGGCTTTTGGACAACGTTTCGTTAGGTAAATAAGCCAATAAACGAGGTTAAGTTCAAAATTGTACGAAACGAGAAAAACTTGTCTATGCATAGAACTGAGCATTCCTAAGGCATCAAATTGGACCGTTATACTCTACTTAGTGTTCTTAGAAGTCTTAACGTGCTAGTTTAGCTTTTAGAAAACGTTTCGTTAGGTAAATAAGCCAATAGACCAAGTTAAGTTCAAAATTGCACGAAACGTGAAAAGCTTGTCTATGCATCGAATTGAGCATTCCTAAGGCATCAAATTGGACCGTTATACTCTATTTAGTGTTCTAAGAATTCTTAACTTGGTAGTTTAGCTTTTGGACAACGTTTCGTTAGGTAAAGAAGCCAATACACCAAGTTAAGTTCAAAATTGCACGAAACGAGAAAAACTTGTCTATGCATAGAACTGAGCATTCCTAAGGCATCAAATTGGACTGTTATACTTTATTTAGTGTTCTTAGAAGTCTTAACTTGCTAGTTTAGCTTTTGGACAACGTTTCGTTAGGTAAAGAAGCCAATAGACTAAGTTAAGTTCAAAATTGCACGAAACGAGAAAAACTTGTCTATGCATAGAACTGAGCATTCCTAAGGCATCAAATTGAACCGTTATGCTCTATTTAGTGTTCTTAGCAGTCTTAACGTGATAGTTTAGCTTTTGGACGACGTTCCGTTAGGTAAAGAAGCCAATAGACCAAGTTAAGTTCAAAATTGCACGAAACATGAAAAGCTTGTCTATGCATCGAATTGAGCATTTCTAAGGCATCAAATTGGACCGTTATACTCTATTTAGTGTTCTTAGAAGTCTTAACTTGCTAGTTTAGCATTTGGACAACGTTTCGTTAGGCAGAGAAGCCAATAGACCAAGTTAAGTTCAAAATTGCACGAAACATGAAAAACTTGTCTATGCATAGAACTGAGCATTCCTGCGGTGTCAAATTGGACCGTTAAACTCTATTTAGTGTTCTTAGAAGTCTTAACTTCCTAGTTTAGCTTTTGGACAACATTTCGTTAGGTAAATAAGCCAATAGACCAAGTTAAGTTCAAAATTGCACGAAACGAGAAAAACTTGTCTATGCATAGAACTGAGCATTCCTAAGGCATCAAATTAGACCGTTATACTCTATTTAGTGTTCTTAGAAGTCTTAACTTGCTAGTTTGGCTTTTGGACAACGTTTCGTTAGGTAAAGAAGCCAATAAACCATGTTAAGTTCAAAATTGTACGAAACGAGAAAAACTTGTCTATGCATAGAACTGAGCATTCCTAAGGCATCAAATTGGACCGTTATACTCTACTTAGTGTTATTAGAAGTCTTAACATGCTAGTTTAGCTTTTAGAAAACGTTTCGTTAGGTAAATAAGCCAATAGACCAAGTTAAGTTCAAAATTGCACGAAACGTGAAAAGCTTGTCTATGCATCGAATTGAGCATTCCTAAGGCATCAAATTGGACCGTTATACTCTATTTAATGTTCTTAAAAGTCTTAACTTGCTAGTTTAGCTTTTGAACAACGTTTCGTTAGGTAAAGAAGCCAATAGCCCATGTTAAGTTCAAAATTGCACGAAACGTGAAAAACTTGTCTATGCATAGAATTGAGCATTCCTAAGGCATCAAATTGGACCGTTATCCTCTATTTAGTGTTCTTAGAAGTCTTAACTTGCTAGTTTAGCTTTTGAACAACGTTTCGTTAGGTAAAGAAGCCAATAGCCCATGTTAAGTTCAAAATTGCACGAAACGTGAAAAACTTGTCTATGCATAGAATTGAACATTCCTAGAGCATCAAATTGGACCGTTATCCTCTATTTAGTGTTCTTAGAAGTCTTAACTTGCTAGTTTAGCTTTTGGACAACGTTTCGTTAGGTAAAGAAGTCAATACACCAAGTTAAGTTCAAAATTGCACGAAACGAGAAAAACTTGTCTATGCGTAGAACTGAGCATTCCTAAGGCATCAAATTGGACCGGTATCCTCTATTTAGTGTTCTTAGAAGTCTTAACTTGCGAGTTTAGCTTTTCCACAACGTTTCGTTAGGTAAAGAAGCCAATAGCCCATGTTAAGTTCAAAATTGCACGAAATGTGAAAAGCTTGTCTATGCATCGAATTGAGAATTCCTAAGGCATCAAATTGGACCGTTATACTCTATTTAGTGTTCTAAGAAGTCTTAACTTGCTAGGTTAGCTTTTGAACAACGTCTCGTTAGGTAAAGAAGCCAATAGCCCATGTTAAGTTCAAAATTGCACGAAATGTGAAAAACTTGTCTATGCATAGAATTGAGCATTCCCAAGGCATCAAATTGGACCGTTATCCTCTATTTAGTGTTCTTAGAAGTCATAACTTGCTAGTTTAGCTTTTGGACAACGTTTCGTTAGGTAAAGAAGCCAATAAACCATGTTAAGTTCAAAATTGTACGAAACGAGAAAAACTTGTCTATGCATAGAACTGAGCATTCCTAAGGCATCAAATTGGACCGTTATACTCTACTTAGTGTTATTGGAAGTCTTAACGTGCTAGTTTAGCTTTTAGAAAACGTTTCGTTAGGTAAATAAGCCAATAGACCAAGTTAAGTTCAAAATTGCACGAAACGTGAAAAGCTTGTCTATGCATCGAATTGAGCATTCCTAAGGCATCAAATTGGACCGTTATACTCTATTTAATGTTCTTAAAAGTCTTAACTTGCTAGTTTAGCTTTTGAACAACGTTTCGTTAGGTAAAGAAGCCAATAGCCCATGTTAAGTTCAAAATTGCACGAAACGTGAAAAACTTGTCTATGCATAGAATTGAGCATTCCTAAGGCATCAAATTGGACCGTTATCCTCTATTTAGTGTTCTTAGAAGTCTTAACTTGCTAGTTTAGCTTTTGAACAACGTTTCGTTAGGTAAAGAAGCCAATAGCCCATGTTAAGTTCAAAATTGCACGAAACGTGAAAAACTTGTCTATGCATAGAATTGAGCATTCCTAAAGCATCAAATTGGACCGTTATCCTCTATTTAGTGTTCTTAGAAGTCTTCACTTGCTAGTTTAGCTTTTGGACAACGTTTCGTTAGGTAAAGAAGTCAATACACCAAGTTAAGTTCAAAATTGCACGAAACGAGAAAAACTTGTCTATGCGTAGAACTGAGCATTCCTAAGGCATCAAATTGGACCGGTATCCTCTATTTAGTGTTCTTAGAAGTCTTAACTTGCGAGTTTAGCTTTTCCACAACGTTTCGTTAGGTAAAGAAGCCAATAGCCCATGTTAAGTTCAAAATTGCACGAAATGTGAAAAGCTTGTCTATGCATCGAATTGAGAATTCCTAAGGCATCAAATTGGACCGTTATACTCTATTTAGTGTTCTAAGAAGTCTTAACTTGCTAGGTTAGCTTTTGAACAACGTTTCGTTAGGCAAAGAAGCCAATAGCCCATGTTAAGTTCAAAATTGCACGAAACGTGAAAAACTTGTCTATGCATAGAATTGAGCATTCCTAAGGCATCAAATTGGACCGTTATCCTCTATTTAGTGTTCTTAGAAGTCTTAACTTGCTAGTTTAGCTTTTGAACAACGTTTCGTTAGGTAAAGAAGCCAATAGCCCATGTTAAGTTCAAAATTGCACGAAACGTGAAAAACTTGTCTATGCATAGAATTGAGCATTCCTAAAGCATCAAATTGGACCGTTATCCTCTATTTAGTGTTCTTAGAAGTCTTAACTTGCTAGTTTAGCTTTTGGACAACGTTTCGTTAGGTAAAGAAGTCAATACACCAAGTTAAGTTCAAAATTGCACGAAACGAGAAAAACTTGTCTATGCGTAGAACTGAGCATTCCTAAGGCATCAAATTGGACCGGTATCCTCTATTTAGTGTTCTTAGAAGTCTTAACTTGCGAGTTTAGCTTTTCCACAACGTTTCGTTAGGTAAAGAAGCCAATAGCCCATGTTAAGTTCAAAATTGCACGAAATGTGAAAAGCTTGTCTATGCATCGAATTGAGCATTCCTAAGGCATCAAATTGGACCGTTATACTCTATTTAGTGTTCTAAGAAGTCTTAACTTGCTAGGTTAGCTTTTGAACAACGTCTCGTTAGGTAAAGAAGCCAATAGCCCATGTTAAGTTCAAAATTGCACGAAATGTGAAAAACTTGTCTATGCATAGAATTGAGCATTCCCAAGGCATCAAATTGGACCGTTATCCTCTATTTAGTGTTCTTAGAAGTCTTAGCTTGCTAGTTTGGCTTTTGGACAACGTTTCGTTAGGTAAATAAGCCAATAAACGAGGTTAAGTTCAAAATTGTACGAAACGAGAAAAACTTGTCTATGCATAGAACTGAGCATTCCTAAGGCATCAAATTGGACCGTTATACTCTACTTAGTGTTCTTAGAAGTCTTAACGTGCTAGTTTAGCTTTTAGAAAACGTTTCGTTAGGTAAATAAGCCAATAGACCAAGTTAAGTTCAAAATTGCACGAAACGTGAAAAGCTTGTCTATGCATCGAATTGAGCATTCCTAAGGCATCAAATTGGACCGTTATACTCTATTTAGTGTTCTAAGAATTCTTAACTTGGTAGTTTAGCTTTTGGACAACGTTTCGTTAGGTAAAGAAGCCAATACACCAAGTTAAGTTCAAAATTGCACGAAACGAGAAAAACTTGTCTATGCATAGAACTGAGCATTCCTAAGGCATCAAATTGGACTGTTATACTTTATTTAGTGTTCTTAGAAGTCTTAACTTGCTAGTTTAGCTTTTGGACAACGTTTCGTTAGGTAAAGAAGCCAATAGACTAAGTTAAGTTCAAAATTGCACGAAACGAGAAAAACTTGTCTATGCATAGAACTGAGCATTCCTAAGGCATCAAATTGAACCGTTATGCTCTATTTAGTGTTCTTAGCAGTCTTAACGTGATAGTTTAGCTTTTGGACGACGTTCCGTTAGGTAAAGAAGCCAATAGACCAAGTTAAGTTCAAAATTGCACGAAACATGAAAAGCTTGTCTATGCATCGAATTGAGCATTTCTAAGGCATCAAATTGGACCGTTATACTCTATTTAGTGTTCTTAGAAGTCTTAACTTGCTAGTTTAGCATTTGGACAACGTTTCGTTAGGCAGAGAAGCCAATAGACCAAGTTAAGTTCAAAATTGCACGAAACATGAAAAACTTGTCTATGCATAGAACTGAGCATTCCTGCGGTGTCAAATTGGACCGTTATACTCTATTTAGTGTTCTTAGAAGTCTTAACTTCCTAGTTTAGCTTTTGGACAACGTTTCGTTAGGTAAATAAGCCAATAGACCAAGTTAAGTTCAAAATTGCACGAAACGAGAAAAACTTGTCTATGCATAGAACTGAGCATTCCTAAGGCATCAAATTAGACCGTTATACTCTATTTAGTGTTCTTAGAAGTCTTAACTTGCTAGTTTGGCTTTTGGACAACGTTTCGTTAGGTAAAGAAGCCAATAAACCATGTTAAGTTCAAAATTGTACGAAACGAGAAAAACTTGTCTATGCATAGAACTGAGCATTCCTAAGGCATCAAATTAGACCGTTATACTCTACTTAGTGTTATTAGAAGTCTTAACATGCTAGTTTAGCTTTTAGAAAACGTTTCGTTAGGTAAATAAGCCAATAGACCAAGTTAAGTTCAAAATTGCACGAAACGTGAAAAGCTTGTCTATGCATCGAATTGAGCATTCCTAAGGCATCAAATTGGACCGTTATACTCTATTTAATGTTCTTAAAAGTCTTAACTTGCTAGTTTAGCTTTTGAACAACGTTTCGTTAGGTAAAGAAGCCAATAGCCCATGTTAAGTTCAAAATTGCACGAAACGTGAAAAACTTGTCTATGCATAGAATTGAGCATTCCTAAGGCATCAAATTGGACCGTTATCCTCTATTTAGTGTTCTTAGAAGTCTTAACTTGCTAGTTTAGCTTTTGAACAACGTTTCGTTAGGTAAAGAAGCCAATAGCCCATGTTAAGTTCAAAATTGCACGAAACGTGAAAAACTTGTCTATGCATAGAATTGAGCATTCCTAGAGCATCAAATTGGACCGTTATCCTCTATTTAGTGTTCTTAGAAGTCTTAACTTGCTAGTTTAGCTTTTGGACAACGTTTCGTTAGGTAAAGAAGTCAATACACCAAGTTAAGTTCAAAATTGCACGAAACGAGAAAAACTTGTCTATGCGTAGAACTGAGCATTCCTAAGGCATCAAATTGGACCGGTATCCTCTATTTAGTGTTCTTAGAAGTCTTAACTTGCGAGTTTAGCTTTTCCACAACGTTTCGTTAGGTAAAGAAGCCAATAGCCCATGTTAAGTTCAAAATTGCACGAAATGTGAAAAGCTTGTCTATGCATCGAATTGAGAATTCCTAAGGCATCAAATTGGACCGTTATACTCTATTTAGTGTTCTAAGAAGTCTTAACTTGCTAGGTTAGCTTTTGAACAACGTCTCGTTAGGTAAAGAAGCCAATAGCCCATGTTAAGTTCAAAATTGCACGAAATGTGAAAAACTTGTCTATGCATAGAATTGAGCATTCCCAAGGCATCAAATTGGACCGTTATCCTCTATTTAGTGTTCTTAGAAGTCATAACTTGCTAGTTTAGCTTTTGGACAACGTTTCGTTAGGTAAAGAAGCCAATAAACCATGTTAAGTTCAAAATTGTACGAAACGAGAAAAACTTGTCTATGCATAGAACTGAGCATTCCTAAGGCATCAAATTGGACCGTTATACTCTACTTAGTGTTATTGGAAGTCTTAACGTGCTAGTTTAGCTTTTAGAAAACGTTTCGTTAGGTAAATAAGCCAATAGACCAAGTTAAGTTCAAAATTGCACGAAACGTGAAAAGCTTGTCTATGCATCGAATTGAGCATTCCTAAGGCATCAAATTGGACCGTTATACTCTATTTAATGTTCTTAAAAGTCTTAACTTGCTAGTTTAGCTTTTGAACAACGTTTCGTTAGGTAAAGAAGCCAATAGCCCATGTTAAGTTCAAAATTGCACGAAACGTGAAAAACTTGTCTATGCATAGAATTGAGCATTCCTAAGGCATCAAATTGGACCGTTATCCTCTATTTAGTGTTCTTAGAAGTCTTAACTTGCTAGTTTAGCTTTTGAACAACGTTTCGTTAGGTAAAGAAGCCAATAGCCCATGTTAAGTTCAAAATTGCACGAAACGTGAAAAACTTGTCTATGCATAGAATTGAGCATTCCTAAAGCATCAAATTGGACCGTTATCCTCTATTTAGTGTTCTTAGAAGTCTTCACTTGCTAGTTTAGCTTTTGGACAACGTTTCGTTAGGTAAAGAAGTCAATACACCAAGTTAAGTTCAAAATTGCACGAAACGAGAAAAACTTGTCTATGCGTAGAACTGAGCATTCCTAAGGCATCAAATTGGACCGGTATCCTCTATTTAGTGTTCTTAGAAGTCTTAACTTGCGAGTTTAGCTTTTCCACAACGTTTCGTTAGGTAAAGAAGCCAATAGCCCATGTTAAGTTCAAAATTGCACGAAATGTGAAAAGCTTGTCTATGCATCGAATTGAGAATTCCTAAGGCATCAAATTGGACCGTTATACTCTATTTAGTGTTCTAAGAAGTCTTAACTTGCTAGGTTAGCTTTTGAACAACGTTTCGTTAGGTAAAGAAGCCAATAGCCCATGTTAAGTTCAAAATTGCACGAATCGTGAAAAACTTGTCTATGCATAGAATTGAGCATTCCTAAGGCATCAAATTGGACCGTTATCCTCTATTTAGTGTTCTTAGAAGTCTTAACTTGCTAGTTTAGCTTTTGAACAACGTTTCGTTAGGTAAAGAAGCCAATAGCCCATGTTAAGTTCAAAATTGCACGAAACGTGAAAAACTTGTCTATGCATAGAATTGAGCATTCCTAAAGCATCAAATTGGACCGTTATCCTCTATTTAGTGTTCTTAGAAGTCTTAACTTGCTAGTTTAGCTTTTGGACAACGTTTCGTTAGGTAAAGAAGTCAATACACCAAGTTAAGTTCAAAATTGCACGAAACGAGAAAAACTTGTCTATGCGTAGAACTGAGCATTCCTAAGGCATCAAATTGGACCGGTATCCTCTATTTAGTGTTCTTAGAAGTCTTAACTTGCGAGTTTAGCTTTTCCACAACGTTTCGTTAGGTAAAGAAGCCAATAGCCCATGTTAAGTTCAAAATTGCACGAAATGTGAAAAGCTTGTCTATGCATCGAATTGAGCATTCCTAAGGCATCAAATTGGACCGTTATACTCTATTTAGTGTTCTAAGAAGTCTTAACTTGCTAGGTTAGCTTTTGAACAACGTCTCGTTAGGTAAAGAAGCCAATAGCCCATGTTAAGTTCAAAATTGCACGAAATGTGAAAAACTTGTCTATGCATAGAATTGAGCATTCCCAAGGCATCAAATTGGACCGTTATCCTCTATTTAGTGTTCTTAGAAGTCTTAACTTGCTAGTTTAGCTTTTGGACAACGTTTCGTTAGGTAAAGAAGCCAATAGCCCATGTTAAGTTCAAAATTGCACGAAATGTGAAAAGCTTGTCTATGCATCGAATTGAGCATTCCTAAGGCATCAAATTGGACCGTTATACTCTATTTAGTGTTCTAAGAAGTCTTAACTTGCTAGGTTAGCTTTTGAACAACGTCTCGTTAGGTAAAGAAGCCAATAGCCCATGTTAAGTTCAAAATTGCACGAAATGTGAAAAACTTGTCTATGCATAGAATTGAGCATTCCCAAGGCATCAAATTGGACCGTTATCCTCTATTTAGTGTTCTTAGAAGTCTTAGCTTGCTAGTTTGGCTTTTGGACAACGTTTCGTTAGGTAAATAAGCCAATAAACGAGGTTAAGTTCAAAATTGTACGAAACGAGAAAAACTTGTCTATGCATAGAACTGAGCATTCCTAAGGCATCAAATTGGACCGTTATACTCTACTTAGTGTTCTTAGAAGTCTTAACGTGCTAGTTTAGCTTTTAGAAAACGTTTCGTTAGGTAAATAAGCCAATAGACCAAGTTAAGTTCAAAATTGCACGAAACGTGAAAAGCTTGTCTATGCATCGAATTGAGCATTCCTAAGGCATCAAATTGGACCGTTATACTCTATTTAGTGTTCTAAGAATTCTTAACTTGGTAGTTTAGCTTTTGGACAACGTTTCGTTAGGTAAAGAAGCCAATACACCAAGTTAAGTTCAAAATTGCACGAAACGAGAAAAACTTGTCTATGCATAGAACTGAGCATTCCTAAGGCATCAAATTGGACTGTTATACTTTATTTAGTGTTCTTAGAAGTCTTAACTTGCTAGTTTAGCTTTTGGACAACGTTTCGTTAGGTAAAGAAGCCAATAGACTAAGTTAAGTTCAAAATTGCACGAAACGAGAAAAACTTGTCTATGCATAGAACTGAGCATTCCTAAGGCATCAAATTGAACCGTTATGCTCTATTTAGTGTTCTTAGCAGTCTTAACGTGATAGTTTAGCTTTTGGACGACGTTCCGTTAGGTAAAGAAGCCAATAGACCAAGTTAAGTTCAAAATTGCACGAAACATGAAAAGCTTGTCTATGCATCGAATTGAGCATTTCTAAGGCATCAAATTGGACCGTTATACTCTATTTAGTGTTCTTAGAAGTCTTAACTTGCTAGTTTAGCATTTGGACAACGTTTCGTTAGGCAGAGAAGCCAATAGACCAAGTTAAGTTCAAAATTGCACGAAACATGAAAAACTTGTCTATGCATAGAACTGAGCATTCCTGCGGTGTCAAATTGGACCGTTATACTCTATTTAGTGTTCTTAGAAGTCTTAACTTCCTAGTTTAGCTTTTGGACAACGTTTCGTTAGGTAAATAAGCCAATAGACCAAGTTAAGTTCAAAATTGCACGAAACGAGAAAAACTTGTCTATGCATAGAACTGAGCATTCCTAAGGCATCAAATTAGACCGTTATACTCTATTTAGTGTTCTTAGAAGTCTTAACTTGCTAGTTTGGCTTTTGGACAACGTTTCGTTAGGTAAAGAAGCCAATAAACCATGTTAAGTTCAAAATTGTACGAAACGAGAAAAACTTGTCTATGCATAGAACTGAGCATTCCTAAGGCATCAAATTAGACCGTTATACTCTACTTAGTGTTATTAGAAGTCTTAACATGCTAGTTTAGCTTTTAGAAAACGTTTCGTTAGGTAAATAAGCCAATAGACCAAGTTAAGTTCAAAATTGCACGAAACGTGAAAAGCTTGTCTATGCATCGAATTGAGCATTCCTAAGGCATCAAATTGGACCGTTATACTCTATTTAATGTTCTTAAAAGTCTTAACTTGCTAGTTTAGCTTTTGAACAACGTTTCGTTAGGTAAAGAAGCCAATAGCCCATGTTAAGTTCAAAATTGCACGAAACGTGAAAAACTTGTCTATGCATAGAATTGAGCATTCCTAAGGCATCAAATTGGACCGTTATCCTCTATTTAGTGTTCTTAGAAGTCTTAACTTGCTAGTTTAGCTTTTGAACAACGTTTCGTTAGGTAAAGAAGCCAATAGCCCATGTTAAGTTCAAAATTGCACGAAACGTGAAAAACTTGTCTATGCATAGAATTGAGCATTCCTAGAGCATCAAATTGGACCGTTATCCTCTATTTAGTGTTCTTAGAAGTCTTAACTTGCTAGTTTAGCTTTTGGACAACGTTTCGTTAGGTAAAGAAGTCAATACACCAAGTTAAGTTCAAAATTGCACGAAACGAGAAAAACTTGTCTATGCGTAGAACTGAGCATTCCTAAGGCATCAAATTGGACCGGTATCCTCTATTTAGTGTTCTTAGAAGTCTTAACTTGCGAGTTTAGCTTTTCCACAACGTTTCGTTAGGTAAAGAAGCCAATAGCCCATGTTAAGTTCAAAATTGCACGAAATGTGAAAAGCTTGTCTATGCATCGAATTGAGAATTCCTAAGGCATCAAATTGGACCGTTATACTCTATTTAGTGTTCTAAGAAGTCTTAACTTGCTAGGTTAGCTTTTGAACAACGTCTCGTTAGGTAAAGAAGCCAATAGCCCATGTTAAGTTCAAAATTGCACGAAATGTGAAAAACTTGTCTATGCATAGAATTGAGCATTCCCAAGGCATCAAATTGGACCGTTATCCTCTATTTAGTGTTCTTAGAAGTCATAACTTGCTAGTTTAGCTTTTGGACAACGTTTCGTTAGGTAAAGAAGCCAATAAACCATGTTAAGTTCAAAATTGTACGAAACGAGAAAAACTTGTCTATGCATAGAACTGAGCATTCCTAAGGCATCAAATTGGACCGTTATACTCTACTTAGTGTTATTGGAAGTCTTAACGTGCTAGTTTAGCTTTTAGAAAACGTTTCGTTAGGTAAATAAGCCAATAGACCAAGTTAAGTTCAAAATTGCACGAAACGTGAAAAGCTTGTCTATGCATCGAATTGAGCATTCCTAAGGCATCAAATTGGACCGTTATACTCTATTTAATGTTCTTAAAAGTCTTAACTTGCTAGTTTAGCTTTTGAACAACGTTTCGTTAGGTAAAGAAGCCAATAGCCCATGTTAAGTTCAAAATTGCACGAAACGTGAAAAACTTGTCTATGCATAGAATTGAGCATTCCTAAGGCATCAAATTGGACCGTTATCCTCTATTTAGTGTTCTTAGAAGTCTTAACTTGCTAGTTTAGCTTTTGAACAACGTTTCGTTAGGTAAAGAAGCCAATAGCCCATGTTAAGTTCAAAATTGCACGAAACGTGAAAAACTTGTCTATGCATAGAATTGAGCATTCCTAAAGCATCAAATTGGACCGTTATCCTCTATTTAGTGTTCTTAGAAGTCTTCACTTGCTAGTTTAGCTTTTGGACAACGTTTCGTTAGGTAAAGAAGTCAATACACCAAGTTAAGTTCAAAATTGCACGAAACGAGAAAAACTTGTCTATGCGTAGAACTGAGCATTCCTAAGGCATCAAATTGGACCGGTATCCTCTATTTAGTGTTCTTAGAAGTCTTAACTTGCGAGTTTAGCTTTTCCACAACGTTTCGTTAGGTAAAGAAGCCAATAGCCCATGTTAAGTTCAAAATTGCACGAAATGTGAAAAGCTTGTCTATGCATCGAATTGAGAATTCCTAAGGCATCAAATTGGACCGTTATACTCTATTTAGTGTTCTAAGAAGTCTTAACTTGCTAGGTTAGCTTTTGAACAACGTTTCGTTAGGTAAAGAAGCCAATAGCCCATGTTAAGTTCAAAATTGCACGAATCGTGAAAAACTTGTCTATGCATAGAATTGAGCATTCCTAAGGCATCAAATTGGACCGTTATCCTCTATTTAGTGTTCTTAGAAGTCTTAACTTGCTAGTTTAGCTTTTGAACAACGTTTCGTTAGGTAAAGAAGCCAATAGCCCATGTTAAGTTCAAAATTGCACGAAACGTGAAAAACTTGTCTATGCATAGAATTGAGCATTCCTAAAGCATCAAATTGGACCGTTATCCTCTATTTAGTGTTCTTAGAAGTCTTAACTTGCTAGTTTAGCTTTTGGACAACGTTTCGTTAGGTAAAGAAGTCAATACACCAAGTTAAGTTCAAAATTGCACGAAACGAGAAAAACTTGTCTATGCGTAGAACTGAGCATTCCTAAGGCATCAAATTGGACCGGTATCCTCTATTTAGTGTTCTTAGAAGTCTTAACTTGCGAGTTTAGCTTTTCCACAACGTTTCGTTAGGTAAAGAAGCCAATAGCCCATGTTAAGTTCAAAATTGCACGAAATGTGAAAAGCTTGTCTATGCATCGAATTGAGCATTCCTAAGGCATCAAATTGGACCGTTATACTCTATTTAGTGTTCTAAGAAGTCTTAACTTGCTAGGTTAGCTTTTGAACAACGTCTCGTTAGGTAAAGAAGCCAATAGCCCATGTTAAGTTCAAAATTGCACGAAATGTGAAAAACTTGTCTATGCATAGAATTGAGCATTCCCAAGGCATCAAATTGGACCGTTATCCTCTATTTAGTGTTCTTAGAAGTCTTAACTTGCTAGTTTAGCTTTTGGACAACGTTTCGTTAGGTAAAGAAGCCAATAGACCAAGTTAAGTTCAAAATTGCACGAAACGAGAAAAACTTGTCTATGCATAGAACTGAGCATTCCTAAGGCATCAAATTGGACCGTTTTACTCTATTTAGTGTTCTTAAAAGTCTTAACTTGCTAGTTTAGCTTTTGGACAACGTTTCGTTAGGTAAAGAAGCCAACACACCAAGTTAAGTTCAAAATTGCACGAAACGAGAAAAACTTGTCTATGTT
Source organism: Tripterygium wilfordii (assembly GCF_013401445.1). Taxonomy (NCBI): domain Eukaryota; kingdom Viridiplantae; phylum Streptophyta; class Magnoliopsida; order Celastrales; family Celastraceae; genus Tripterygium; species Tripterygium wilfordii. The sequence continues at coordinate 6,182,885 of NC_052249.1, read as the reverse complement.
AGGATGTATGGCACCACAAGAGGGGGGGTGAATTGTGTCCTTAGTCAAATTTAGACTAGGTCACTCCTTTTTCGGTTTCAAGGAATTATATCAAATTTCACCCTAAGCGGAAGCTAAATACCAAATTAAATTCTAGTGTATATGTATATGAGTCAAGGAGAACAATCAATTTAAACAAACTTGAATCTAGCAACCTAAATATCCAATTTCAAGTATGTATGATATGAGAATGCAATGCTAATTGAAATTGCTGGAAAGTAAAAGAGGCAAGAGATTTATAGTGGTTCGGCTTAACCCAAGCCTACTCCACTCCCCAAGTCCCACTTGGGAATTTCAAACACTCCATTATAGCTTGTTCAACCGAGTCAAGCGGAACTCATACAACCAGTGTTTTTGTAGCTCAAACACCAAACTTTACACACCGTGTGGTTTATAGCTCACCACACCAAACTCTACACACCGTGTGGTTTGTAGCTCACCACACTAACTCAATCAGCAAAATACAAGCTCAAAAATGGCTCTAAGAATAGCCGGGTATGAGATAAGTTTAGGCTCAAAGGCTGGCTCTTTAGTAGCTGGATTTGTAAGTGTCTAAGGCTCAAATGAAGCTCTTGAAAAGCTGGAATGGGAATGGTAAGCACAAAACTCAGATTTGAGAATTTTTTGGTTGCTAGGGTATGTGAAATTTTGAGTAGTGTATCAACCAACGAAAATCAGTTGTGATAAGGCTTGAATGGTGAAATGGAGATATAGATTGAAGCCTTATAGGTGCTGGAAATCAGATTGTTCAAGCAAGTAGAATGACTCTTGAGGAAATGATAAGAATCTGGTAAGAAAGACTCAAGAGTAACAATAAAGCTTTACTTGGCTAGTGTGTATGATCTCTCTTCAAAATCAAGTATGTAATCAAGGAATGAATGAGTGAAAGAATGAAAGCTTAGAAGATGACGAACACTTAAGAGAGAAAGAGTAATTTTCGGCCAAGTATATGCACCATAGACAAAGAGTTAGTTTTTATAGAAACTTGTGGAGTGTAAGCTCATGAAATGAGGGCCATTGGATTGATATGAAAGATATGGACCCTTGGATCATTAGAGACGTTAGAAGGCTTAGAGAAGTGTGAAAATGTTTACAACAAGTCTCTTTTGGTAGGAAGAAATAATGGCTTTTGGATGGATATAGACTTTGGAGGCATCTTGGAAGATACAACAATTGACTTGAGAAAAGTTTGTCTTTTAGGTGGAGTAAATCATGGCTTTTGGATGGATATAGACTTTAGATGCATCTTGAAAGATACAACAATTGACTTGAGAAAAGTTTGTCTCTTATGTGGAATAAATGATGGCCTTTGGATCAAATGAAGATTCAATTTTGGCCATAGGACGTAAAGTAGGAGAGATAAGAATAAAGCTTGAATCTTTGGCCATTGGATTAAAATGTGATTTTGATGTAGAGAGAATATGATCCATTGGATGTGGAGTGTCTTGGTGGGAAAGAGAAATGGTTTTGAAATAAAGCTTCCCACACATGTGAAGAGAAAAACTTGTCATAAGACTTGTTGTACCTCTTGTCTCCTCCTTTCAAATTAACTTTTCCTTCTCTTCTCTTTTTGGCTCCAAGTCTTCCAGTTAAGATGTAACTGATTAATTTTACTTCAATTGATCCCAATTAAGCTTCAAGACATCTTTGGCAAAACTTGATTATGTTGACCATGAAATTGACTTTCTTAATCATGTTTGACACTGATTAAGTCTTCATTACAGTTCGGTTAAGGTCACCATGTTGATACATGGCCAACTTGATCATCCTACACACAATTAAACTCAAGACATGCTATGTAAACCCTTTTAGGATTTCTTGCAATTAGTTCATGTTAGTTCAATAATCAAATCATCAAATAAGCACAATTGAACTAGTTTAATATAAGTCTTGAATTCCTAAACTAATCAAGTAGACATATGCACCTAGGTTTCTTAATACAATCAATAGATCAAAGTTCAATCAAAACATGCCGTTGTAATCACTCAAACATATATTCAACAGTCTATACGTAGAACTGAGCATTCATAAGGCATCAAATTGGAACGTTATACTCTATTTAGTGTTCTTAGAAGTCTTAACTTGCTAGTTTAGCTTTTGGACAACGTTTCGTTAGGTAAAGAAGCCAATAGCCCATGTTAAGTTCAAAATTGCACGAAACGTGAAAAACTTGTCTATGCATAGAATTGAGCATTCCTAAGGCATCAAATTGGACCGTTATCCTCTATTTAGTGTTCTTAGAAGTCTTAACTTCCTAGTTTAGCTTTTGGACAACGTTTCGTTAGGTAAAGAAGCCAATAGACCAAGTTAAGTTCAAAATTGCACGAAACGAGAAAAACTTGTCTATGCATAGAACCGAGCATTCCAAAGGCATCAAATTAGACCGTTATACTCTATTTAGTGTTCTTAGAAGTCTTAACTTGCTGGTTTAGCATTTGTACAACGTTTCGTTAGCTAAATAAGCCAATAAACCATGTTAAGTTCAAAATTGCACGAAACGTGAAAAATTTATCTATGCACAGAATTGAGCATTCCTAAGGCATCAAATTGGACCGTTATACTCTATTTAATGTTCTTTGAAGTCTTAACTTGATAGTTTAGCTTTTCGACAACGTTTCGTTACGTAAAGAAACCAATAGACCAAGTTAAGTTCAAAATTGCACGAAACGAGAAAAAGTTGTTAATGCATAGAACTGAGCATTCCTAAGGCATCAAATTGGACCGTTATACTATATTTAGTGTTCTTAGAAGTCTTAACTTGCTAGTTTAGCTTTTGGACAACGTTTCGTTAGGTAAAGAAGCCAATAAACCATGTTAAGTTCAAAATTGCACGAAACGTGAAAAACTTGTCTATGCATAGAACTGAGCATTCCTAAGGGATCAAATTGTACCGTTATACTCTATTTAGTGTTCTTAGAAGTCTTAGCTTGCTAGTTTAGCTTTTGGACAACGTTTCATTAGGTAAACAAGCCAATAGACCAAGTTAAGTTCAAAACTGCATGAAACGAGAAAAACTTGTCTATGCATAGAACTGAGCATTCCTAAGGCATCAAATTGGACCGTTATACTCTATTTAGTGTTCTTAGAAGTCTTAACTTGCTAGTTTAGCTTTTGGACAACGTTTCGTTAGGTAAAGAAGCCAATACACCAAGTTAAGTTCAAAATTGCACGAAACGAGAAAAACTTGTCTATGCATAGAACTGAGCATTCCTAAGGCATCAAATTGGACTGTTATACTCTATTTAGTGTTCTTAGAAGTCTTAACTTGCTAGTTTAGCTTTTGGACAACGTTTCGTTAGGTAAAGAAGCCAATAGACTAAGTTAAGTTCAAAATTGCACGAAACGAGAAAAACTTGTCTATGCATAGAACTGAGCATTCCTAAGGCATCAAATTGGACCGTTATACTCTATTTAGTGTTCTTAGAAGTCTTAAGGTGATAGTTTAGCTTTTGGACGACGTTCCGTTAGGTAAAGAAGCCAATAGACCAAGTTAAGTTCAAAATTGCACGAAACATGAAAAGCTTGTCTATGCATCGAATTGAGCATTTCTAAGGCATCAAATTGGACCGTTATACTCTATTTAGTGTTCTTAGAAGTCTTAACCTTCTAGTTTAGCATTTGGACAACGTTTCGTTAGGTAGAGAAGCCAATAGACCAAGTTAAGTTCAAAATTGCACGAAACATGAAAAACTTGTTTATGAATAGAACAAAGCATTCCTGCGGTGTCAAATTGGACCGTTGTACTCTATTTAGTATTCTTAGAAGTCTTATTTTCCTAGTTTAGCTTTTGGACAACGTTTCGTTAGGTAAAGAAGCCAATAGACCAAGTTAAGTTCAAAATTGCACGAAACGAGAAAAACTTGTCTATGCATAGAACTGAGCATTCCTAAGGCATCAAATTAGACCGTTATACTCTATTTAGTGTTCTTAGAAGTCTTAACTTGCTAGTTTAGCTTTGGACAACGTTTCGTTAGGTAAAGAAGCCAATAAACCATGTTAAGTTCAAAATTGCACGAAATGTGAAAAACTTGTCTATGCATAGAATTGAGCATTTCTAAGGCATCAAATTGGACCGTTATGCTCCATTTAGTGTTCTTAGAAGTCTTAGCTTGCTAGTTTAGCTTTTGGACGATGTTTCGTTAGGTAAAGAAGCCAATAGACCAAGTTAAGTTCAAAATTACACGAAACGAGAAAAACTTGTCTATGCATAGAACTGATCATTCCTAAGGCATCAAATTGGACCGTTATACTCTATTTAGTGTTCTTAGAAGTCTTAACTTTCTAGTTTAGCTTTTGGACAACGTTTCGTTAGGTAAAGAAGCCAATAGACCAAGTTAAGTTCAAAATTGCACGTAACGAGAAAAACTTTTCTATGCATAGAACTGAGCATTCCTAAGGCATCAAATTGGACCGTTATACTCTATTTAGTGTTCTTAGAAGTCTTAACTTGATAGTATAGCTTTTGGACAACGTTTCATTAGGTAAAGAAGCCAATAGACCAAGTTAAGTTAAAAATTGCATGAAACGAGAAAAACTTGTCTACACATAGAACTGAGCATTCCTAAGGCTTCAAATTGAACCGTTATACTCTAGTTAGTGTTCTACGATCTTTTAACTTGCTAGTTTAGCTTTTGGACAACGTTTCATTAGGTAAAGAAGCCAATAGACCAAGTTAAGTTCAAAATTGCAGGAAACGTGAAAAACTTATCTATGCATAGAATTGAACATTCCTAAAGCATCAAATTGAACCGTTATACTCTATTTAGTGTTCTTAGAAGTCTTAACTTTCTAGTTTAGCTTTTGGACAACGTTTCGTTAGCTAAAGAAGCCAATAGACCAAGTTAAGTTCAAAATTGCACGAAACGTGAAAAGCTTGTCTATGCATCGAATTGAGCATTTCTAAGCCATCAAATTAGACCGTTATACTCTATTTAGTGTTCTTAGAGGTCTTAACTTGCTAGTTTAGCTTTTGGACAACGTTTCGTTAGGTAAAGAAGCCAATAAACCATGTTAAGTTCAAAATTGCACGAAACGTGAAAAACATGTCTATGCATAGAATTGAGCATTCCTAAGGCATCAAATTCGACCGTTATACTCTATTTAGTGCTCCTAGAAGTCTTAACTTGCTAGTTTTTCTTTTGGACAACGTTTCGTTAGGTAAAGAAGCCAATAGACCAAGTTAAGTTCAAAATTGCACGAAACGAGAAAAACTTGTCTATGCATAGAACTGAGCATTCCTTAGGCATCAAATTAGACCGTTATACTCTATTTAGTGTTCTTAAAAGTCTTAACTTGCTAGTTTAGCTTTTGGACAACGTTTCGTTAGGTAAAGAAGCCAATAAACCATGTTAAGTTCAAAATCGCACGAAACGTGAAAAACTTGTCTATGCATAGAATTGAGCATTCCTAAGGCATCAAATTGGACCGTTATACTCTATTTAATGTTCTTTGAAGTCTTAACTTGCTAGTTTAGCTTTTCGACAACGTTTCGTTACGTAAAGAAACCAATAGACCAAGTTAAGTTCAAAATTGCACGAAACGAGAAAAAGTTGTCTATGCATAGAACTGAGCATTCCTAAGGCATCAAATGGGACCGTTATACTCTATTTAGTGTTCTTAGAAGTCTTAACTTTCTAGTTTAGCTTTTGGACAACGTTTCGTTAGGTAAAGAAGCCAATAAATCATGTTAAGTTCAAAATTGCACGAATCGTAAAAAACTTGTCTATGCGTAGAATTGAGCATTCCTAAGGCATCAAATTGGACCGTTATACTCTATTTAATGTTCTTTGAAGTCTTAACTTGCTAGTTTAGCTTTTCGACAACGTTTCGTTACGTAAAGAAACCAATAGACCAAGTTAAGTTCAAAATTGCACGAAACGAGAAAAACTTGTCTATGCATAGAACTGAGCATTCCTAAGGCATCAAATTGGACCGTTATACTCTATTTAGTGTTCTTTGAAGTCTTAACTTGCTAGTTTAGCTTTTGGACAACGTTTCCTTAGGTAAAGAAGCCAATAGACCAAGTTAAGTTCAAAATTGCACGAAACGAGAAAAACTCGTCTATGCATAGAATTGAGCATTCCTAAGGCATCAAATTGGACCGTTATACTCTATTTAGTGTTCTTAGAAGTCTTAACCTGATAGTTTAGCTTTTGGACAACGTTTCATTAGGTAAAGAAGCCAATAGACCAAGTTAAGTTCAAAATTGCACGAAACGAGAAAAACTTGGCTATGCATAGAACTGAGCATTCCTAAGGCATCAAATTGGACCGTTATACTCTATTTAGTGTTCTTAGAAGTCTTAACTTGCTAGTTTAGCTTTTGGACAACGTTTCATTAGGTAAAGAAGCCAATAGACCAAGTTAAGTTCAAAATTGCACGAAACGAGAAAAACTTGTCTATGCATAGAATTGAGCATTCCTAAGCCATCAAATTGGACCGTTATACTCTATTTAGTGTTCTTAGAAGTCTTAACCTGATAGTTTAGCTTTTGGACAACGTTTCATTAGGTAAAGAAGCCAATAGACCAAGTTAAGTTCAAAATTGCACGAAACGAGAAAAACTTGTCTATGCATAGAACTGAGCATTCCTAAGGCATCAAATTGGACCGTTATACTCTATTTAGTGTTCTTAGAAGTCTTAACCTGATAGTTTAGCTTTTGGACAACGTTTCATTAGGTAAAGAAGCCAATAGACCAAGTTAAGTTCAAAATTGCATGAAATGAGAAAAACTTGTCTATACATAGAACTGACCATTCCTAAGGCTTCAAATTGAACCGTTATACTCTAGTTAGTGTTCTACGATCTTTTAACTTGCTAGTTTAGCTTTTGGACAACGTTTCATTAGGTAAAGAAGCAAATAGACCAAGTTAAGTTCAAAAGTGCACGAAACGAGAAAAACTTGTCTATGCATAGAACTGAGCATTCTTAAGGCATCAAATTGGACCGTTATACTCTATTTAGTGTTCTTAGAAGTCTTAACTTGATAGTTTAGCTTTTGGACAATGTTTCATTAGGTAAAGAAGCCAATAGACCAAGTTAAGTTCAAAATTGCACGAAACGAGAAAAACTTGTCTACACATAGAACTGAGCATTCCTAAGGCTTGAAATTGAACCGTTATATTCTAGTTAGTGTTCTACGATCTTTTAACTTGCTAGTTTAGCTTTTGGACAACGTTTCATTAGGTAAAGAAGCCAATAGACCAAGTTAAGTTCAAAATTGCAGGAAACGTGAAAAACTTATCTATGCATAGAATTGAGCATTCCTAAGGCATCAAATTGAACCGTTATACTCTATTTAGTGTTCTTAGAAGTCTTAACTTGCTAGTTTAGCTTTTGGACAACGTTTCGTTAGGTAAAGAAGCCAATAGACCAAGTTAAGTTCAAAATTGCACGAAACGAGAAAAACTTGTCTATGCATAGAACTGAGCATTCCTAAGGCATCAAAGTGGACCGTTATACTCTATTTAGTGTTCTTAGAAGTCTTAACTTGCTAGTTTAGCTTTTGGACAACGTTTCGTTAGGTAAAGAAGCAAATAGACCAAGTTAAGTTCAAAATTGCACGAAACGTGAAAAGCTTGTCTATGCATCGAATTGAGCATTCCTAAGGCATCGAATTAGACCGTTATAATCTATTTAGTTTTCTTAGAAGTCTTAACTTGCTAGTTTAGCTTTTAGACAACGTTTCATTAGGTAAAGAAGCCAATAAACCATGTTAAGTTCAAAATTGCACGAAACGTGAAAAACTTGTCTATGCATAGAATTGAGCATTCCTAAGGTCTCAAATTCGACCGTTATACTCTATTTAGTGTTCCTAGAAGTCTTAACTTGCTAGTTTTTCTTTTGGACAACGTTTCGTTAGGTAAAGAAGCCAATAGACCAAGTTAAGTTCAAAATTGCACGAAACGAGAAAAACTTGTCTATGCATAGAACTGAGCATTCCTAAGGCATCAAATTGGACTGTTATACTCTATTTAGTGTTCTTAGAAGTCTTAACTTGCTAGTTTAGCTTTTGGACAACGTTTCGTTAGGTAAAGAAGCCAATACACCAAGTTAAGTTCGAAATTGCACGAAACGAGAAAAACTTGTCTATGCATAGAACTGAGCATTCCTAAGGCATCAAATTGGACTGTTATACTCTATTTAGTGTTCTTAGAAGTCTTAACTTGCTAGTTTAGCTTTTGGACAACGTTTCGTTAGGTAAAGAAGCCAATAGATTAAGTTAAGTTCAAAATTGCACGAAACGAGAAAAAGTTGTCTATGCATAGAACTGAGCATTCCTAAGGCATCAAATTGGACCGTTATACTCTATTTAGTGTTCTTAGAAGTCTTAACGTGATAGTTTAGCTTTTGGACGACGTTCCGTTAGGTAAAGAAGCCAATAGACCAAGTTAAGTTCAAAATTGCACGAAACATGAAAAGCTTGTCTATGCATCGAATTGAGCATTTCTAAGGCATCAAATTGGACCGTTATACTCTATTTAGTGTTCTTCGAAGTCTTAACTTGCTAGTTTAGCATTTGGACAACGTTTCGTTAGGTAGAGAAGCCAATAGACCAAGTTAAGTTCAAAATTGCACGAAACATGAAAAACTTGTCTATGCATAGAACTGAGCATTCCTGCGGTGTCAAATTGGACCGTTATACTCTATTTAGTGTTCTTAGAAGTCTTAACTTCCTAGTTTAGCTTTTGGACAACGTTTCGTTAGGTAAAGAAGCCAATAGACCAAGTTAAGTTCAAAATTGCAAGAAACGAGTAAAACTTGTTTATGCATAGAACTGAGCATTCCTAAGGCATCAAATTAGACCGTTATACTCTATTTAGTGTTCTTAGAAGTCTTAACTTGGTAGTTTAGCTTTTGGACAACGTTTCGTTAGGTAAAGAAACCAATAAACCATGTTAAGTTCAAAATTGCACGAAATGTGAAAAACTTGTCTATGCATAGAATTGAGCATTTCTAAGGCATCAAATTGGACCGTTATGCTCCATTTAGTGTTCTTAGAAGTCTTAGCTTGCTAGTTTAGCTTTTGGACGATGTTTCGTTAGGTAAAGAAGCCAATAGACCAAGTTAAGTTCAAAATTACACGAAACGAGAAAAACTTGTCTATGCATTGAACTGATCATTCCTAAGGCATCAAATTGGAACGTTATACTCTATTTAGTGTTCTTGGAAGTCTTACCTTGCTAGTTTAGCTTTTGGACAACGTTTCGTTAGGTAAAGAAGCCAATAGACTAAGTTAAGTTCAAAATTGCACGAAACAAGAAAAACTTGTCTATGCATAGAACTGAGCATTCCTAAGGCATCAAATTGGACTGTTATACTCTATTTAGTGTTCTTAGAAGTCTTAACTTGCTAGTTTAGCTTTTGGACAACGTTTCGTTAGGTAAAGAAGCCAATAGACTAAGTTAAGTTCAAAATTGCACGAAACGAGAAAAACTTGTCTATGCATAGAACTGAGCATTCCTAACGCATCAAATTGGACCGTTATACTCTATTTAGTGTTCTTAGAAGTCTTAACTTGCTAGTTTAGCTTTTGGACAACGTTTCGTTAGGTAAAGAAGCCAATAGACCAAGTTAAATTCAAAATTGCAAGAAACGAGAAAAACTTGTTTATGCATAGAACGAAGCTGAATATATGTCTATAGGGAGTTGTTGTGCTCAACTCTTATGGATTAGACAACAACTAAATGATTTTGGACTTAAATTAAAAGATATTCCTATATATTGTGATAATACTAGTGCCATTAGCCTTTCTAAAAATCCGGTGCATCATTCTAAGGCTAAACATATTGAAATTAGGCATCATTTTATTAGAGACCATGTGACTCAAGGGACAATTAAATTAGATTATGTGGACACAATAAACCAACTTGCGGACATACTAACGAAACCTCTAAACCAAGAGAGATTTGAATTTTTAAGAGGTAATCTTGGCATGAGAATGATTCCTTGATATGTGTATGAATTTTATGCATTGCTTATATTGAACACCTTTTGGATGCATTTACAAAATAAAGGGGGAGAAATATACCTTGAACTTTAAAGTTTGGTATGCATAGGTTAAGGGGGAGGAACTTGAATGTCATATTGTATAGACCTTGCCTATTGATACTTTACTTGTCTTGAATTGCAATTCCCTTGTGTTTATTGAAACATATGCTTATAGGAAGTTTAGTTGTGTGAAGCATAATGTGAGGGGGAGAGTTTCTCATGTGAATTAAAGAAAATAGCTCAAAGTTACATAAGTTATTTTGTAATCATCAAAAGGGGGAGAATGTTGAATATATGTTTGAGTGATTACAACGGCATGTTTTAATTGAACTTTGATCTATTGATTGTATTGAGAAACCTAGGTGCATATGCCTACTTGATTAGTTTAGGAATTCAAGACTTATATTAAACTAGTTCAATTGTGCTTATTTGATGATTTGATTATTGAACTAACATGAACTAATTGCAAGAAATCCTAAAAGGGTTTACATAGCATGTCTTGAGTTTAATTGTGTGTAGGATGATCAAGTTGGCCATGTATCAACATGGTGACCTTAACCGAACTGTAATGAAGACTTAATCAGTGTCAAACATGATTAAGAAAGTCAATTTCGTGGTCAACATAATCAAGTTTTGCCAAAGATGTCTTGGAGCTTAATTGGGATCAATTGAAGTAAAATTAACTTTCTAGTCAAAGTCAGAATCGACGGACGTGACGTGGCGGCTGACATGACATTGTTGACATGGCATTAATGACATGGCATTGTTGACATGGCATTGATGACATGGCAAAGAAGACAAGTTAACCATAGTTACATCTTAACTAGAAGAGTTGGAGCCAAAAGAGAAGAGAAGGAAAAGTTAATTTGAAAGGAGGAGACAAGAGGTACAACAAGTCTTATGACAAGTTTTTCTCTTCACATGTGTGGGAAGCTTTATTTCAAAACCATTTCTCTTTCCCACCAAGACACTCCACATCCAATGGATCATATTCTCTCTACATCAAAATCACATTTTAATCCAATGGCCAAAGATTCAAGCTTTATTCTTATCTCTCCTACTTTACATCCTATGGCCAAAATTGAATCTTCATTTGATCCAAAGGCCATCATTTATTCCACCTAAGAGACAAACTTTTCTCAAGTCAATTGTTGTATCTTTCAAGATGCATCTAAAGTCTATATCCATCCTAAAGCCATGATTTACTCCACCTAAAAGACAAACTTTTCTCAAGTCAATTGTTGTATCTTTCAAGATGGCCTCCAAAGTCTATATCCATCCAAAAGCCATTATTTCTTCCTACTAAAAAAGACTTGTTGTAATCATTTTCACACTTCTCTAAGCCTTCTAACGTCTATAATGATCCAAGGGTCCATATCTTTCATATCAATCCAATGGCCCTCATTTCATGAGCTTACACTCCACAATTTCTATAAAAACTAACTCTTTGTCTATGGTGCATAGACTTGGCCGAAAATTACTCTTTCTCTCTTAAGTGTTCTTCATCTTCTAAGCTTTCATTCTTTCACTCATTCATTCCTTGATTACATACTTGATTTTGAAGAGAGATCATATACACTAGCCAAGCAAAGCTTTATTGTACCTCTTGAGCCTTTCTTACTTGATTCTTATCATTTCCTCAAGAGCCATTTTCTTGCTTGAACAATCTGATTTCCTGAACATAAAAGGCCATTCTGAAACTTTCATTTCATACATTTGAGCCTTCATCACTTGATTCAAGCTAGTTGCTACATATTCAAGGTCCACAAACCCTAGCAACTAAAATACTACAAAGCTGTCCAGATTTTCACCATACCATATCTAGCTACCTAAGAGCCTCATTTGAGCCTAAACACTTCCATATCTAGCTACTCAAAGAGCCATACCTTGAGCTTAAACTACTTCTCTACCCGGCTGCCATAAAGAGCCTATTTGAGAGTTCAACTTGTTAATTTGTGTTCTCGGTGAGACCGAGGTGTATTGTTGATAAGAGTTTGTGTGGTGAGCTATAAACCACACGGTGTGTAAAGTTTGGTGTTTGAGCTACAAAAACACTGGTTGTATGAGTTTCGCTTGACTCGGTTGAACAAGCTATATTGGAGTGTTTGAAATTCCCAAGTGGGACTTGGGGAGTGGAGTAGGCTTGGGTTAAGCCGAACCACTATAAATCTCTTTGCCCTCTTTACTTTACTGCAATTTTATTTTAGCATATCATACTTGCATTGCATACTTGAAATTGGACATCTAGGGTGATAGAATCAAGCTTGTGCATACATTTGTTGAATCTGATTTTGTGCTTCATTATAACTTGTTTTGGTGTGCGATATTCATTTTGATTATTTGACTTGATTCTTCTTGTTAAGTTTGATATATGTGATTATCTTTGTATACATTTATATTCAACTTATTTAAATTGCTTCCGCTTAGGGTGAAACTCAATTGAAACAAAAAGAGGTGACTTAGTCTAAATTTGATTAAGATCACAATTCACCCCCCCTCTTGTGGTGCCATCCGATCCAACACTTAGAAGTCTTAACATGATAGTTTAGCTTTTGGACGACGTTCCGTTAGGTAAAAAAGCCAATAGACCAAGTTAAGTTCAAAATTGCACGAAACATGAAAAGCTTGTCTATGCATCGAATTGAGCATTTCTAAGGCATCAAATTGGACCGTTATACTCTATTTAGTGTTCTTAGAAGTCTTAACTTCCTAGTTTAGCTTTTGGACAACGTTTCGTTAGGTAAAGAAGCCAATAGACCAAGTTAAGTTCAAAATTGCACGAAACAAGAAAAACTTGTCTATGCATAGAACTGAGCATTCCTAAGGCATCAAATTAGACCGTTATACTCTATTTAGTGTTCTTAGAAGTCTTAATGTCACGCCCCTCTCTCCTACAATACACCGAGGTGTATCTATATCACAGGGACGTGACCGGCAGGGGACACCCCATCCCCCAAACCAGATCCCAAATCTCTGCTAAACCCAACAGACATAATAATAATAATAATAACTATCATACTATCCACAAAGTACATCTACCTGTGTACATATACAACAGCGAAATAATAAAACATATCTACCCGATACCAAACCGTATAGTATATACAAATACAATACAAAAAGTTCCCACACCCACTAAGAGTCAGCCCAAGGCTACACACCAGCTCACGCATCCCGCTGCTGACCGCCATCACCTACATCCAACTCACCTGAAAGGGGATAAAGAAGAGGGGTGAGCCACAAAGCTCAGTAGGGCGTAGAGAGGAAACGCCAATATCCATAAATAATAATGATAAACCCAGAAATGAAATGCATAGTATGCAATACAGGAAATAAACATCCATCAGTAAGTCAACCAAATAGCACAATGGCCGATAAGGCTAAGCAACACTGGAACCACCAACACTGTTCTCCAGAAATCCATACACCAATCCAATCAAGTGAACTGGTAGCCGATAAGGCTATCCAACACTGTAATCACCACATCAATCTCCAACAATCCATCACACCCCTGGACCCACCCTAATCCCCGTAGGGTGTCTCCCAATCCAGGTCCACACCGAAACTGGATGAGGATCGGGTATCCCGATAGCATAGCCTACACCAGAGGGCGTCCCCTGTGATGCACCCCATCTCAGACGGTCCACCGGTATATATCCGGTCTGTATATGTATATATATCATCCATCAGAAATCCATATATGATCATTTGGGCGCCTATATGGCCCACAATCCACATCCACATTCATATCCATATCCATATCCACATCCACATCCACATCCAACACCTCCAATCACCTCACTCTCAGAAAACATACCAACAGTTATATGTATAACAGAGAATATAAATCAACATACAAACAGGTCGTATTTCCACCCCCGGAAACCAACAAAACCATAATATCACCAGAGTCTGTAAAACCGGAACTCTAAAGTCACATGCAAGAGTATGGAAACCCCTACCTGGAAATCAGAGTGCTAAAACCAAGCACGCGTCCCAGACAACCCCTAACTCCAAAAGTTAACCCGCTCTGAATCTCAACCGTGACCACCGTCTACACCGAAAAACACGATATATGTAAATACTGTAAAAATACGGTCGGTCAACTATGGTCAACGGCCAAATAGTACTGGTCAAAGTCAACGTATAAATAGTAACCGAGTCAAAGACAATAGTCAAATAGTAACCGGGTCAAATAGTACCGAACCGGGTCAAATAGTACCCGACCGGGTCAAATCGGGTCAAATAGTACCCAGCCGAGTCAACTCGCCGGTCAACAGAGTCAACTCGCCGGTCAACCGAGTCAACTCGGCCTGACTCGGTCAACTCGCCAGAAACCCATTTAACCCCATCGCCGGCAATCCGACCACCCAAACCTGCCAAATCTTATATCAAATTAAAGAACTCGATGAGATGAACTCATAGGTACCTGAAACACGTCAAACCGTTGCCGGAATCAGTCGGATCGACCAAAAGAAATCCGAGGAAATCGAAACTTCAAACTCCGATATCTCCCTAACCACAACTCCGATCGACGTGATTCAAGTTGGGTTAAACTCGTCTCGTCAATACGCTTCTTTTGACACCAGTGGTGTCGCTCACCGTCGTCGAACTCAGAAAATGAATAGTAACGAAGATGTACGGGAGAGAGAAAAGGAAGAAGAGAAGAAAATGCGTAAAACTTTTTTTTTTTTTTTTTTTTAAGTTTCCTTTTATACAATTTTCACTTATCAAAAACACCCACCTGTCAAAAACACCCCCAACTAAATTGTTACAATTTACTTCAAAATTCATAACAAATCAAATTTAAATCTGATTTAAGTAATTTTTACTCCAAAAATTTTCTTTTAAAATTCCCCATTTATTAAAATATTATTCACACTTTAATTTTATTCTCTTCAAATATCGATTCACCAACACTGAGGTTCACTCCACCTCAACCACCACGATAAGATACTATGAATAGTGTAAAATTAGATCAGGATATGACATCCTTCCCCCCTTAAGAAAATTTCGTCCCCGAAATTAAATCATACGTAGGTAGTAAATAAATCTGGAAATCTCGTCTGCATATCCGACTCCAACTCCCAAGTCGTCTCCGCCACTCCATAATGTTGCCATATCACCTTAACCAAGGGTATGGTCTTCGACCGTAGTCGCCTCTCCTGTCTATCCGTAATCCTAATAGGACGTGTCTCGAAAGTAGCGTCCTCACCAATCTCCAAGGTAGACCAATCTAATATATGAGAAGGGTCCCTATGGTACCTCCGTAACATAGACACATGAAATACCCCATGTACTCCTGACAATTGTGGGGGTAATGCTAATCGATAAGCTACCGTCCCCACTCTTTCCAAAATCTCAAATGGCCCTATAAATCTAGGGGCTAACTTCCCCGCTCTCCCAAACCGCTGTACTCCTCTACGAGGACTAACCCTCAGGAAAACATGATCCCCCACCTGAAACTCTAGAGGTCTACGTCTCCTATCCGCGTAACTCTTCTGACGTGACTGAGCTGTCAGAAGCCGCTGTCGAATCACTGTCACCACCTCAATAGTCTGCTGCACCATCTCTGGACCCAATAATGGTCTATCTCCAACCTCTGACCAACACAACGGTGATCTACAAGGTCTCCCATATAATGCCTCAAATGGTGCCATCTGAATACTACTCTGATAGCTATTGTTGTACACAAACTCCACTAAAGGAATATGAGTCTCCCAATCTCCTCGAAAGTCTATCGCACAAGCCCGAAGCATATCCTCGAGAATCTGAATAGTCCGCTCACTCTGTCCATCAGTCTGCGGATGAAAAGCTGTACCGAAGTTCAGTTTCATCCCCAGAGTATACTGAAAACTGCCCCAAAACCGTGAGGTAAATCTGGGATCCCGATCAGATACAATACTCAACGGTACCCCATGCAATCGGACTATCTCTCGTACATATAATCTCATGAACGACTCAATCAAATCTGTCTGACAAATAGGCATAAAATGAGCTGTCTTTGTCAACCGATCCACAACAACCCAAACCGCATCATGTCTCCGCGGAGTCATAGGTAAACCCATCACAAAATCCATAGTGATATGCTCCCACTTCCATTCAGGAAATGGAAGCGGTTGCAATAATCCAGCAGGTCGTCGATGCTCTGCCTTTACCTGCTGACAGGTAAGACATCGAGTCACAGTCTGTGCCACATCTCTCTTCATGCCACTCCACAAATACTGCCTCCGTAAATCTCGATACATCTTAGTAGCACCAGGATGCATCGCAAATCGTGAGTAATGTGCCTCCTGAAGTATCTCATCGCGTAACTCAGTATCCTCTGGAACCACTAATCTGCCCCTGAATCTGACTCCACCGTCAGTGCCTCTAACCCATCCCTCCATATCCTCAATGTCATCAAATAATGCATCCCCCAACTGTGCATCCAACACCCTCTGTACTAGGGTTGGACGAGCAATCAAACTCCGTAAACTCAGTACATCTCTACGCTTATCCACATCTAGTCGATACTGACTAAGTGTATCCACTAACCCAAACTCCTGAATAGCCAATCGAGCTGCAATCAATCTCCTACTCAAGGCATCAGCCACCACATTGGCCTTGCCCGGATGATACTGTAAAGTAAAATCAAAGTCCTCAAGATACTCCATCCATCTACGCTGTCTTTGGTTTAAATCTCTCTGTGTAAACAAGTACCGAAGACTCCTATGATCCGAAAATACCTCAAACCTCTCTCCATAAAGATAATATCTCCACTGCTTCAGTGCGAACACTACCGCAGCCAACTCCAAATCATGCACGGGATAGTTCCTCTCGTGCGGCTTCAACAAACGTGAAGCATACTCAACCACTCTCTCCTGCTGCATCAACACACAACCCAAACCAACTCCTGAAGCATCACAATATACCTGATAACCAATACCCCTGTCGGGTATCACCAACACTGGAGGTGAAGTGAGTCGAGTCTTCAACTCCTGGAAAGCCTGCTCACACACATCTGTCCACACAAATGGAGTATCCTTCCGAGTCAACTGTGTCATCGGTGCTGCAATCCGTGAGAACTCCTTAATAAAACGTCGATAGTAACCTGCCAATCCCAGGAAACTACGAATCTCTCCCACATTTTTCGGTCTCCTCCATGCCACCACTGCCTCTACTTTCGCTGGATCCACCGCTATACCCTCCTGAGAAATCACATGCCCTAAAAATCTCACCTGAGTCACCCAAAATTCACATTTACTCAGCTTGGCATACAATCTATGCTCTCTGAGCGTCTGCAACACAATCTCCAAGTGTCTAATGTGATCCTCCTCAGTGGCTGAATAAACCAATATATCATCAATGAACACAATCACAAACTGATCCAGATACGGTCTAAACACCCTGTGCATCAAATCCATAAACGCTGCAGGTGCATTGGTTAACCCAAATGGCATAACCAAGTACTCATAATGGCCAAACCGTGTGCGAAATGCTGTCTTTGGAATATCCTCCTCTCTAATCCTCAACTGATGGTACCCCGATCTGAGATCAATCTTGGAGTAATAATGACTACCTCTCAACTGATCAAACAAATCATTAATTCTCGGCAATGGATATTTGTTCTTTACTGTCACCCTGTTCAGCTGCCGGTAGTCCACACACATACGCATCGCACCATCCTTCTTTTCCACAAACAAAACAGGTGCTCCCCAAGGTGAAGTGCTCGGTCTGATAAATCCCAACTTCTGTAAATCTGTCAACTGAGTGTTCAACTCCTTCAGCTCTGCTGGTGCCATCCTATACGGTGGTATAGAAATCGAATCTGTACCCGGGTACAACTCAATGACAAAATCAATCTCCCTCTGCGGTGGCAACCCCGGTAAATCATCAGGAAAAACATCCATATAATGCTCCACAACCGGTATAGGGTTCGAAGAATTCTTCCTAGACACTGAAGTAATCAAACCCGCTATAACACAATCGGTGTACTGAGGATTATCTAGAAAATGTGGACACGGAAGCAATCTCGTTCCACGAAATCTAACCCTCCCCGTAGGTGTGGTCAGTGTAATCCTCCTCTCAGCACACTCTATAACCGCCTCATACTCAGTCAACCAATCCAATCCAAGAATAACATCAAAATCAGTAAATGGCATCACAAACAAATCTGCTCTAAACTCATACCTGATCCTAGTGGTGAATCAACTATAAATCTCCTCGCCACTCCCATAATCTCCAAACCCAATGTCTCAGCAAATGATGCAGAAATAAATGAATGAGTAGCACCAGTGTCAAACAAAACACGTGCCCAAGAACTGAATAAGAGAAACCTACCTCCCAAGTGATCTCGCTCTGCTGGAACCACATCAAGCCTAAGTGCATACACTCCACCTCTCTGAACCTGCTGCTGCTGAACTAGTGGCCTACCCCGTCCTGCAGGACCCCTCTGTATCGGAACTGGTGCTGGAGCTGGAGCTCTCCGACCTCCAAATACAGACGGTGCAAATCCTCCACCTTGTGGACAATCTCTCCTGGTATGTCCTGGCAATCCACACTGGAAACATAACGGGTTGTTTGCCATAGGACAATCCCAACGCATGTGGCCTACATGACCACAAGCATAGCAATGCTGAGGCTGCTGATCCCGCCTCGGAGCCTGTCTCTGGTGGTCTGATCTCTGCCCCTGTTGACCCTGTCTCTGCCCCAGCTGAACCTGTCTAGGACCCTGTTGTCCCTGCCTGGGTCCTCGGTAACCCTGCCTCCGACTCTGAGAACCCTGTCCCTGACTCTGCTGTTGCCCCCGAGTATCAGTCCTCTGTCTGTGCTGACTACTCTCACCAGTAACAGATGTAGAACTCTCAAGCTTCCTCTTATGAATCTCCCAGTAATCCTTAATCTCCACTAAAGTCCTCTCCACTCCGAGTGCCTTATCAATACACTCACGATAGGTGGTGATAGTCTGAGCCGCCAAATGAGGTGAAATCTTTGGCGACAACCCTCTCCTAAATCTCAGTATCTTCTTTTCCTCTGTGCAAATATACTCCTCCCCATATCGCCCTAACTCCTCAAAACGAGCCTGATATTGTGTCATTGTCATGTCCGGGGACTGAATCAACTCGAGAAACTCCTTAGCTTTAGCAACACGCACTGTCTGTGGTACATACTGCGCCAGAAAAGCAGTCTCAAACTCTGCCCACGGCATACCCTCTCTGCCCCGACTAACTGTCATCACCTCCCACCAAGTGAAAGCATCTCCCTCTAGAAACTCAGCAGCTAATAAAGCCCTCCTCTCCTCAGGAATCCGTAAGGTAGTCATTTTCCTACGTAACTGGCGAACCCACTCCTCTGCTGCCACTGGATCTATCACTCCCCTATATACTGGAGGATTCGTCTTCCGTAACTCGGCTAGCTCTTTGATCGACGTATCAATCGCCAAAGGAGCTAATTGTGCCTTCATAATCTGTCCTGCACCCTCCTGTAACTCACCTAAAGTCAAAACCTGCTCTGGAACCTCAACAGGAGCCTGTAATTCAGCTGGCACTGGAGCAGTCATCTGTGTCACAAGTCCTGTAACAGTCTACCCAAGAGCTCGTACCAATTCAGTAACATCCCGGACCTCCTGTCGTAAAGTAGTAACAACAGCCTCTACCCTCTGTGGTGCTAGATATCCCTCCTGATCCTCCCCAATATCATCCACTGGATCTATATTCACTCGCTGCCTACCCCCACCTCTCCCACGTCTTCCGCCCCTACCACGCCTCGCACCCCTACCTCTCCGTCCTCGCCCCCGCTCTAATGGTGCCACCTCAGGCATACCCACCTCATCTACCTCCTGAGGCTCATCCGCCTCATGTTCTCCTCTACCCCGTCCATATCCTCGCACTCGAGTACTACGTGTGTCAACCATATCTGGAAAATATAACACATGTATACATAAATCTAAAGTAGGGAACACGACAAATAAAAACTCACCAGGTCAGCCGGGAAACGCATGATGTGTAGCCAACAAAATAACCTAGGTAACCTAACCACTGTAAGTTTCTAAACCTACAGCTCCGATACCAAACTGTCACGCCCCTCTCTCCTACAATACACCGAGGTGTATCTATATCACAGGGACGTGACCGGCAGGGGACACCCCATCCCCCGAACCAGATCCCAAATCTCTGCTAAACCCAACAGACATAATAATAATAATAATAACTATCATACTATCCACAAAGTACATCTACCTGTGTACATATACAACAGCGAAATAATAAAACATATCTACCCGATACCAAACCGTATAGTATATACAAATACAATACAAAAAGTTCCCACACCCACTAAGAGTCAGCCCAAGGCTACACACCAGCTCACGCATCCCGCTGCTGACCGCCATCACCTACATCCAACTCACCTGAAAGGGGATAAAGAAGAGGGGTGAGCCACAAAGCTCAGTAGGGCGTAGAGAGGAAACGCCAATATCCATAAATAATAATGATAAACCCAGAAATGAAATGCATAGTATGCAATACAGGAAATAAACATCCATCAGTAAGTCAACCAAATAGCACAATGGCCGATAAGGCTAAGCAACACTGGAACCACCAACACTGTTCTCCAGAAATCCATACACCAATCCAATCAAGTGAACTGGTAGCCGATAAGGCTATCCAACACTGTAATCACCACATCAATCTCCAACAATCCATCACACCCCTGGACCCACCCTAATCCCCGTAGGGTGTCTCCCAATCCAGGTCCACACCGAAACTGGATGAGGATCGGGTATCCCGATAGCATAGCCTACACCAGAGGGCGTCCCCTGTGATGCACCCCATCTCAGACGGTCCACCGGTATATATCCGGTCTGTATATGTATATATATCATCCATCAGAAATCCATATATGATCATTTGGGCGCCTATATGGGCCCACAATCCACATCCACATTCATATCCATATCCATATCCACATCCACATCCACATCCAACACCTCCAATCACCTCACTCTCAGAAAACATACCAACAGTTATATGTATAACAGAGAATATAAATCAACATACAAACAGGTCGTATTTCCACCCCCGGAAACCAACAAAACCATAATATCACCAGAGTCTGTAAAACCGGAACTCTAAAGTCACATGCAAGAGTATGGAAACCCCTACCTGGAAATCAGAGTGCTAAAACCAAGCACGCGTCCCAGACAACCCCTAACTCCAAAAGTTAACCCGCTCTGAATCTCAACCGTGACCACCGTCTACACCGAAAAACACGATATATGTAAATACTGTAAAAATACGGTCGGTCAACTATGGTCAACGGCCAAATAGTACTGGTCAAAGTCAACGTATAAATAGTAACCGAGTCAAAGACAATAGTCAAATAGTACCCAGCCGAGTCAACTCGCCGGTCAACCGAGTCAACTCGGCCTGACTCGGTCAACTCGCCAGAAACCCATTTAACCCCATCGCCGGCGATCCGACCACCCAAACCTGCCAAATCTTATATCAAATTAAAGAACTCGATGAGATGAACTCATAGGTACCTGAAACACGTCAAACCGTTGCCGGAATCAGTCGGATCGACCAAAAGAAATCCGAGGAAATCGAAACTTCAAACTCCGATATCTCCCTAACCACAACTCCGATCGACGTGATTCAAGTTGGGTTAGACTCGTCTCGTCAATACGCTTCTTTTGACACCGGTGGTGTCGCTCACCGTCGTCGAACTCAGAAAATGAATAGTAACGAAGATGTACGGGAGAGAGAAAAGGAAGAAGAGAAGAAAATGCGTAAAACTTTTTTTTTTATTTTTTTTTTTAAGTTTCCTTTTATACAATTTTCACTTATCAAAAACACCCACCTGTCAAAAACACCCCCAACTAAATTGTTAAAATTTACTTCAAAATTCATAACAAATCAAATTTAAATATGATTTAAGTAATTTTTACTCCAAAAATTTTCTTTTAAAATTCCCCATTTATTAAAATATTATTCACACTTTAATTTTATTCTCTTCAAATATCGATTCACCAACACAGAGGTTCACTCCACCTCAACCACCACGATAAGATACTACGAATAGTGTAAAATTAGATCAGGATATGACATCCTTCCCCCCTTAAGAAAATTTCGTCCCCGAAATCATACGTAGGTAGTAATTTTGGACAACATTTCGTTAGGTAAAGAAGCCAATAAACCATGTTAAGTTCAAAATTGCACGAAACGTGAAAAACTTGTCTATGCATAGAATTGAGCATTCCTAAGGCATCAAATTGGACCGTTATACTCTATTTAATGTTCTTTGAAGTCTTAACTTGCTAGTTTAGCTTTTCGACAACGTTTCGTTACGTAAAGAAACCAATAGACCAAGTTAAGTTCAAAATTGCACGAAACGAGAAAAAGTTGTCTATGCATAGAACTGAGCATTCCTAAGGCATCAAATTGGACCGTTATACTCTATTTAGTGTTCTTAGAAGTCTTAACTTGCTAGTTTAGCTTTTGGACAACGTTTCGTTAGGTAAAGAAGCCAATAAACCATATTAAGTTCAAAATTGCATGAATCGTGAAAAACTTGTCTCTGCGTAGAATTGAGCGTTCCTAAGGCATCAAATTGGACCGTTATACTCCATTTAGTGTTCTTAGAAGTCTTAGCTTGCTAGTTTAGCTTTTGGACGACGTTTCGTTAGGTAAAGAAGCCAATAGACCAAGTTAAGTTCAAAATTGCACGAAACGAGAAAAACTTGTCTATGCATAGAACTGAGCATTCCTAAGTCATCAAATTAGACCGTTATAATCTATTTAGTGTTCTTAGAAGTCTTAACTTTCTAGTTTGGCTTTTGGACAACGTTTCGTTAGGTAAAGAAGCCAATAAACCATGTTAAGTTTAAAATTGCACGAAACGTGAAAAACTTGTCTATGCATAGAATTGAGCATTCCTAAGGCATCAAATTGGACCGTTATACTCTATTTAATGTTCTTTGAAGTCTTAACTTGCTAGTTTAGCTTTTCGACAACGTTTCGTTACGTAAAGAAACCAATAGACCAATTTAAGTTCAAAATTGCACGAAACGAGAAAAAGTTGTCTATGCATAGAACTGAGCATTCCTAAGGCATCAAATTGGACCGTTATACTCTATTTAGTGTTCTTAGAAGTCTTAACTTGCTAGTTTAGCTTTTGGACAACGTTTCGTTAGGTAAAGAAGCCAATAAACCATGTTAAGTTCAAAATTGCACGAATCGTGAAAAACTTGTCTCTGCGTAGAATTGAGCATTCCTAAGGCATCAAATTGGACCGTTATACTCCATTTAGTGTTCTTAGAAGTCTTAGCTTGCTAGTTTAGCTTTTGGACGACGTTTCGTTAGGTAAAGAAGTCAATAGACCGAGTTAAGTTCAAAATTGCACGAAACGAGAAAAACTTGTCTATGCATAGAACTGAGCATTCCAAAGGCATCAAATTAGAGCGTTATACTCTATTTAGCGTTCTTAGAAGTCTTAACTTGCTAGTTTAGCTTTTGGACAACGTTTCGTTAGGTAAAGAAGCCAATAAACCATGTTAAGATCAAAATTGCACGAAACGTGAAAAACTTGTCTATGCATAGAATTGAGCATTCCTAAGGCATCAAATTGGACCGTTATACTCTATTTAATGTTCTTTGAAGTCTTAACTTGCTAGTTTAGATTTTCGACAACGTTTCGTTACGTAAAGAAACCAATAGACCAAGTTAAGTTCAAAATTGCACGAAACGAGAAAAAGTTGTCTATGCATAGAACTGAGCATTCCTAAGGCATCAAATTAGACCGTTATAATCTATTTAGTGTTCTTAGAAGTATTAACTTGCTAGTTTAGCTTTTGGACAACGTTTCGTTAGGTAAAAAAGCCAATAAACCATGTTAAGTTCAAAATTGCACGAATCGTGAAAAACTTGTCTCTGCGTAGAATTGAGCATTCCTAAGGCATCAAATTGGACCGTTATACTCCATTTAGTGTTCTTAGAAGTCTTAGCTTGCTAGTTTAGCTTTTGGACGACGTTTCGTTAGGTAAAGGAGCCAATAGACCAAGTTAAGTTCAAAATTGCACGAAACGAGAAAAACTTGTCTATGCATAGAACTGAGCATTCCTAAGGCATCAAATTGGACCGTTATACTCTATTTAGTGTTCTTAGAAGTCTTACCTTGCTAGTTTAGCTTTTGGACAACGTTTCCTTAGGTAAAGAAACCAATAGACCAAGTTAAGTTCAAAATTGCACGAAACGAGAAAAACTTGTCTATGCATAGAACTGAGCATTCCTAAGGCATCAAATTAGACCGTTATAATCTATTTAGTGTTCTTAGAAGTATTAACTTGCTAGTTTAGCTTTTGGACAACGTTTCGTTAGGTAAAGAAGCCAATAAACCATGTTAAGTTCAAAATTGCACGAAACGTGAAAAACTTGTCTATGCATAGAATTGAGCATTCCTACGGCATCAAATTGGACCGTTATACTCTATTTAATGTTCTTTGAAGTCTTAACTTGCTAGTTTAGATTTTCGACAACGTTTCCTTACGTAAAGAAACCAATAGACCAAGTTAAGTTAAAAATTGCACGAAACGAGAAAAAGTTGTCTATGCATAGAACTGAGCATTCCTAAGGCATCAAATTGGACCGTTATAATCTATTTAGTGTTCTTAGAAGTCTTAACTTGCTAGTTTAGCTTTTGGACAACGTTTCGTTAGGTAAAGAAGCCAATAAACCATGTTAAGTTCAAAATTGCACGAATTGTGAAAAACTTGTCTCTGCGTAGAATTGAGCATTCCTAAGGCATCAAATTGGACCGTTATACTCCATTTAGTGTTCTTAGAAGTCTTAGCTTGCTAGTTTAGCTTTTGGACGACGTTTCGTTAGGTAAAGAAGCCAATAGACCAAGTTAAGTTCAAAATTGCACGAAACGAGAAAAACTTGTCTATGCATAGAACTGAGCATTCCTAAGGCATTAAATTAGACCGTTATAATCTATTTAGTGTTCTTAGAAGTATTAACTTGCTAGTTTAGCTTTTGGACAACGTTTCGTTAGGTAAAGAAGCCAATAAACCATGTTAAGTTCAAAATTGCACGAAACGTGAAAAACTTGTCTATGCATAGAATTGAGCATTCCTACGGCATCAAATTGGACCGTTATACTCTATTTAATGTTCTTTGAAGTCTTAACTTGCTAGTTTAGATTTTCGACAACGTTTCCTTACGTAAAGAAACCAATAGACCAAGTTAAGTTAAAAATTGCACGAAACGAGAAAAAGTTGTCTATGCATAGAACTGAGCATTCCTAAGGCATCAAATTGGACCGTTATAATCTATTTAGTGTTCTTAGAAGTCTTAACTTGCTAGTTTAGCTTTTGGACAACGTTTCGTTAGGTAAAGAAGCCAATAAACCATGTTAAGTTCAAAATTGCACGAATCGTGAAAAACTTGTCTCTGCGTAGAATTGAGCATTCCTAAGGCATCAAATTGGACCGTTATACTCCATTTAGTGTTCTTAGAAGTCTTAGCTTGCTAGTTTAGCTTTTGGACGACGTTTCGTTAGGTAAAGAAGCCAATAGACCAAGTTAAGTTCAAAATTGCACGAAACGAGAAAAACTTGTCTATGCATAGAACTGAGCATTCCTAAGGCATCAAATTAGACCGTTATAATCTATTTAGTGTTCTTAGAAGTCTTAACTTTCTAGTTTGGCTTTTGGACAACGTTTCGTTAGGTAAACAAACCAATAAACCATGTTAAGTTCAAAATTGCACGAAACGTGAAAAACTTGTCTATGCATAGAATTGAGCATTCCTAAGGCATCAAATTGGACCGTTATACTCTACTTAATGTTCTTTGAAGTATTAACTTGCTAGTTTAGCTTTTCGACAACGTTTTGTTACGTAAAGAAACCAATAGACCAAGTTAAGTTCAAAATTGCACGAAACGAGAAAAAGTTGTCTATGCATAGAACTGAGCATTCCTAAGGCATCAAATTGGACCGTTATACTCTATTTAGTGTTCTTAGAAGTCTTAACTTGCTAGTTTATATTTTGGACAACGTTTCGTTAGGTAAAGAAGCCAATAAACCATGTTAAGTTCAAAATTGCACGAATCGTGAAAAACTTGTCTCTGCGTAGAATTGAGCATTCCTATGGCATCAAATTGGACCGTTATACTCCATTTAGTGTTCTTAGAAGTCTTAGCTTGCTAGTTTAGCTTTTGGACGACGTTTCGTTAGGTAAAGAAGCCAATAGACCAAGTTAAGTTCAAAATTGCACGAAACGAGAAAAACTTGTCTATGCATAGAACTGAGCATTCCAAAGGCATCAAATTAGACCGTTATACTCTATTTAGTGTTCTTAGAAGTATTAATTTGCTAGTTTAGCTTTTGGACAACGTTTCGTTAGGTAAAGAAGCCAATAAACCATGTTAAGTTCAAAATTGCACGAAACGTGAAAAACTTGTCTATGCATAGAATTGAGCATTCCTACGGCATCAAATTGGACCGTTATACTCTATTTAATGTTCTTTGAAGTCTTAACTTGCTAGTTTAGATTTTCGACAACGTTTCCTTACGTAAAGAAACCAATAGACCAAGTTAAGTTAAAAATTACACGAAACGAGAAAAAGTTGTCTATGCATAGAACTGAGCATTCCTAAGGCATCAAATTGGACCGTTATAATCTATTTAGTGTTCTTAGAAGTCTTAACTTGCTAGTTTAGCTTTTGGACAACGTTTCGTTAGGTAAAGAAGCCAATAAACCATGTTAAGTTCAAAATTGCACGAATCGTGAAAAACTTGTCTCTGCGTTGAATTGAGCATTCCTAAGGCATCAAATTGGACCGTTATACTCCATTTAGTGTTCTTAGAAGTCTTAGCTTGCTAGTTTAGCTTTTGGACGACGTTTCGTTAGGTAAAGAAGTCAATAGACCGAGTTAAGTTCAAAATTGCACGAAACGAGAAAAACTTGTCTATGCATAGAACTGAGCATTCCTAAGGCATCAAATTAGAGCGTTATACTCTATTTAGTGTTCTTAGAAGTCTTAACTTGCTAGTTTAGCTTTTGGACAACGTTTCGTTAGGTAAAGAAGCCAATAAACCATGTTAAGATCAAAATTGCACGAAATGTGAAAAACCTGTCTATGCATAGAATTGAGCATTCCTAAGGAATCAAATTGGACCGTTATACTCTATTTAGTGTTCTTAGAAGTCTTAACTTTCTAGTTTAGCTTTTGGACAACGTTTCGTTAGGTAAAGAAGCCAATAAACCATGTTAAGTTCAAAATTGCACGAATCGTGAAAAACTTGTCTCTGCGTAGAATTGAGCATTCCTAAGGCATCAAATTGGACCGTTATACTCCATTTAGTGTTCTTAGAAGTCTTAGCTTGCTAGTTTAGCTTTTGGACGACGTTTCGTTAGGTAAAGAAGCCAATAGACCAAGTTAAGTTCAAAATTGCACGAAACGAGAAAAACTTGTCTATGCATAGAACTGAGCATTCCTAAGGCATCAAATTAGACCGTTATACTCTATTTAGTGTTCTTAGAAGTATTAACTTGCTAGTTTAGCTTTTGGACAACGTTTCGTTAGGTAAAGAAGCCAATAAACCATGTTAAGTTCAAAATTGCACGTAACGTGAAAAACTTGTCTATGCATAGAATTGAGCATTCCTACGGCATCAAATTGGACCGTTATACTCTATTTAATGTTCTTTGAAGTCTTAACTTGCTAGTTTAGATTTTCGACAACGTTTCCTTACGTAAAGAAACCAATAGACCAAGTTAAGTTAAAAATTGCACGAAATGAGAAAAAGTTGTCTATGCATAGAACTGAGCATTCCTAAGGCATCAAATTGGACCGTTATAATCTATTTAGTGTTCTTAGAAGTCTTAACTTGCTAGTTTAGCTTTTGGACAACGTTTCGTTAGGTAAAGAAGCCAATAAACCATGTTAAGTTCAAAATTGCACGAAACGTGAAAAACTTGTCTATGCATAGAATTGAGCATTCCTACGGCATCAAATTGGACCGTTATACTCTATTTAATGTTCTTTGAAGTCTTAACTTGCTAGTTTAGATTTTCGACAACGTTTCCTTACGTAAAGAAACCAATAGACCAAGTTAAGTTAAAAATTGCACGAAACGAGAAAAAGTTGTCTATGCATAGAACTGAGCATTCCTAAGGCATCAAATTGGACCGTTATAATCTATTTAGTGTTCTTAGAAGTCTTAACTTGCTAGTTTAGCTTTTGGACAACGTTTCGTTAGGTAAAGAAGCCAATAAACCATGTTAAGTTCAAAATTGCACGAATCGTGAAAAACTTGTCTCTGCGTAGAATTGAGCATTCCTAAGGCATCAAATTGGACCGTTATACTCCATTTAGTGTTCTTAGAAGTCTTAGCTTGCTAGTTTAGCTTTTGGACGACGTTTCGTTAGGTAAAGAAGCCAATAGACCAAGTTAAGTTCAAAATTGCACGAAACGAGAAAAACTTGTCTATGCATAGAACTGAGCATTCCTAAGGCATCAAATTAGACCGTTATAATCTATTTAGTGTTCTTAGAAGTCTTAACTTTCTAGTTTGGCTTTTGGACAACGTTTCGTTAGGTAAACAAACCAATAAACCATGTTAAGTTCAAAATTGCACGAAACGTGAAAAACTTGTCTATGCATAGAATTGAGCATTCCTAAGGCATCAAATTGGACCGTTATACTCTACTTAATGTTCTTTGAAGTCTTAACTTGCTAGTTTAGCTTTTCGACAACGTTTCGTTACGTAAAGAAACCAATAGACCAAGTTAAGTTCAAAATTGCACGAAACGAGAAAAAGTTGTCTATGCATAGAACTGAGCATTCCTAAGGCATCAAATTGGACCGTTATACTCTATTTAGTGTTCTTAGAAGTCTTAACTTGCTAGTTTATATTTTGGACAACGTTTCGTTAGGTAAAGAAGCCAATAAACCATGTTAAGTTCAAAATTGCACGAATCGTGAAAAACTTGTCTCTGCGTAGAATTGAGCATTCCTATGGCATCAAATTGGACCGTTATACTCCATTTAGTGTTCTTAGAAGTCTTAGCTTGCTAGTTTAGCTTTTGGACGACGTTTCGTTAGGTAAAGAAGCCAATAGACCAAGTTAAGTTCAAAATTGCACGAAACGAGAAAAACTTGTCTATGCATAGAACTGAGCATTCCTAAGGCATCAAATTAGACCGTTATACTCTATTTAGTGTTCTTAGAAGTATTAACTTGCTAGTTTAGCTTTTGGACAACGTTTCGTTAGGTAAAGAAGCCAATAAACCATGTTAAGTTCAAAATTGCACGAAACGTGAAAAACTTGTCTATGCATAGAATTGAGCATTCCTACGGCATCAAATTGGACCGTTATACTCTATTTAATGTTCTTTGAAGTCTTAACTTGCTAGTTTAGATTTTCGACAACGTTTCCTTACGTAAAGAAACCAATAGACCAAGTTAAGTTAAAAATTGCACGAAACGAGAAAAAGTTGTCTATGCATAGAACTGAGCATTCCTAAGGCATCAAATTGGACCGTTATAATCTATTTAGTGTTCTTAGAAGTCTTAACTTGCTAGTTTAGCTTTTGGACAACGTTTCGTTAGGTAAAGAAGCCAATAAACCATGTTAAGTTCAAAATTGCACGAATCGTGAAAAACTTGTCTCTGCGTTGAATTGAGCATTCCTAAGGCATCAAATTGGACCGTTATACTCCATTTAGTGTTCTTAGAAGTCTTAGCTTGCTAGTTTAGCTTTTGGACGACGTTTCGTTAGGTAAAGAAGTCAATAGACCGAGTTAAGTTCAAAATTGCACGAAACGAGAAAAACTTGTCTATGCATAGAACTGAGCATTCCTAAGGCATCAAATTAGAGCGTTATACTCTATTTAGTGTTCTTAGAAGTCTTAACTTGCTAGTTTAGCTTTTGGACAACGTTTCGTTAGGTAAAGAAGCCAATAAACCATGTTAAGATCAAAATTGCACGAAATGTGAAAAACCTGTCTATGCATAGAATTGAGCATTCCTAAGGAATCAAATTGGACCGTTATACTCTATTTAGTGTTCTTAGAAGTCTTAACTTTCTAGTTTAGCTTTTGGACAACGTTTCGTTAGGTAAAGAAGCCAATAAACCATGTTAAGTTCAAAATTGCACGAATCGTGAAAAACTTGTCTCTGCGTAGAATTGAGCATTCCTAAGGCATCAAATTGGACCGTTATACTCCATTTAGTGTTCTTAGAAGTCTTAGCTTGCTAGTTTAGCTTTTGGACGACGTTTCGTTAGGTAAAGAAGCCAATAGACCAAGTTAAGTTCAAAATTGCACGAAACGAGAAAAACTTGTCTATGCATAGAACTGAGCATTCCTAAGGCATCAAATTAGACCGTTATACTCTATTTAGTGTTCTTAGAAGTATTAACTTGCTAGTTTAGCTTTTGGACAACGTTTCGTTAGGTAAAGAAGCCAATAAACCATGTTAAGTTCAAAATTGCACGTAACGTGAAAAACTTGTCTATGCATAGAATTGAGCATTCCTACGGCATCAAATTGGACCGTTATACTCTTTTTAATGTTCTTTGAAGTCTTAACTTGCTAGTTTAGATTTTCGACAACGTTTCCTTACGTAAAGAAACCAATAGACCAAGTTAAGTTAAAAATTGCACGAAATGAGAAAAAGTTGTCTATGCATAGAACTGAGCATTCCTAAGGCATCAAATTGGACCGTTATAATCTATTTAGTGTTCTTAGAAGTCTTAACTTGCTAGTTTAGCTTTTGGACAACGTTTCGTTAGGTAAAGAAGCCAATAAACCATGTTAAGTTCAAAATTGCACGATTCGTGAAAAACTTGTCTCTGCGTAGAATTGAGCATTCCTAAGGCATCAAATTGGACCGTTATACTCCATTTAGTGTTCTTGGAAGTCTTAGCTTGCTAGTTTAGCCTTTGGACGACGTTTCGTTAGGTAAAGAAGCCAATAGACCAAGTTAAGTTCAAAATTGCACGAAACGAGAAAAACTTGTCTCTGCATAGAATTGAGCATTCCTAAGGCATCAAATTAGACCGTTATAATCTATTTAGTGTTCTTAGAAGTCTTAACTTTCTAGTTTGGCTTTTGGACAACGTTTCGTTAGGTAAACAAACCAATAAACCATGTTAAGTTCAAAATTGCACGAAACGTGAAAAACTTGTCTATGCATAGAATTGAGCATTCCTAAGGCATCAAATTGGACCGTTATACTCTACTTAATGTTCTTTGAAGTCTTAACTTGCTAGTTTAGCTTTTCGACAACGTTTCGTTACGTAAAGAAACCAATAGACCAAGTTAAGTTCAAAATTGCACGAAACGAGAAAAAGTTGTCTATGCATAGAACTGAGCATTCCTAAGGCATCAAATTGGACCGTTATACTCTATTTAGTGTTCTTAGAAGTCTTAACTTGCTAGTTTATCTTTTGGACAACGTTTCGTTAGGTAAAGAAGCCAATAAACCATGTTAAGTTCAAAATTGCACGAATCGTGAAAAACTTGTCTCTGCGTAGAATTGAGCATTCCTAAGGCATCAAATTGGACCGTTATACTCCATTTAGTGTTCTTAGAAGTCTTAGCTTGCTAGTTTAGCTTTTGGACGACGTTTTGTTAGGCAAAGAAGCCAATAGACCAAGTTAAGTTCAAAATTGCACGAAACGAGAAAAACTTGTCTATGCATAGAACTGAGCATTCCTAAGGCATCAAATTAGACCGTTATACTCTATTTAGTGTTCTTAGAAGTCTTAACTTGCTAGTTTAGCTTTTGGACAACGTTTCGTTAGGTAAACAAACCAATAAACCATGTTAAGATCAAAATTGCACGAAACGTGAAAAACTTGTCTATGCATAGAATTGAGCATTCCTAAGGCATCAAATTGGACCGTTATACTCTATTTAATGTTCTTTGAAGTCTTAACTTGCTAGTTTAGCTTTTCGACAACGTTTCGTTACGTAAAGAAACCAATAGACCAAGTTAAGTTCAAAATTGCACGAAACGAGAAAAAGTTGTCTATGCATAGAACTGAGCATTCCTAAGGCATCAAATTGGACCGTTATATTCTATTTAGTGTTCTTAGAAGTCTTAACTTGCTAGTTTAGCTTTTGGACAACGTTTCGTTAGGTAAAGAAGCCAATAAACCATATTAAGTTCAAAAATGCATTAATCGTGAAAAACTTGTCTCTGCGTAGAATTGAGCGTTCCTAAGGCATCAAATTGGACCGTTATACTCCATTTAGTGTTCTTAGAAGTCTTAGCTTGCTAGTTTAGCTTTTGGACGACGTTTCGTTAGGTAAAGAAGCCAATAGACCAAGTTAAGTTGAAAATTACACGAAACGAGAAAAACTTGTCTATGCATAGAACTGAGCATTCCTAAGTCATCAAATTAGACCGTTATAATCTATTTAGTGTTCTTAGAAGTCTTAACTTTCTAGTTTGGCTTTTGGACAACGTTTCGTTAGGTAAAGAAGCCAATAAACCATGTTAAGTTCAAAATTGCACGAAACGTGAAAAACTTGTCTATGCATAGAACTGAGCATTCCTAAGGCATCAAATTGGACCGTTATACTCTATTTAATGTTCTTTGAAGTCTTAACTTGCTAGTTTAGCTTTTCGACAACGTTTCGTTACGTAAAGAAATCAATAGACCAATTTAAGTTCAAAATTGCACGAAACGAGAAAAAGTTGTCTATGCATAGAACTGAGCATTCCTAAGGCATCAAATTGGACCGTTATTCTCTATTTAGTGTTCTTAGAAGTCTTAACTTGCTAGTTTAGCTTTTGGACAACGTTTCGTTAGGTAAAGAAGCCAATAAACCATGTTAAGTTCAAAATTGCACGAATCGTGAAAAACTTGTCTCTGCGTAGAATTGAGCATTCCTAAGGCATCAAATTGGAGCGTTATACTCCATTTAGTGTTCTTAGAAGTCTTAGCTTGCTAGTTTAGCTTTTGGACGACGTTTCGTTAGGTAAAGAAGTCAATAGACCGAGTTAAGTTCAAAATTGCACGAAACGAGAAAAACTTGTCTATGCATAGAACTGAGCATTCCTAAGGCATCAAATTAGAGCGTTATACTCTATTTAGTGTTCTTAGAAGTCTTAACTTTCTATTTTAGCTTTTGGACAACGTTTCGTTAGGTAAAGAAGCCAATAAACCATGTTAAGATCAAAATTGCACGAAATGTGAAAAACTTGTCTATGCATAGAATTGAGCATTCCTAAGGAATCAAATTGGACCGTTATACTCTATTTAGTGTTCTTAGAAGTCTTAACTTTCTAGTTTAGCTTTTGGACAACGTTTCGTTAGGTAAAGAAGCCAATAAACCATGTTAAGTATCAAAATTGCACGAAACGTGAAAAACTTGTCTATGCATAGAATTGAGCATTCCTAAGGCAATCAAATTGGACCGTTATACTCTATTTAGTGTTCTTAGAAGTCTTAACTTGCTAGTTTAGCTTTGGACAACGTTTCGTTAGGTAAAGAAGCCAATAGACCAATGTTAAGTTCAAAATTGCACGAAACGTGAAAAACTTGTCTATGCGTAGAATTGAGCATTCCTAAGGCATCAAATTGGACCGTTATACTCTATTTAGTGTTCTTAGAAGTCTTAACTTGCTAGTTTAGCTTTTGGACAACGTTTCGTTAGGTAAGAAGCCAATAGACCAAGTTAAGTTCAAAATTGCACGAAACGTGAAAAACTTGTCTATGCATAGAATTGAGCATGTCCTAAGGCATCAAATTGGACCGTTATACTCTATTTAGTGTTCTTAGAAGTCTTAACTTGCTAGTTTAGCTTTGGACAACGTTTCGTTAGGTAAAGAAGCCAATAGACCAAGTTAAGTTCAAAATTGCACGAAACGTGAAAAACTTGTCTATGCATAGAATTGAGCATTCCTAAGGCATCAAATTGGACCGTTATACTCTATTTAGTGTTCTTAGAAGTCTTAAGCTTGCTAGTTTAGCTTTTGGACAACGTTTCGTTAGGTAAAGAAGCCAATAGACCAAGTTAAGTTCAAAATTGCACGAACAGAGAAAAACTTGTCTATGCATAGAATTGAGCATTCCTAAGGCATCAAATTGGACCGTTATACTCTATTTAGTGTTCTTAGAAGTCTTAACTTGCTAGTTTAGCTTTTGGACAACGTTTCGTTAGGTAAAGAAGCCAATAGACCATGTTAAGTTCAAAATTGCTACGAAACGTGAAAAACTTGTCTATGCATAGAATTGAGCATTCCTAAGGCATCAAATTGGACCGTTATACTCTATTTAGTGTTCATTAGAAGTCTTAACTTGCTAGTTTAGCTTTGGACAACGTTTCGTTAGGTAAAGAAGCCAATAGACCAAGTTAAGTTCAAAATTGCACGAAACGGAGAAAAACTTGTCTATGCATAGAACTTGAGCATTCCTAAGGCATCAAATTGGACCGTTATACTCTATTTAGTGTTCTTAGAAGTCTTAACTTGCTAGTTTAGCTTTTGGACAACGTTTCGTTAGGTAAAGAGCCAATAGACCAGTTAAGTTCAAAATTGCACGAAACGTGAAAAAACTTGTCTATGCATAGAATTGAGCATTCCTAAGGCATCAAATTGGACCGTTATACTCTATTTAGTGTTCTTAGAAGTCTTAACTTGCTAGTTTAGCTATTGGACAACGTTTCGTTAGGTAAAGAAGCCAATAGACCAAGTTAAGTTCAAAATTGCACGAAACGATGAAAAACTTGTCTATGCATAGAACTGAGCATTCCTAAGGCATCAAATTGGACCGTTATACTCTATTTAGTGTTCTTAGAAGTCTTAACTGCTAGTTTAGCTTTTGGACAACGTTTCGTTAGGTAAAGAAGCCAATAGACCAAGTTAAGTTCAAAATTACAACGAAACGAGAAAAACTTGTCTATGCATAGAACTGAGCATTCCTAAGGCATCAAATTGGACCGTTATACTCTATTTAGTGTTCTTAGAAGTCTTAACTTGCTAGTTTAGCTTTTGGACAACGTTTCGTTAGGTAAAGAAGCCAATAGACCAAGTTAAGTTCAAAATTGCACGAAACGTGAAAAAACTTGTCTATGCATAGAAATGAGCATTCCTAAGGCATCAAATTGGACCGTTATACTCTATTTAGTGTTCTTAGAAGTCTTAACTTGCTAGTTTAGCTTTGGACAACGTTTCGTTAGGTAAAGAAGCCAATAGACCAAGTTAAGTTCAAAATTGCACGAACGTGAAAAACTTGTCTATGCATAGAACTGAGCATTCTAAGGGCATCAATTAGACCGTTATACTCTATTTAGTGTTCTTAGAAGTCTTAACGTGCTAGTTTAGCTTTTGGACAACGTTTCGTTAGGTAAAGAAGCCAATAGACAAAGTTAAGTTCAAAAATTGCACGAAACGTGAAAAACTTGTCTATGCATAGAAATGAGCATTCCTAATGGCATCAAATTAGACCGTTATACTCTATTTAGTGTCTAGAAGTCTAACTTGCTAGTTTAGCTTTTGGACAACGTTTCGTTAGGTAAAGAAGCCAATAGACCAGTTAAAGTTCAAAATTGCACGAAACGTGAAAAACTTGTCTATGCTAGAGAATTGAGCATTCCTAAGGGCATCAAATTGGACCGTTATACTCTATTTAGTGTTATTAGAAGTCTTAACTTGCTAGTTTTAGCTTTTGGACAACGTTTCGTTAGGTAAAGAAGCCAATAGACCAGTTAAGTTCAAAATTGGCAACGAAACGTGAAAAACTTGTCTATGCATAGAATTGAGCATTCCTAAGGCATCAAATTGGACCGTTATACTCTATTTAGTGTTCTTAGAAGTCTTTAACTTGCTAGTTTAGCTTTGGACAACGTTTCGTTAGGTAGAAGAAGCCATAGACCAAGTTAAGTTCAAAATTGCACGAAACGTGAAAAACTTGTCTATGCATAGAATTGAGCATTCCTAAGGCATCAAATTGGACCGTTATACTCTATTTAGTGTTCTTAGAAGTCTTAACTTGCTAGTTTAGCTTTTGGACAACGTTTCGTTAGGTAAAGAAGCCAATAGACCAAGTTAAGTTCAAAAATTGCACGAAACGTGAAAAAACTTGTCTATGCATAGAATTGAGCATTCTAAGGCATCAAATTGGACCGTTATACTCTATTTAGTGTTCTTAGAAGTCTTAACTTGCTAGTTTAGCTTTTGGACAACGTTTCGTTAGGTAAAGAAGCCAATAGACCATGTTAAGTTCAAAATTGCACGAAACGTGAAAAACTTGTCTATGCATAGAACTGAGCATTCCTAAGGCATCAAATTGGACCGTTATACTCTATTTAGTGTTATTAGAAGTCTTAAGCTTGCTAGTTTAGCTTTTGGACAACGTTTCGTTAGGTAAAGAAGCCAATAGACCAAGTTAAGTTCAAAATTGCACGAAACGATGAAAAACTTGTCTATGCATAGAACTGAGCATTCCTAAGGCATCAAATTAGACCGTTATACTCTATTTAGTGTTCTTAGAAGTCTTAACTTGCTAGTTTAGCTTTTGGACAACGTTTCGTTAGGTAAGAAGCCAATAGACCAATGTTAAGTTCAAATTGCACGAAACGTGAAAAACTTGTCTATGCATAGAACTGAGCATTCCTAAGGCATCAAATTGGACCGTTATACTCTATTTAGTGTTCTTAGAAGTCTTAACTTGCTAGTTTAGCTTTGGACAACGTTTCGTTAGGTAAAGAAGCCAATAGACCAAGTTAAGTTCAAAATTGCACGAAACGAGAAAAACTTGTCTATGCATAGAACTGAGCATATCCTAAGGCATCAAATTAGACCGTTATACTCTATTTAGTGTTCTTAGAAGTCTTAACTTGCTAGTTAGCTTTTGGACAACGTTTCGTTAGGTAAAGAAGCCAATAGACCAAGTTAAGTTCAAATTGCACGAAACGTGAAAAACTCGTCTATGCATAGAATTGAGCATTCCTAAGGCATCAAATTGGACCGTTATACTCTATTTAGTGTTCTTAGCAGTCTTAACTTGCTAGTTTAGCTTGTGGACAACGTTTCGTTAGGTAAAGAAGCCAATAGACCAAGTTAAGTTCAAAATTGCACGAAACGAGAAAAACTTGTCTATGCATAGAACTGGGCATTCCTAAGGCATCAAATTGGACCGTTATACTCTATTTAGTGTTCTTAGAAGTCTTAACTTGCTAGTTTAGCTTTTGGACAACGTTTCGTTAGGTAAAGAAGCCAATAGACCAGTTAAGTTCAAAATTGCACGAAACGTGAAAAACTTGTCTATGCATAGAATCTGAGCATTCCTAAGGCATCAAATTGGACCGTTATACTCTATTTAGTGTTCTTAGAAGTCTTAACTTGCTAGTTTAGCTTTTGGACAACGTTTCGTTAGGTAAAGAAGCCAATAGACCAAGTTAAGTTCAAAATTGCACGAAACGAGAAAAACTTGTCTATGCATAGAACTGAGCATTCCTAAGGCATCAAATTTGACCGTTATACTCTATTTAGTGTTCTTAGAAGTCTTAACTTGCTAGTTTAGCTTTTGGACAACGTTTCGTTAGGTAAAGAAGCCAATAGACCAAGTTAAGTTCAAAATTGCACGAAACGTGAAAAACTTGTCTATGCATAGAATTGAGCATTCCTAAGGCATCAATTGGACCGTTATACTCTATTTAGTGTTCTTAGAAGTCTTAACTTGCTAGTTTAGCTTTTGGAACAACGTTTCGTTAGGTAAAGAAGCCAATAGACCAGTTAAGTTCAAAATTGCACGAAACGTGAAAAACTTGTCTATGCATAGAATTGAGCATTCCTAAGGGCATCAAATTGGACCGTTATACTCTATTTAGTGTTCTTAGAAGTCTTAACTTGCTAGTTTAGCTTTGGACAACGTTTCGTTAGGTAAAGAAGCCAATAGACCAAGTTAAGTTCAAAATTGCACGAAACGTGAAAAACTTGTCTATGCATAGAATTGAGCATTCCTAAGGTGCATCAAATTGGACCGTTATACTCTATTTAGTGTTCTTAGAAGTCTTAACTTGCTAGTTTAGCTTTTGGACAACGTTTCGTTAGGTAAAGAAGCCAATAGACCAAGTTAAGTTCAAAATTGCACGAAACGTGAAAAACTTGTCTATGCATAGAACTTGAGCATTCCTAAGGCATCAAATTGGACCGTTATACTCTATTTAGTGTTTCTTAGAAGTCTTAACTTGCTAGTTTAGCTTTTGGACAACGTTTCGTTAGGTAAAGAAGGCCAATAGACCAAGTTAAGTTCAAAATTGCACGAAACGAGAAAAAACTTGTCTATGCATAGAACTGAGCATTCCTAAGGCATCAAATTGGACCGTTATAACTCTATTTAGTGTTCTTAGAAGTCTTAACTTGCTAGTTTAGCTTTTGGACAACGTTTCGTTAGGTAAGAAGCCAATAGACCAAGGTTAAGTTCAAAATTGCACGAAACGTGAAAAACTTGTCTATGCATAGAATTGAGCATTCCTAAGGCATCAAATTGGACCGTTATACTCTATTTAGTGTTCTTAGAAGTCTTAACTTGCTAGTTTAGCATTTGGACAACGTTTCGTTAGGTAAGAAGGCCAATAGACCAAGTTAAGTTCAAAATTGCACGAAAACGTGAAAAACTTGTCTATGCATAGAACTGAGCATTCCTACGGTGTCAAATTGGACCGTTATACTCTATTTAGTGTTCTTAGAAGTCTTAACTTGCTAGTTTAGCTTTTGGACAACGTTTCGTTAGGTAAAGAAGCCAATAGACCAAGTTAAGTTCAAAATTGCACGAAACGATGAAAAACTTGTCTATGCATAGAACTGAGCATTCCTAAGGCAGTCAAATTGGACCGTTATACTCTATTTAGTGTTCTTAGAAGTCTTAACTTGCTAGTTTAGCTTTTGGACAACGTTTCGTTAGGTAAAGAAGCCAATAGACCAAGTTAAGTTCAAAATTGCACGAAACGTGAAAAAACTTGTCTATGCATAGAACTGAGCATTCCTAAGGCATCAAATTGGACCGTTATACTCTATTTAGTGTTCTTAGAAGTCTTAACTTGCTAGTTTAGCTTTTGGACAACGTTTCGTTAGGTAAAGAAGCCAATAGACCAAGTTAAGTTCAAAATTGCACGAAACGTGAAAAAACTTGTCTATGCATAGAATTGAGCATTCCTAAGGCATCAAATTGGACCGTTATACTCTATTTAGTGTTCTTAGAAGTCTTAACTTGCTAGTTTAGCTTTGGACAACGTTTCGTTAGGTAAAGAAGCCAATAGACCAAGTTAAGTTCAAAATTGCACGAAACGTGAAAAACTTGTCTATGCATAGAACTTGAGCATTCCTAAGGCATCAAATTGGACCGTTATACTCTATTTAGTGTTCTTAGAAGTCTTACTTGCTAGTTTAGCTTTTGGACAACGTTTCGTTAGGTAAAGAAGCCAATAGACCAAGTTAAGTTCAAAATTGCACGAAACGTGAAAAACTTGTCTATGCATAGAACTGAGCATTCCTAAGGCGTCAAATTGGACCGTTATACTCTATTTAGTGTTCTTAGAAGTCTTAACTTGCTAGTTTAGCTTTTGGACAACGTTTCGTTAGGTAAAGAAGCCAATAGACCAAGTTAAGTTCAAAATTGCACGAAACGTGAAAAACTTGTCTATGCATAGAATTGAGCATTCCTAAGGCATCAAATTGGACCGTTATACTCTATTTAGTGTTCTTAGAAGTCTTAACTTGCTAGTTTAGCTTTTGGACAACGTTTCGTTAGGGTAAAGAAGCCAATAGACCAAGTTAAGTTCAAAATTGCACGAAACGTGAAAAACTTGTCTATGCATAGAACTGAGCATTCCTAAGGGCATCAAATTGGACCGTTATACTCTATTTAGTGTTCTTAGAAGTCTTAACTTGCTAGTTTAGCTTTGGACAACGTTTCGTTAGGTAAAGAAGCCAATAGACCAAGTTAAGTTCAAAATTGCACGAAACGTAGAAAAACTTGTCTATGCATAGAACTGAGCATTCCTAAGGCATCAAATTAGACCGTTATACTCTATTTAGTGTTCTTAGAAGTCTTAACTTGCTAGTTTAGCTTTTGGACAACGTTTCGTTAGGTAAAGAAGCCAATAGACCAAGTTAAGTTCAAATTGCACGAAACGTGAAAAAACTTGTCTATGCATAGAACTGAGCATTCCTAAGGCATCAAATTGGACCGTTATACTCTATTTAGTGTTCTTAGAAGTCTTAACTTGCTAGTTTAGCTTTTGGACAACGTTTCATTAGGTAAAGAAACCAATAGACCAAGTTAAGTTCAAAATTGCACGAAACGTGAAAAACTTGTCTATGCATAGAACTGAGCATTCCTAAGGGCATCAAATTGGACCGTTATACTCTATTTAGTGTTCTTAGAAGTCTTAACTTGCTAGTTTAGCTTTTGGACAACGTTTCGTTAGGTAAAGAAGCCAATAGACCAAGTTAAGTTCAAAATTGCACGAAACGTGAAAAACTTGTCTATGCATAGAATTGAGCATTCCTAAGGCATCAAATTGGACCGTTATACTCTATTTAGTGTTCTTAGAAGTCTTAACTTGCTAGTTTAGCTTTGGACAACGTTTCGTTAGGTAAAGAAGCCAATAGACCAAGTTAAGTTCAAAATTGCACGAAACGTGAAAAAACTTGTCTATGCATAGAATTGAGCATTCCTAAGGCATCAAATTGGACCGTTATACTCTATTTAGTGTTCTTAGAAGTCTTAACTTGCTAGTTTAGCTTTTGGACAACGTTTCGTTAGGTAAAGAAGCCAATAGACCAAGTTAAGTTCAAAATTGCACGAAACGTGAAAAACTTGTCTATGCATAGAATTGAGCATTCCTAAGGCATCAAATTGGACCGTTATACTCTATTTAGTGTTCTTAGAAGTCTTAACTTGCTAGTTTAGCTTTTGGACAACGTTTCGTTAGGTAAAGAAGCCAATAGACCAAGTTAAGTTCAAAATTGCACGAAACGTGAAAAACTTGTCTATGCATAGAATTGAGCATTCCTAAGGCATCAAATTGGACCGTTATACTCTATTTAGTGTTCTTAGAAGTCTTAACTTGCTAGTTTAGCTTTTGGACAACCGTTTCGTTAGGTAAAGAAGCCAATAGACCAAGTTAAGTTCAAAATTGCACGAAACGTGAAAAACTTGTCTATGCATAGAATTGAGCATTCCTAAGGCATCAAATTGGACCGTTATACTCTATTTAGTGTTCTTAGAAGTCTTAACTTGCTAGTTTAGCTTTTGGACAACGTTTCGTTAGGTAAAAGAAGCCAATAGACCAAGTTAAGTTCAAAATTGCACGAAACGTGAAAAACTTGTCTATGCATAGAATTGAGCATTTCCTAAGGCATCAAATTAGACCGTTATACTCTATTTAGTGTTCTTAGAAGTCTTAACTTGCTAGTTTAGCTTTTGGACAACGTTTCGTTAGGTAAAGAAGCCAATAGACCAAAGTAAGTTCAAAATTGCACGAAACGTGAAAAACTTGTCTATGCATAGAATTGAGCATTCCTAAGGCATCAAATTGGACCGTTATACTCTATTTAGTGTTCTTAGAAGTCTTAACTTGCTAGTTTAGCTTTTGGACAACGTTTCGTTAGGTAAAGAAGCCAATAGACCAAGTTAAGTTCAAAATTGCACGAAACGAGAAAAACTTGTCTATGCATAGAACTGAGCATTCCTAAGGCATCAAATTGGACCGTTATACTCTATTTAGTGTTCTTAGAAGTCTTAACTTGCTAGTTTAGCTTTTGGACAACGTTTCGTTAGGTAAAGAAGCCAATAGACCAAGTTAAGTTCAAAATTGCACGAAACGTGAAAAACTTGTCTATGCATAGAATTGAGCATTCCTAAGGCATCAAATTGGACCGTTATACTCTATTTAGTGTTCTTAGAAGTCTTAACTTGCTAGTTTAGCTTTTGGACAACGTTTCGTTAGGTAAAGAAGCCAATAGACCAAGTTAAGTTCAAAATTGCACGAAACGTGAAAAACTTGTCTATGCATAGAATTGAGCATTCCTAAGGCATCAAATTGGACCGTTATACTCTATTTAGTGTTCTTAGAAGTCTTAACTTGCTAGTTTAGCTTTTGGACAACGTTTCGTTAGGTAAAGAAGCCAATAGACCAAGTTAAGTTCAAAATTGCACGAAACGTGAAAAACTTGTCTATGCATAGAATTGAGCATTCCTAAGGCATCAAATTGGACCGTTATACTCTATTTAGTGTTCTTAGAAGTCTTAACTTGCTAGTTTAGCTTTGGACAACGTTTCGTTAGGTAAAGAAGCCAATAGACCAAGTTAAGTTCAAAAATTGCACGAAACGTGAAAAACTTGTCTATGCATAGAACTTGAGCATTCCTAAGGCGTCAAATTGGACCGTTATACTCTATTTAGTGTTCTTAGAAGTCTTAACTTGCTAGTTTAGCTTTTGGACAACGTTTCGTTAGGTAAAGAAGCCAATAGACCAAGTTAAGTTCAAAATTGCACGAAACGTAGAAAAACTTGTCTATGCATAGAACTGAGCATTCCTAAGGCATCAAATTGGACCGTTATACTCTATTTAGTGTTCTTAGAAGTCTTAACTTGCTAGTTTAGCTTTTGGACAACGTTTCGTTAGGTAAAGAAGCCAATAGACCAATGTTAAGTTCAAAATTGCACGAAACGTGAAAAACTTGTCTATGCATAGAATTGAGCATTCCTAAGGCATCAAATTGGACCGTTATACTCTATTTAGTGTTCTTAGAAGTCTTAACTTGCTAGTTTAGCTTTTGGACAACGTTTCGTTAGGTAAAGAAGCCAATAGATCAAGTTAAGTTCAAAATTGCACGAAACGAGAAAAACTTGTCTATGCATAGAACTGAGCATTCCTAAGGCATCAAATTGGACCGTTAGACTCTATTTAGTGTTCTTAGAAGTCTTAACTTGCTAGTTTAGCTTTTGGACAACGTTTCGTTAGGTAAGAGAAGCCAATAGACCAGTTAAGTTCAAAATTGCACGAAACGTGAAAAACTTGTCTATGCATAGAACTGAGCATTCCTAAGGTGCATCAAATTGGACCGTTATACTCTATTTAGTGTTCTTAGAAGTCTTAACTTGCTAGTTTAGCTTTTGGACAACGTTTCGTTAGGTAAAGAAGCCAATAGACCAAGTTAAGTTCAAAATTGCACGAAACGATGAAAAACTTGTCTATGCATAGAATTGAGCATTCCTAAGGCATCAAATTCGACCGTGATACTCTATTTAGTGTTCTTAGAAGTCTTAACTTGCTAGTTTAGCTTTTGGACAACGGTTTCGTTAGGTAAAGAAGCCAATAGACCAAGTTAAGTTCAAAATTGCACGAAACGTGAAAAACTTGTCTATGCATAGAATTGAGCATTCCTAAGGCATCAAATTGGACCGTTATACTCTATTTAGTGTTCTTAGAAGTCTTAACTTGCTAGTTTAGCTTTTGGACAACGTTTCGTTAGGTAAAGAAGCCAATAGACCAAGTTAAGTTCAAAATTGCACGAAACGTGAAAAACTTGTCTATGCATAGAATTGAGCATTCCTAAGGCATCAAATTGGACCGTTATACTCTATTTAGTGTTCTTAGAAGTCTTAACTTGCTAG
Source organism: Tripterygium wilfordii (assembly GCF_013401445.1). Taxonomy (NCBI): domain Eukaryota; kingdom Viridiplantae; phylum Streptophyta; class Magnoliopsida; order Celastrales; family Celastraceae; genus Tripterygium; species Tripterygium wilfordii. The sequence goes on along the minus strand of NC_052249.1, from coordinate 6,139,231 downwards.
TTTACATTTTGGACAACGTTTCGTTAGGTAAAGAAGCCAATAGACCAAGTTAAGTTCAAAATTGCACGAAACGTGAAAAACTTGTCTATGCATAGAATTGAGCATTCCTAAGGCATCAAATTGGACCGTTATACTCTATTTAGTGTTCTTAGAAGTCTTAACTTGCTAGTTTAGCTTTGGACAACGTTTCGTTAGGTAAAGAAGCCAATAGACCAAGTTAAGTTCAAAATTGCACGAAACGTGAAAAACTTGTCTATGCATAGAATTGAGCATTCCTAAGGCATCAAATTGGACCGTTATACTCTATTTAGTGTTCTTAGAAGTCTTAACTTGCTAGTTTAGCTTTTGACAACGTTTCGTTAGGTAAAGAAGCCAATAGACCAAGTTAAGTTCAAAATTGCACGAAACGTGAAAAACTTGTCTATGCATAGAACTTGAGCATTCCTAAGGCATCATATTAGACCGTTATACTCTATTTAGTGTTCTTAGAAGTCTTAACTTGCTAGTTTAGCTTTTGGACAACGTTTCGTTAGGTAAAGAAGCCAATAGACCAAGTTAAGTTCAAAATTGCACGAAACGTGAAAAACTTATCTATGCATAGAACTGAGCATTCCTAAGGCATCAAATTGGACCGTTATACTCTATTTAGTGTTCTTAGAAGTCTTAACTTGCTAGTTTAGCTTTTGGACAACGTTTCGTTAGGTAAAGAAGCCAATAGACCAAGTTAAGTTCAAAATTGCACGAAACGATGAAAAACTTGTCTATGCATAGAACTGAGCATTCCTAAGGTGTCAAATTGGACCGTTATACTCTATTTAGTGTTCTTAGAAGTCTTAACTTGCTAGTTTAGCTTTGGACAACGTTTCGTTAGGTAAAGAAGCCAATAGACCAAGTTAAGTTCAAAATTGCACGAAACGTGAAAAACTTGTCTATGCATAGAACTGAGCATTCCTAAGGTATCAAATTGGACCGTTATACTCTATTTAGTGTTCTTAGAAGTCTTAACTTGCTAGTTTAGCTTTGGACAACGTTTCGTTAGGTAAAGAAGCCAATAGACCAAGTTAAGTTCAAAATTGCACGAAACGAGAAAAACTTGTCTATGCATAGAACTGAGCATTCCTAAGGCATCAAATTGGACCGTTATACTCTATTTAGTGTTCTTAGAAGTCTTAACTTGCTAGTTTAGCTTTTGGACAACGTTTCGTTAGGTAAAGAAGCCAATAGACCAAGTTAAGTTCAAAATTGCACGAAACGTGAAAAACTTGTCTATGCATAGAATTGAGCATTCCTAAGGCATCAAATTGGACCGTTATACTCTATTTAGTGTTCTTAGAAGTCTTAACTTGCTAGTTTAGCTTTTGGACAACGTTTCGTTAGGTAAAGAAGCCAATAGACCAAGTTAAGTTCAAAATTGCACGAAACGTAGAAAAACTTGTCTATGCATAGAACTGAGCATTCCTAAGGCATCAAATTGGACCGTTATACTCTATTTAGTGTTCTTAGAAGTCTTAACTTGCTAGTTTAGCTTTGGACAACGTTTCGTTAGGTAAAGAAGCCAATAGACCAAGTTAAGTTCAAAATTGCACGAAACGTGAAAAACTTGTCTATGCATAGAATTGAGCATTCCTAAGGCATCAAATTGGACCGTTATACTCTATTTAGTGTTCTTAGAAGTCTTAACTTGCTAGTTTAGCTTTTGGACAACGTTTCGTTAGGTAAAGAAGCCAATAGACCAAGTTAAGTTCAAAATTGCACGAAACGTGAAAAACTTGTCTATGCATAGAACTGAGCATTCCTAAGGCATCAAATTGGACCGTTATACTCTATTTAGTGTTCTTAGAAGTCTTAACTTGCTAGTTTAGCTTTTGGACAACGTTTCGTTAGGTAAAGAAGCCAATAGACCAAGTTAAGTTCAAAATTGCACGAAACGATGAAAAACTTGTCTATGCATAGAACTGAGCATTCCTAAGGCATCAAATTGGACCGTTATACTCTATTTAGTGTTCTTAGAAGTCTTAACTTGCTAGTTTAGCTTTTGGACAACGTTTCGTTAGGTAAAGAAGCCAATAGACCAAGTTAAGTTCAAAATTGCACGAAACGAGAAAAACTTGTCTATGCATAGAACTGAGCATTCCTAAGGCATCAAATTGGACCGTTATACTCTATTTAGTGTTCTTAGAAGTCTTAACTTGCTAGTTTAGCTTTTGGACAACGTTTCGTTAGGTAAAGAAGCCAATAGACCAAGTTAAGTTCAAAATTGCACGAAACGTGAAAAACTTGTCTATGCATAGAATTGAGCATTCCTAAGGCATCAAATTGGACCGTTATACTCTATTTAGTGTTCTTAGAAGTCTTAACTTGCTAGTTTAGCTTTTGGACAACGTTTCGTTAGGTAAAGAAGCCAATAGACCAAGTTAAGTTCAAAATTGCACGAAACGTGAAAAACTTGTCTATGCATAGAACTGAGCATTCCTAAGGTGATCAAATTGGACCGTTATACTCTATTTAGTGTTCTTAGAAGTCTTAACTTGCTAGTTTAGCTTTTGGACAACGTTTCGTTAGGTAAAGAAGCCAATAGACCAAGTTAAGTTCAAAATTGCACGAAACGATGAAAAACTTGTCTATGCATAGAACTGAGCATTCCTAAGGCATCAAATTGGACCGTTATACTCTATTTAGTGTTCTTAGAAGTCTTAACTTGCTAGTTTAGCTTTTGGACAACGTTTCGTTAGGTAAAGAAGCCAATAGACCAAGTTAAGTTCAAAATTGCACGAAACGTGAAAAACTTGTCTATGCATAGAACTGAGCATTCCTAAGGCATCAAATTGGACCGTTATACTCTATTTAGTGTTCTTAGAAGTCTTAACTTGCTAGTTTAGCTTTTGGACAACGTTTCGTTAGGTAAAGAAGCCAATAGACCAAGTTAAGTTCAAAATTGCACGAAACGTGAAAAACTTGTCTATGCATAGAACTGAGCATTCCTAAGGCATCAAATTGGACCGTTATACTCTATTTAGTGTTCTTAGAAGTCTTAACTTGCTAGTTTAGCATTTGGACAACGTTTCGTTAGGTAAAGAAGCCAATAGACCAAGTTAAGTTCAAAATTGCACGAAACGTGAAAAACTTGTCTATGCATAGAACTGAGCATTCCTAAGGCATCAAATTGGACCGTTATACTCTATTTAGTGTTCTTAGAAGTCTTAACTTGCTAGTTTAGCTTTTGGACAACGTTTCGTTAGGTAAAGAAGCCAATAGACCAAGTTAAGTTCAAAATTGCACGAAACGATGAAAAACTTGTCTATGCATAGAACTGAGCATTCCTAAGGCATCAAATTGGACCGTTATACTCTATTTAGTGTTCTTAGAAGTCTTAACTTGCTAGTTTAGCTTTTGGACAACGTTTCGTTAGGTAAAGAAGCCAATAGACCAAGTTAAGTTCAAAATTGCACGAAACGTGAAAAACTTGTCTATGCATAGAACTGAGCATTCCTAAGGCATCAAATTGGACCGTTATACTCTATTTAGTGTTCTTAGAAGTCTTAACTTGCTAGTTTAGCTTTTGGACAACGTTTCGTTAGGTAAAGAAGCCAATAGACCAAGTTAAGTTCAAAATTGCACGAAACGTGAAAAACTTGTCTATGCATAGAACTGAGCATTCCTAAGGCATCAAATTGGACCGTTATACTCTATTTAGTGTTCTTAGAAGTCTTAACTTGCTAGTTTAGCTTTTGGACAACGTTTCGTTAGGTAAAGAAGCCAATAGACCAAGTTAAGTTCAAAATTGCACGAAACGTAGAAAAACTTGTCTATGCATAGAACTGAGCATTCCTAAGGGCATCAAATTGGACCGTTATACTCTATTTAGTGTTCTTAGAAGTCTTAACTTGCTAGTTTAGCATTTTGGACAACGTTTCGTTAGGTAAAGAAGCCAATAGACCAAGTTAAGTTCAAAATTGCACGAAACGTGAAAAACTTGTCTATGCATAGAACTGAGCATTCCTAAGGCGTCAAATTGGACCGTTATACTCTATTTAGTGTTCTTAGAAGTCTTAACTTGCTAGTTTAGCTTTTGGACAACGTTTCGTTAGGTAAAGAAGCCAATAGACCAAGTTAAGTTCAAAATTGCACGAAACGAGAAAAACTTGTCTATGCATAGAACTGAGCATTCCTAAGGCATCAAATTGGACCGTTATACTCTATTTAGTGTTCTTAGAAGTCTTAACTTGCTAGTTTAGCATTTGGACAACGTTTCGTTAGGTAAAGAAGCCAATAGACCAAGTTAAGTTCAAAATTGCACGAAACGTGAAAAACTTGTCTATGCATAGAACTGAGCATTCCTAAGGCAGTCAAATTGGACCGTTATACTCTATTTAGTGTTCTTAGAAGTCTTAACTTGCTAGTTTAGCATTTTGGACAACGTTTCGTTAGGTAAAGAAGCCAATAGACCAAGTTAAGTTCAAAATTGCACGAAACGTGAAAAACTTGTCTATGCATAGAACTGAGCATTCCTAAGGTGCATCAAATTGGACCGTTATACTCTATTTAGTGTTCTTAGAAGTCTTAACTTGCTAGTTTAGCTTTGGACAACGTTTCGTTAGGTAAAGAAGCCAATAGACCAAGTTAAGTTCAAAATTGCACGAAACGATGAAAAACTTGTCTATGCATAGAACTGAGCATTCCTAAGGCATCAAATTGGACCGTTATACTCTATTTAGTGTTCTTAGAAGTCTTAACTTGCTAGTTTAGCATTTGGACAACGTTTCGTTAGGTAAAGAAGCCAATAGACCAAGTTAAGTTCAAAATTGCACGAAACGTGAAAAACTTGTCTATGCATAGAACTGAGCATTCCTAAGGTGTCAAATTGGACCGTTATACTCTATTTAGTGTTCTTAGAAGTCTTAACTTGCTAGTTTAGCTTTTGGACAACGTTTCGTTAGGTAAAGAAGCCAATAGACCAAGTTAAGTTCAAATTGCACGAAACGTGAAAAACTTGTCTATGCATAGAACTGAGCATTCCTACGGTAGTCAAATTGGACCGTTATACTCTATTTAGTGTTCTTAGAAGTCTTAACTTGCTAGTTTAGCTTTTGGACAACGTTTCGTTAGGTAAAGAAGCCAATAGACCAAGTTAAGTTCAAAATTGCACGAAACGTGAAAAACTTGTCTATGCATAGAACTGAGCATTCCTAAGGGCATCAAATTGGACCGTTATACTCTATTTAGTGTTCTTAGAAGTCTTAACTTGCTAGTTTAGCATTTTGGACAACGTTTCGTTAGGTAAAGAAGCCAATAGACCAAGTTAAGTTCAAAATTGCACGAAACGTGAAAAACTTGTCTATGCATAGAACTGAGCATTCCTACGGTGTCAAATTGGACCGTTATACCCTATTTAGTGTTCTTAGAAGTCTTAACTTGCTAGTTTAGCTTTTGGACAACGTTTCGTTCGGTAAAGAAGCCAATAGACCAAGTTAAGTTCAAAATTGTACGAAACGAGAAAAACTTGTCTATGCATAGAACTGAGCATTCCTAGGGCATCAAATTGGACCGTTAGACTCTATTTAGTGTTCTTAGAAGTCTTAACTTGCTAGTTTAGCATTTTGGACAACGTTTCGTTAGGTAAAGAAGCCAATAGACCAAGTTAAGTTCAAAATTGCACGAAACGTGAAAAACTTGTCTATGCATAGAACTGAGCATTCCTAAGGCGTCAAATTGGACCGTTATACTCTATTTAGTGTTCTTAGAAGTCTTAACTTGCTAGTTTAGCTTTTGGACAACGTTTCGTTAGGTAAAGAAGCCAATAGACCAAGTTAAGTTCAAAATTGCACGAAACGTGAAAAACTTGTCTATGCATAGAACTGAGCATTCCTAAGGCATCAAATTGGACCGTTATACTCTATTTAGTGTTCTTAGAAGTCTTAACTTGCTAGTTTAGCTTTTGGACAACGTTTCGTTAGGTAAAGAAGCCAATAGACCAAGTTAAGTTCAAAATTGCACGAAACGATGAAAAACTTGTCTATGCATAGAACTGAGCATTCCTAAGGCATCAAATTGGACCGTTATACTCTATTTAGTGTTCTTAGAAGTCTTAACTTGCTAGTTTAGCATTTGGACAACGTTTCGTTAGGTAAAGAAGCCAATAGACCAAGTTAAGTTCAAAATTGCACGAAACGTGAAAAACTTGTCTATGCATAGAACTGAGCATTCCTAAGGTAGTCAAATTGGACCGTTATACTCTATTTAGTGTTCTTAGAAGTCTTAACTTGCTAGTTTAGCTTTTGGACAACGTTTCGTTAGGTAAAGAAGCCAATAGACCAAGTTAAGTTCAAAATTGCACGAAACGATGAAAAACTTGTCTATGCATAGAACTGAGCATTCCTAAGGTATCAAATTGGACCGTTAGACTCTATTTAGTGTTCTTAGAAGTCTTAACTTGCTAGTTTAGCTTTTGGACAACGTTTCGTTAGGTAAAGAAGCCAATAGACCAAGTTAAATTCAAAATTGCACGAAACGTGAAAAACTTGTCTATGCATAGAATTGAGCAGTCCTAAGGTTTCAAATTGGACCGTTATACTCTATTTAGTGTTCTTAGAAGTCTTAACTTGCTAGTTTAGCTTTTGGACAACGTTTCGTTAGGTAAAGAAGCCAATAGACCAAGTTAAGTTCAAAATTGCACGAAACGTGAAAAACTTGTCTATGCATAGAACTGAGCATTCCTAAGGTAGTCAAATTGGACCGTTATACTCTATTTAGTGTTCTTAGAAGTCTTAACTTGCTAGTTTAGTCTTTGGACAACGTTTCGTTAGGAAAAGAAGCCAATAGACCAAGTTAAGTTCAAAATTGCACGAAACGAGAAAAACTTGTCTATGCATAGAACTGAGCATTCCTAAGGCATCAAATTGGACCGTTATACTCTATTTAGTGTTCTTAGAAGTCTTAACTTGCTAGTTTAGCTTTTGGACAACGTTTCGTTAGGTAAAGAAGCCAATAGACCAAGTTAAGTTCAAAATTGCACGAAACGAGAAAAACTTGTCTATGCATAGAACTGAGCATTCCTAAGGTAGTCAAATTGGACCGTTATACTCTATTTAGTGTTCTTAGAAGTCTTAACTTGCTAGTTTAGCATTTTGGACAACGTTTCGTTAGGTAAAGAAGCCAATAGACCAAGTTAAGTTCAAAATTGCACGAAACGTAGAAAAACTTGTCTATGCATAGAACTGAGCATTCCTACGGTGTCAAATTGGACCGTTATACTCTATTTAGTGTTCTTAGAATTCTTAACTTGCTAGTTTAGCTTTTGGACAACGTTTCGTTAGGTAAAGAAGCCAATAGACCAAGTTAAGTTCAAAATTGCACGAAACGAGAAAAACTTGTCTATGCATAGAACTGAGCATTCCTAAGGCATCAAATTGGACCGTTAGACTCTATTTAGTGTTCTTAGAAGTCTTAACTTGCTAGTTTAGCATTTAGACAACGTTTCGTTAGGTAGAGAAGCCAATAGACCAAGTTAAGTTCAAAATTGCACGAAACGTGAAAAACTTGTCTATGCATAGAACTGAGCATTCCTACGGTGTCAAATTGGACCGTTATACTCTATTTAGTGTTCTTAGAAGTCTTAACTTGCTAGTTTAGCTTTTGGACAACGTTTCGTTAGGTAAAGAAGCCAATAGACCAAGTTAAGTTCAAAATTGCACGAAACGATGAAAAACTTGTCTATGCATAGAACTGAGCATTCCTAAGGGCATCAAATTGGACCGTTATACTCTATTTAGTGTTCTTAGAAGTCTTAACTTGCTAGTTTAGCATTTGGACAACGTTTCGTTAGGTAAAGAAGCCAATAGACCAAGTTAAGTTCAAAATTGCACGAAACGATGAAAAACTTGTCTATGCATAGAACTGAGCATTCCTAAGGCATCAAATTGGACCGTTGTACTATATTTAGTGTTCTTAGAAGTCTTAACTTGCTAGTTTAGCTTTTGGACAACGTTTCGTTAGGTAAAGAAGCCAATAGACCAAGTTAAGTTCAAAATTGCACGAAACGTGAAAAACTTGTCTATGCATAGAACTGAGCATTCCTAAGGCGTCAAATTGGACCGTTATACTCTATTTAGTGTTCTTAGAAGTCTTAACTTGCTAGTTTAGCTTTTGGACAACGTTTCGTTAGGTAAAGAAGCCAATAGACCAAGTTAAGATCAAAATTGCACGAAACGAGAAAAACTTCTCTATGCATAGAACTGAGCTTTCCTAAGGCATCAAATTGGACCGTTAGACTCTATTTAGTGTTCTTAGAAGTCTTAACTTGCTAGTTTAGCATTTGGACAACGTTTCGTTAGGTAAAGAAGCCAATAGACCAAGTTAAGTTCAAAATTGCACGAAACGTGAAAAACTTGTCTATGCATAGAACTGAGCATTCCTACGGTGTCAAATTGGACCGTTATACTCTATTTAGTGTTCTTAGAAGTCTTAACTTGCTAGTTTAGCTTTTGGACAACGTTTCGTTAGGTAAAGAAGCCAATAGACCAAGTTAAGTTCAAAATTGCACGAAACGAGAAAAACTTGTCTATGCATAGAACTGAGCATTCCTAAGGCATCAAATTGGACCGTTATACTCTATTTAGTGTTCTTAGAAGTCTTAACTTGCTAGTTTAGCTTTTGGACAACGTTTCGTTAGGTAAAGAAGCCAATAGACCAAGTTAAGTTCAAAATTGCACGAAACGAGAAAAACTTGTCTATGCATAGAACTGAGCATTCCTAAGGCATCAAATTGGACCGTTATACTCTATTTAGTGTTCTTAGAAGTCTTAACTTGCTAGTTTAGCTTTTGGACAACGTTTCGTTAGGTAAAGAAGCCAATAGACCAAGTTAAGTTCAAAATTGCACGAAACGTGAAAAACTTGTCTATGCATAGAACTGAGCATTCCTACGGTGTCAAATTGGACCGTTATACTCTATTTAGTGTTCTTAGAAGTCTTAACTTGCTAGTTTAGCTTTTGGACAACGTTTCGTTAGGTAAAGAAGCCAATAGACCAAGTTAAGTTCAAAATTGCACGAAACGATGAAAAACTTGTCTATGCATAGAACTGAGCATTCCTAAGGCATCAAATTGGACCGTTATACTCTATTTAGTGTTCTTAGAAGTCTTAACTTGCTAGTTTAGCTTTTGGACAACGTTTCGTTAGGTAAAGAAGCCAATAGACCAAGTTAAGTTCAAAATTGCACGAAACGATGAAAAACTTGTCTATGCATAGAACTGAGCATTCCTAAGGCGTCAAATTGGACCGTTATACTCTATTTAGTGTTCTTAGAAGTCTTAACTTGCTAGTTTAGCTTTTGGACAACGTTTCGTTAGGTAAAGAAGCCAATAGACCAAGTTAAGTTCAAAATTGCACGAAACGAGAAAAACTTGTCTATGCATAGAACTGAGCATTCCTAAGGCATCAAATTGGACCGTTATACTCTATTTAGTGTTCTTAGAAGTCTTAACTTGCTAGTTTAGCATTTGGACAACGTTTCGTTAGGTAAAGAAGCCAATAGACCAAGTTAAGTTCAAAATTGCACGAAACGTGAAAAACTTGTCTATGCATAGAACTGAGCATTCCTAAGGCATCAAATTGGACCGTTATACTCTATTTAGTGTTCTTAGAAGTCTTAACTTGCTAGTTTAGCTTTGGACAACGTTTCGTTAGGTAAAGAAGCCAATAGACCAAGTTAAGTTCAAAATTGCACGAAACGTGAAAAACTTGTCTATGCATAGAACTGAGCATTCCTAAGGCATCAAATTGGACCGTTATACTCTATTTAGTGTTCTTAGAAGTCTTAACTTGCTAGTTTAGCTTTTGGACAACGTTTCGTTAGGTAAAGAAGCCAATAGACCAAGTTAAGTTCAAAATTGCACGAAACGTGAAAAACTTGTCTATGCATAGAACTGAGCATTCCTAAGGTGATCAAATTGGACCGTTATACTCTATTTAGTGTTCTTAGAAGTCTTAACTTGCTAGTTTAGCTTTTGGACAACGTTTCGTTAGGTAAAGAAGCCAATAGACCAAGTTAAGTTCAAAATTGCACGAAACGTGAAAAACTTGTCTATGCATAGAACTGAGCATTCCTAAGGTAGTCAAATTGGACCGTTATACTCTATTTAGTGTTCTTAGAAGTCTTAACTTGCTAGTTTAGCTTTGGACAACGTTTCGTTAGGTAAAGAAGCCAATAGACCAAGTTAAGTTCAAAATTGCACGAAACGTGAAAAACTTGTCTATGCATAGAACTGAGCATTCCTAAGGCATCAAATTGGACCGTTATACTCTATTTAGTGTTCTTAGAAGTCTTAACTTGCTAGTTTAGCTTTTGGACAACGTTTCGTTAGGTAAAGAAGCCAATAGACCAAGTTAAGTTCAAAATTGCACGAAACGTGAAAAACTTGTCTATGCATAGAACTGAGCATTCCTATGGCATCAAATTAGACCGTTATACTCTATTTAGTTTTCTTAGAAGTCATAACTTGCTAGTTTAGCTTTTGGACAACGTTTCGTTAGGTAAAGAAGCCAATAGACCAAGTTAAGTTCAAAATTGCACGAAACGTGAAAAACTTGTCTATGCATAGAACTGAGCATTCCTAAGGTGTCAAATTGGACCGTTATACTCTATTTAGTGTTCTTAGAAGTCTTAACTTGCTAGTTTAGCTTTTGGACAACGTTTCGTTAGGTAAAGAAGCCAATAGACCAAGTTAAGATCAAAATTACACGAAACGAGAAAAACTTGTCTATGCATAGAACTGAGCATTCCTAAGGCATCAAATTGGACCGTTAGACTCTATTTAGTGTTCTTAGAAGTCTTAACTTGCTAGTTTAGCATTTGGACAACGTTTCGTTAGGTAGAGAACCAATAGACCAAGTTAAGTTCAAAATTGCCCGAAACGTGAAAAACTTGTCTATGCATAGAACTGAGCATTCCTACGGTGTCAAATTGGACCGTTATACTCTATTTAGTGTTCTTAGAAGTCTTAACTTGCTAGTTTAGCTTTTGGACAACGTTTCGTTAGGTAAAGAAGCCAATAGACCAAGTTAAGTTCAAAATTGCACGAAACGATGAAAAACTTGTCTATGCATAGAACTTGAGCATTCCTAAGGCATCAAATTGGACCGTTATACTCTATTTAGTGTTCTTAGAAGTCTTAACTTGCTAGTTTAGCTTTTGGACAACGTTTCGTTAGGTAAAGAAGCCAATAGACCAAGTTAAGTTCAAAATTGCACGAAACGTGAAAAACTTGTCTATGCATAGAATTGAGCATTCCTAAGGCATCAAATTGGACCGTTATACTCTATTTAGTGTTCTTAGAAGTCTTAACTTGCTAGTTTAGCTTTTGGACAACGTTTCGTTAGGTAAAGAAGCCAATAGACCAAGTTAAGTTCAAAATTGCACGAAACGTGAAAAACTTGTCTATGCATAGAACTGAGCATTCCTAAGGTGTCAAATTGGACCGTTATACTCTATTTAGTGTTCTTAGAAGTCTTAACTTGCTAGTTTAGCTTTTGGACAACGTTTCGTTAGGTAAAGAAGCCAATAGACCAAGTTAAGTTTAAAATTGCACGAAACGAGAAAAACTTGTCTATGCATAGAACTGAGCATTCCTAAGGCATCAAATTGGACCGTTATACTCTATTTAGTGTTCTTAGAAGTCTTAACTTGCTAGTTTAGCTTTTGGACAACGTTTCGTTAGGTAAAGAAGCCAATAGACCAAGTTAAGTTCAAAATTGCACGAAACGAGAAAAACTTGTCTATGCATAGAACTGAGCATTCCTAAGGCATCAAATTGGACCGTTATACTCTATTTAGTGTTCTTAGAAGTCTTAACTTGCTAGTTTAGCATTTGGACAACGTTTCGTTAGGTAAAGAAGCCAATAGACCAAGTTAAGTTCAAAATTGCACGAAACGTGAAAAACTTGTCTATGCATAGAACTGAGCATTCCTACGGTGTCAAATTGGACCGTTATACTCTATTTAGTGTTCTTAGAAGTCTTAACTTGCTAGTTTAGCTTTTGGACAACGTTTCGTTAGGTAAAGAAGCCAATAGACCAATGTTAAGTTCAAAATTGCACGAAACGTGAAAAACTTGTCTATGCATAGAACTGAGCATTCCTAAGGCTATCAAATTGGACCGTTATACTCTATTTAGTGTTCTTAGAAGTCTTAACTTGCTAGTTTAGCTTTTGGACAACGTTTCGTTAGGTAAAGAAGCCAATAGACCAAGTTAAGTTCAAAATTGCACGAAACGTGAAAAACTTGTCTATGCATAGAACTTGAGCATTCCTAAGGCATCAAATTGGACCGTTATACTCTATTTAGTGTTCTTAGAAGTCTTAACTTGCTAGTTTAGCTTTTGGACAACGTTTCGTTAGGTAAAGAAGCCAATAGACCAAGTTAAGTTCAAAATTGCACGAAACGAGAAAAACTTGTCTATGCATAGAACTGAGCATTCCTAAGGCATCAAATTGGACCGTTATACTCTATTTAGTGTTCTTAGAAGTCTTAACTTGCTAGTTTAGCATTTGGACAACGTTTCGTTAGGTAGAGAAGCCAATAGACCAAGTTAAGTTCAAAATTGCACGAAACGAGAAAAACTTGTCAATGCATAGAACTGAGCATTGCTAAGGCATCAAATTAGACCGTTATACTCTATTTAGTGTTCTTAGAAGTCCTAACTTTCTAGTTTAGCTTTTGGACAACGTTTCGTTAGGTAAAGAAGCCAATAGACCAAGTTAAGTTCAAAATTGCACGAAACGAGAAAAACTTGTCTATGCATAGAACTGAGCATTACTAAGGCATCAAATTAGACCGTTATACTCCATTTAGTGTTCTTAAAAGTCTTAGCTTGCTAGTTTATCTTTTGGACGACGTTTCGTTAGGTAAGGAAGCCAATAGACCAAGTTAAGTTCAAAATTGCACGAAACGATGAAAAACTTGTCTATGCATAGAACTGAGCATTCCTAAGGTGTCAAATTGGACCGTTATACTCTATTTAGTGTTCTTAGAAGTCTTAACTTGCTAGTTTAGCTTTTGGACAACGTTTCGTTAGGTAAAGAAGCCAATAGACCAAGTTAAGTTCAAAATTGCACGAAACGTGAAAAACTTGTCTATGCATAGAACTGAGCATTCCTAAGGTAGTCAAATTGGACCGTTATACTCTATTTAGTGTTCTTAGAAGTCTTAACTTGCTAGTTTAGCATTTGGACAACGTTTCGTTAGGTAAAGAAGCCAATAGACCAAGTTAAGTTCAAAATTGCACGAAACGTGAAAAACTTGTCTATGCATAGAACTGAGCATTCCTAAGGTGTCAAATTGGACCGTTATACTCTATTTAGTGTTCTTAGAAGTCTTAACTTGCTAGTTTAGCTTTTGGACAACGTTTCGTTAGGTAAAGAAGCCAATAGACCAAGTTAAGTTCAAAATTGCACGAAACGAGAAAAACTTGTCTATGCATAGAACTGAGCATTCCTAAGGTAGTCAAATTGGACCGTTATACTCTATTTAGTGTTCTTAGAAGTCTTAACTTGCTAGTTTAGCATTTTGGACAACGTTTCGTTAGGTAAAGAAGCCAATAGACCAAGTTAAGTTCAAAATTGCACGAAACGTGAAAAACTTGTCTATGCATAGAACTGAGCATTCCTACGGTGTCAAATTGGACCGTTATACTATATTTAGTGTTCTTAGAAGTCTTAACTTGCTAGTTTAGCTTTTGGACAACGTTTCGTTAGGTAAAGAAGCCAATAGACCAAGTTAAGTTCAAAATTGCACGAAACGAGAAAAACTTGTCTATGCATAGAACTGAGCATTCCTAAGGTATCAAATTAGATGTTATACTCTATTTAGTGTTCTTAGAAGTCTTAACTTGCTAGTTTAGCTTTTGGACAACGTTTCGTTAGGTAAAGAAGCCAATAGACCAAGTTAAGTTCAAAATTGCACGAAACGTGAAAAACTTGTCTATGCATAGAACTGAGCATTCCTAAGGCGTCAAATTGGACCGTTATACTCTATTTAGTGTTCTTAGAAGTCTTAACTTGCTAGTTTAGCTTTTGGACAACGTTTCGTTAGGTAAAGAAGCCAATAGACCAAGTTAAGTTCAAAATTGCACGAAACGAGAAAAACTTGTCTATGCATAGAACTGAGCATTCCTAAGGCATCAAATTGGACCGTTAGACTCTATTTAGTGTTCTTAGAAGTCTTAACTTGCTAGTTTAGCATTTTGGACAACGTTTCGTTAGGTAAGAGAAGCCAATAGACCAAGTTAAGTTCAAAATTGCACGAAACGTGAAAAACTTGTCTATGCATAGAACTGAGCATTCCTACGGTGTCAAATTGGACCGTTATACTCTATTTAGTGTTCTTAGAAGTCTTAACTTGCTAGTTTAGCATTTTGGACAACGTTTCGTTAGGTAAAGAAGCCAATAGACCAAGTTAAGTTCAAAATTGCACGAAACGAGAAAAACTTATCTATGCATAGAACTGAGCATTCCTAAGGCATCAAATTGGACCGTTATACTCTATTTAGTGTTCTTAGAAGTCTTAACTTGCTAGTTTAGCTTTTGGACAACGTTTCGTTAGGTAAAGAAGCCAATAGACCAAGTTAAGTTCAAAATTGCACGAAACGATGAAAAACTTGTCTATGCATAGAACTGAGCATTCCTAAGGTATCAAATTGGACCGTTAGACTCTATTTAGTGTTCTTAGAAGTCTTAACTTGCTAGTTTAGCATTTGGACAACGTTTCGTTAGGTAGAGAAGCCAATAGACCAAGTTAAGTTCAAAATTGCACGAAACGTGAAAAACTTGTCTATGCATAGAACTGAGCATTCCTACGGTGTCAAATTGGACCGTTATACTCTATTTAGTGTTCTTAGAAGTCTTAACTTGTTAGTTTAGATTTTGGACAACGTTTCGTTAGGTAAAGAAGCCAATAGACCAAGTTAAGTTCAAAATTGCACGAAACGAGAAAAACTTGTCTATGCATAGAATTGAGCATTCCTAAGGCGTCAAATTGGACCGTTATACTCTATTTAGTGTTCTTAGAAGTCTTAACTTGCTAGTTTAGCTTTTGGACAACGTTTCGTTAGGTAAAGAAGCCAATAGACCAAGTTAAGTTCAAAATTGCACGAAACGAGAAAAACTTGTCTATGCATAGAACTGAGCATTCCTAAGGTATCAAATTGGACCGTTATACTCTATTTAGTGTTCTTAGAAGTCTTAACTTGCTAGTTTAGCATTTGGACAACGTTTCGTTAGGTAAAGAAGCCAATAGACCAAGTTAAGTTCAAAATTGCCCGAAACGTGAAAACTTGTCTATGCATAGAACTGAGCATTCCTACGGTGTCAAATTGGACCGTTATACTCTATTTAGTGTTCTTAGAAGTCTTAACTTGCTAGTTTAGCTTTTGGACAACGTTTTGTTAGCTAAAGAAGCCAATAGACCAAGTTAAGTTCAAAATTGCACGAAACGTAGAAAAACTTGTCTATGCATAGAACTGAGCATTCCTATGGCATCAAATTAGACCGTTATACTCTATTTAGTTTTCTTAGAAGTCATAACTAGCTAGTTTAACTTTTGGACAACGTTTCGTTAGGTAAAGAAGCCAATTGACCAAGTTAAGATCAAAATTACACGAAACGAGAAAAACTTCTCTATGCATAGAACTGAGCATTCCTAAGGCATCAAATTGGACCGTTATACTCTATTTAGTGTTCTTAGAAGTCTTAACTTGCTAGTTTAGCATTTTGGACAACGTTTCGTTAGGTAAAGAAGCCAATAGACCAAGTTAAGTTCAAAATTGCACGAAACGTGAAAAACTTGTCTATGCATAGAACTGAGCATTCCTAAGGTGTCAAATTGGACCGTTATACTCTATTTAGTGTTCTTAGAAGTCTTAACTTGCTAGTTTAGCTTTTGGACAACGTTTCGTTAGGTAAAGAAGCCAATAGACCAAGTTAAGTTCAAAATTGCTTGAAACGAGAAAAACTTGTCTATGCATAGAACTGAGCATTCCTAAGGTATCAAATTGGACGTTATACTCTATTTAGTGTTCTTAGAAGTCTTAACTTGCTAGTTTAGCTTTTGGACAATGTTTCGTTAGGTAAAGAAGCTAATAGACCAAGTTAAGTTCAAAATTGCACGAAACGTGAAAAACTTGTCTATGCATAGAAGTGAGCATTCCTAAGGAATCAAATTGGACCGTTATACTCTATTTAGTGTTCTTAGAAGTCTTAACTTGCTAGTTTAGCTTTTGGACAACGTTTCGTTAGGTAAAGAAGCCAATAGACCAAGTTAAGTTCAAAATTGTACGAAACGAGAAAAACTTGTCTATGCATAGAACTGAGCATTCCTAGGGCATCAAATTGGACCGTTATACTCTATTTAGTGTTCTTAGAAGTCTTAACTTGCTAGTTTAGCTTTTGGACAACGTTTCGTTAGGTAAAGAAGCCAATAGACCAAGTTAAGTTCAAAATTGCACGAAACGTGAAAAACTTGTCTATGCATAGAACTGAGCATTCCTAAGGCGTCAAATTGGACCGTTATACTCTATTTAGTGTTCTTAGAAGTCTTAACTTGCTAGTTTAGCTTTTGGACAACGTTTCGTTAGGTAAAGAAGCCAATAGACCAAGTTAAGTTCAAAATTGCACGAAACGAGAAAAACTTGTCTATGCATAGAACTGAGCATTCCTAAGGTATCAAATTGGACCGTTATACTCTATTTAGTGTTCTTAGAAGTCTTAACTTGCTAGTTTAGCATTTTGGACAACGTTTCGTTAGGTAAAGAAGCCAATAGACCAAGTTAAGTTCAAAATTGCACGAAACGTGAAAAACTTGTCTATGCATAGAACTGAGCATTCCTAAGGTGTCAAATTGGACCGTTATACTCTATTTAGTGTTCTTAGAAGTCTTAACTTGCTAGTTTAGCTTTTGGACAACGTTTCGTTAGGTAAAGAAGCCAATAGACCAAGTTAAGTTCAAAATTGCACGAAACGAGAAAAACTTGTCTATGCATAGAACTGAGCATTCCTAAGGTAGTCAAATTGGACCGTTATACTCTATTTAGTGTTCTTAGAAGTCTTAACTTGCTAGTTTAGCATTTGGACAACGTTTCGTTAGGTAAAGAAGCCAATAGACCAAGTTAAGTTCAAAATTGCACGAAACGTGAAAAACTTGTCTATGCATAGAACTGAGCATTCCTACGGTGTCAAATTGGACCGTTATACTCTATTTAGTGTTCTTAGAAGTCTTAACTTGCTAGTTTAGCTTTTGGACAACGTTTCGTTAGGTAAAGAAGCCAATAGACCAAGTTAAGTTCAAAATTGCACGAAACGAGAAAAACTTGTCTATGCATAGAACTGAGCATTCCTAAGGTATCAAATTGGACCGTTATACTCTATTTAGTGTTCTTAGAAGTCTTAACTTGCTAGTTTAGCATTTGGACAACGTTTCGTTAGGTAAGAGAAGCCAATAGACCAAGTTAAGTTCAAAATTGCACGAAACGTGAAAAACTTGTCTATGCATAGAACTGAGCATTCCTAAGGTGTCAAATTGGACCGTTATACTCTATTTAGTGTTCTTAGAAGTCTTAACTTGCTAGTTTAGCATTTTGGACAACGTTTCGTTAGGTAAAGAAGCCAATAGACCAAGTTAAGTTCAAAATTGCACGAAACGTGAAAAACTTGTCTATGCATAGAACTGAGCATTCCTACGGTGTCAAATTGGACCGTTATACTCTATTTAGTGTTCTTAGAAGTCTTAACTTGCTAGTTTAGCATTTTGGACAACGTTTCGTTAGGTAAAGAAGCCAATAGACCAAGTTAAGTTCAAAATTGCACGAAACGAGAAAAACTTGTCTATGCATAGAACTGAGCATTCCTAAGGTATCAAATTGGACCGTTATACTCTATTTAGTGTTCTTAGAAGTCTTAACTTGCTAGTTTAGCATTTGGACAACGTTTCGTTAGGTAGAGAAGCCAATAGACCAAGTTAAGTTCAAAATTGCACGAAACGTGAAAAACTTGTCTATGCATAGAACTGAGCATTCCTACGGTGTCAAATTGGACCGTTATACTCTATTTAGTGTTCTTAGAAGTCTTAACTTGCTAGTTTAGATTTTGGACAACGTTTCGTTAGGTAAAGAAGCCAATAGACCAAGTTAAGTTCAAAATTGCACGAAACGAGAAAAACTTGTCTATGCATAGAACTGAGCATTCCTAAGGTGTCAAATTGGACCGTTATACTCTATTTAGTGTTCTTAGAAGTCTTAACTTGCTAGTTTAGCATTTTGGACAACGTTTCGTTAGGTAAAGAAGCCAATAGACCAAGTTAAGTTCAAAATTGCACGAAACGTGAAAAACTTGTCTATGCATAGAACTGAGCATTCCTAAGGTATCAAATTGGACCGTTATACTCTATTTAGTGTTCTTAGAAGTCTTAACTTGCTAGTTTAGCATTTTGGACAACGTTTCGTTAGGTAAAGAAGCCAATAGACCAAGTTAAGTTCAAAATTGCACGAAACGTGAAAAACTTGTCTATGCATAGAACTGAGCATTCCTAAGGCGTCAAATTGGACCGTTATACTCTATTTAGTGTTCTTAGAAGTCTTAACTTGCTAGTTTAGCTTTTGGACAACGTTTCGTTAGGTAAAGAAGCCAATAGACCAAGTTAAGTTCAAAATTGCACGAAACGAGAAAAACTTGTCTATGCATAGAACTGAGCATTCCTAAGGTATCAAATTGGACCGTTATACTCTATTTAGTGTTCTTAGAAGTCTAAACTTGCTAGTTTAGCATTTGGACAACGTTTCGTTAGGTAGAGAAGCCAATATACCAAGTTAAGTTCAAAATTGCACGAAACGTGAAAAACTTGTCTATGCATAGAACTGAGCATTCCTACGGTGTCAAATTGGACCGTTATACTCTATTTAGTGTTCTTAGAAGTCTTAACTTGCTAGTTTAGCTTTTGGACAATGTTTCGTTAGGTAAAGAAGCCAATAGACCAAGTTAAGTTCAAAATTGCACGAAACGTGAAAAACTTGTCAATGCATAGAATTGAACATTCCTAAGGCATCAAATTGGACCGTTATACTCAATTTAGTGTTCTTAGAAGTCTTAACTTGCTAGTTTAGCTTTTGGACAACGTTTCGTTAGGTAAAGAAGCCAATAGACCAAGTTAAGTTCAAAATTGCACGAAACGAGAAAAACTTGTCTATGCATAGAACTGAGCATTCCTAAGGTATCAAATTAGATGTTATACTCTATTTAGTGTTCTTAGAAGTCTTAACTTGCTAGTTTAGCTTTTGGACAACGTTTCGTTAGGTAAAGAAGCCAATAGACCAAGTTAAGTTCAAAATTGCACGAAACGTGAAAAACTTGTCTATGCATAGAACTGAGCATTCCTAAGGCTGTCAAATTGGACCGTTATACTCTATTTAGTGTTCTTAGAAGTCTTAACTTGCTAGTTTAGCTTTTGGACAACGTTTCGTTAGGTAAAGAAGCCAATAGACCAAGTTAAGTTCAAAATTGCACGAAACGAGAAAAACTTGTCTATGCATAGAACTGAGCATTCCTAAGGCATCAAATTGGACCGTTATACTCTATTTAGTGTTCTTAGAAGTCTTAACTTGCTAGTTTAGCTTTTGGACAACGTTTCGTTAGGTAAAGAAGCCAATAGACCAAGTTAAGTTCAAAATTGCACGAAACGTGAAAAACTTGTCTATGCATAGAACTGAGCATTCCTAAGGTAGTCAAATTGGACCGTTATACTCTATTTAGTGTTCTTAGAAGTCTTAACTTGCTAGTTTAGCATTTTGGACAACGTTTCGTTAGGTAAAGAAGCCAATAGACCAAGTTAAGTTCAAAATTGCACGAAACGTGAAAAACTTGTCTATGCATAGAACTGAGCATTCCTAAGGTGTCAAATTGGACCGTTATACTCTATTTAGTGTTCTTAGAAGTCTTAACTTGCTAGTTTAGCTTTTGGACAACGTTTCGTTAGGTAAAGAAGCCAATAGACCAAGTTAAGTTCAAAATTGCACGAAACGATGAAAAACTTGTCTATGCATAGAACTGAGCATTCCTAAGGTATCAAATTGGACCGTTATACTCTATTTAGTGTTCTTAGAAGTCTTAACTTGCTAGTTTAGCATTTTGGACAACGTTTCGTTAGGTAAAGAAGCCAATAGACCAAGTTAAGTTCAAAATTGCACGAAACGATGAAAAACTTGTCTATGCATAGAACTGAGCATTCCTACGGTGTCAAATTGGACCGTTATACTCTATTTAGTGTTCTTAGAAGTCTTAACTTGCTAGTTTAGCTTTTGGACAACGTTTCGTTAGGTAAAGAAGCCAATAGACCAAGTTAAGTTCAAAATTGCACGAAACGAGAAAAACTTGTCTATGCATAGAACTGAGCATTCCTAAGGCATCAAATTGGACCGTTATACTCTATTTAGTGTTCTTAGAAGTCTTAACTTGCTAGTTTAGCATTTTGGACAACGTTTCGTTAGGTAAAGAAGCCAATAGACCAAGTTAAGTTCAAAATTGCACGAAACGTGAAAAACTTGTCTATGCATAGAACTGAGCATTCCTAAGGTGTCAAATTGGACCGTTATACTCTATTTAGTGTTCTTAGAAGTCTTAACTTGCTAGTTTAGCATTTTGGACAACGTTTCGTTAGGTAAAGAAGCCAATAGACCAAGTTAAGTTCAAAATTGCACGAAACGAGAAAAACTTGTCTATGCATAGAACTGAGCATTCCTAAGGTATCAAATTGGACCGTTATACTCTATTTAGTGTTCTTAGAAGTCTTAACTTGCTAGTTTAGCATTTTGGACAACGTTTCGTTAGGTAAAGAAGCCAATAGACCAAGTTAAGTTCAAAATTGCACGAAACGTGAAAAACTTGTCTATGCATAGAACTGAGCATTCCTACGGTGTCAAATTGGACCGTTATACTCTATTTAGTGTTCTTAGAAGTCTTAACTTGCTAGTTTAGCTTTTGGACAACGTTTCGTTAGGTAAAGAAGCCAATAGACCAAGTTAAGTTCAAAATTGCACGAAACGAGAAAAACTTGTCTATGCATAGAACTGAGCATTCCTAAGGTATCAAATTGGACCGTTATACTCTATTTAGTGTTCTTAGAAGTCTTAACTTGCTAGTTTAGCATTTGGACAACGTTTCGTTAGGTAGAGAAGCCAATAGACCAAGTTAAGTTCAAAATTGCACGAAACGTGAAAAACTTGTCTATGCATAGAACTGAGCATTCCTACGGTGTCAAATTGGACCGTTATACTCTATTTAGTGTTCTTAGAAGTCTTAACTTGTTAGTTTAGATTTTGGACAACGTTTCGTTAGGTAAAGAAGCCAATAGACCAAGTTAAGTTCAAAATTGCACGAAACGAGAAAAACTTGTCTATGCATAGAACTGAGCATTCCTAAGGCATCAAATTGGACCGTTAGACTCTATTTAGTGTTCTTAGAAGTCTTAACTTGCTAGTTTAGCATTTAGACAACGTTTCGTTAGGTAGAGAAGCCAATAGACCAAGTTAAGTTCAAAATTGCACGAAACGTGAAAAACTTGTCTATGCATAGAACTGAGCATTCCTAAGGTGATCAAATTGGACCGTTATACTCTATTTAGTGTTCTTAGAAGTCTTAACTTGCTAGTTTAGCTTTTGGACAACGTTTCGTTAGGTAAAGAAGCCAATAGACCAAGTTAAGTTCAAAATTGCACGAAACGAGAAAAACTTGTCTATGCATAGAACTGAGCATTCCTAAGGCTTCAAATTGGACCGTTATACTCTATTTAGTGTTCTTGAAGTCTTAACTTGCTAGTTTAGCATTTGGACAACGTTTCGTTAGGTAAAGAAGCCAATAGACCAAGTTAAGTTCAAAATTTCACGAAACGTGAAAAACTTGTCTATGCATAGAATTGAGCAGTCCTAAGGTTTCAAATTGGACCGTTATACTCTATTTAGTGTTCTTAGAAGTCTTAACTTGCTAGTTTAGCATTTGGACAACGTTTCGTTAGGTAAGAGAAGCCAATAGACCAAGTTAAGTTCAAAATTGCACGAAACGATGAAAAACTTGTCTATGCATAGAACTGAGCATTCCTACGGTGTCAAATTGGACCGTTATACTCTATTTAGTGTTCTTAGAAGTCTTAACTTGCTAGTTTAGCATTTTGGACAACGTTTCGTTAGGTAAAGAAGCCAATAGACCAAGTTAAGTTCAAAATTGCACGAAACGATGAAAAACTTGTCTATGCATAGAACTGAGCATTCCTAAGGTATCAAATTGGACCGTTATACTCTATTTAGTGTTCTTAGAAGTCTTAACTTGCTAGTTTAGCATTTGGACAACGTTTCGTTAGGTAGAGAAGCCAATAGACCAAGTTAAGTTCAAAATTGCACGAAACGTGAAAAACTTGTCTATGCATAGAACTGAGCATTCCTACGGTGTCAAATTGGACCGTTATACTCTATTTAGTGTTCTTAGAAGTCTTAACTTGCTAGTTTAGCATTTTGGACAACGTTTCGTTAGGTAAAGAAGCCAATAGACCAAGTTAAGTTCAAAATTGCACGAAACGTGAAAAACTTGTCTATGCATAGAACTGAGCATTCCTAAGGTGTCAAATTGGACCGTTATACTCTATTTAGTGTTCTTAGAAGTCTTAACTTGCTAGTTTAGCATTTTGGACAACGTTTCGTTAGGTAAAGAAGCCAATAGACCAAGTTAAGTTCAAAATTGCACGAAACGTGAAAAACTTGTCTATGCATAGAACTGAGCATTCCTAAGGTATCAAATTGGACCGTTATACTCTATTTAGTGTTCTTAGAAGTCTTAACTTGCTAGTTTAGCATTTTGGACAACGTTTCGTTAGGTAAAGAAGCCAATAGACCAAGTTAAGTTCAAAATTGCACGAAACGTGAAAAACTTGTCTATGCATAGAACTGAGCATTCCTAAGGCGTCAAATTGGACCGTTATACTCTATTTAGTGTTCTTAGAAGTCTTAACTTGCTAGTTTAGCATTTGGACAACGTTTCGTTAGGTAAAGAAGCCAATAGACCAAGTTAAGTTCAAAATTGCACGAAACGAGAAAAACTTGTCTATGCATAGAACTGAGCATTCCTAAGGTGATCAAATTGGACCGTTATACTCTATTTAGTGTTCTTAGAAGTCTTAACTTGCTAGTTTAGCATTTGGACAACGTTTCGTTAGGTAAAGAAGCCAATAGACCAAGTTAAGTTCAAAATTGCACGAAACGTGAAAAACTTGTCTATGCATAGAACTGAGCATTCCTAAGGTAGTCAAATTGGACCGTTATACTCTATTTAGTGTTCTTAGAAGTCTTAACTTGCTAGTTTAGCATTTTGGACAACGTTTCGTTAGGTAAAGAAGCCAATAGACCAAGTTAAGTTCAAAATTGCACGAAACGATGAAAAACTTGTCTATGCATAGAACTGAGCATTCCTAAGGTATCAAATTGGACCGTTATACTCTATTTAGTGTTCTTAGAAGTCTTAACTTGCTAGTTTAGCATTTGGACAACGTTTCGTTAGGTAAAGAAGCCAATAGACCAAGTTAAGTTCAAAATTGCACGAAACGATGAAAAACTTGTCTATGCATAGAACTGAGCATTCCTAAGGTAGTCAAATTGGACCGTTATACTCTATTTAGTGTTCTTAGAAGTCTTAACTTGCTAGTTTAGCATTTTGGACAACGTTTCGTTAGGTAAAGAAGCCAATAGACCAAGTTAAGTTCAAAATTGCACGAAACGTGAAAAACTTGTCTATGCATAGAACTGAGCATTCCTAAGGTGTCAAATTGGACCGTTATACTCTATTTAGTGTTCTTAGAAGTCTTAACTTGCTAGTTTAGCATTTGGACAACGTTTCGTTAGGTAAAGAAGCCAATAGACCAAGTTAAGTTCAAAATTGCACGAAACGTGAAAAACTTGTCTATGCATAGAACTGAGCATTCCTACGGTGTCAAATTGGACCGTTATACTCTATTTAGTGTTCTTAGAAAGTCTTAACTTGCTAGTTTAGCTTTTGGAACAACGTTTCGTTAGGTAAAGAAGCCAATAGACCAAGTTAAGTTCAAAATTGCACGAAACGATGAAAAACTTGTCTATGCATAGAACTGAGCATTCCTAAGGTATCAAATTGGACCGTTATACTCTATTTAGTGTTCTTAGAAGTCTTAACTTGCTAGTTTAGCATTTGGACAACGTTTCGTTAGGTAAAGAAGCCAATAGACCAAGTTAAGTTCAAAATTGCACGAAACGTAGAAAAACTTGTCTATGCATAGAACTGAGCATTCCTACGGTGTCAAATTGGACCGTTATACTCTATTTAGTGTTCTTAGAAGTCTTAACTTGCTAGTTTAGCTTTTGGACAACGTTTCGTTAGGTAAAGAAGCCAATAGACCAAGTTAAGTTCAAAATTGCACGAAACGAGAAAAACTTGTCTATGCATAGAACTGAGCATTCCTAAGGCATCAAATTGGACCGTTATACTCTATTTAGTGTTCTTAGAAGTCTTAACTTGCTAGTTTAGCATTTTGGACAACGTTTCGTTAGGTAAAGAAGCCAATAGACCAAGTTAAGTTCAAAATTGCACGAAACGTGAAAAACTTGTCTATGCATAGAACTGAGCATTCCTACGGTGTCAAATTGGACCGTTATACTCTATTTAGTGTTCTTAGAAGTCTTAACTTGCTAGTTTAGCTTTTGGACAACGTTTCGTTAGGTAAAGAAGCCAATAGACCAAGTTAAGTTCAAAATTGCACGAAACGTGAAAAACTTGTCTATGCATAGAACTGAGCATTCCTAAGGCATCAAATTGGACCGTTATACTCTATTTAGTGTTCTTAGAAGTCTTAACTTGCTAGTTTAGCATTTGGACAACGTTTCGTTAGGTAAGAAGCCAATAGACCAAGTTAAGTTCAAAATTGCACGAAACGAGAAAAACTTGTCTATGCATAGAACTGAGCATTCCTAAGGCATCAAATTGGACCGTTATACTCTATTTAGTGTTCTTAGAAGTCTTAACTTGCTAGTTTAGCATTTGGACAACGTTTCGTTAGGTAAAGAAGCCAATAGACCAAGTTAAGTTCAAAATTGCACGAAACGTGAAAAACTTGTCTATGCATAGAACTGAGCATTCCTAAGGTAGTCAAATTGGACCGTTATACTCTATTTAGTGTTCTTAGAAGTCTTAACTTGCTAGTTTAGCATTTTGGACAACGTTTCGTTAGGTAAAGAAGCCAATAGACCAAGTTAAGTTCAAAATTGCACGAAACGATGAAAAACTTGTCTATGCATAGAACTGAGCATTCCTAAGGCATCAAATTGGACCGTTATACTCTATTTAGTGTTCTTAGAAGTCTTAACTTGCTAGTTTAGCATTTTGGACAACGTTTCGTTAGGTAAAGAAGCCAATAGACCAAGTTAAGTTCAAAATTGCACGAAACGTGAAAAACTTGTCTATGCATAGAACTGAGCATTCCTAAGGTTTCAAATTGGACTGTTATACTCTATTTAGTGTTCTTAGAAGTCTTAACTTGCTAGTTTAGCATTTGGACAACGTTTCGTTAGGTAAAGAAGCCAATAGACCAAGTTAAGTTCAAAATTGCACGAAACGTGAAAAACTTGTCTATGCATAGAACTGAGCATTCCTAAGGCGTCAAATTGGACCGTTATACTCTATTTAGTGTTCTTGAAGTCTTAACTTGCTAGTTTAGCATTTGGACAACGTTTCGTTAGGTAAAGAAGCCAATAGACCAAGTTAAGTTCAAAATTGCACGAAACGTGAAAAACTTGTCTATGCATAGAACTGAGCATTCCTAAGGGCATCAAATTAGACCGTTATACTCTATTTAGTGTTCTTAGAAGTCTTAACTTGCTAGTTTAGCTTTTGGACAACGTTTCGTTAGGTAAAGAAGCCAATTGACCAAGTTAAGATCAAAATTACACGAAACGAGAAAAACTTGTCTATGCATAGAACTGAGCATTCCTAAGGCATCAAATTGGACCGTTAGACTCTATTTAGTGTTCTTAGAAGTCTTAACTTGCTAGTTTAGCATTTGGACAACGTTTCGTTAGGTAGAGAACCAATAGACCAAGTTAAGTTCAAAATTGCACGAAACGTGAAAAACTTGTCTATGCATAGAACTGAGCATTCCTACGGTGTCAAATTGGACCGTTATACTCTATTTAGTGTTCTTAGAAGTCTTAACTTGCTAGTTTAGCTTTTGGACAACGTTTCGTTAGGTAAAGAAGCCAATAGACCAAGTTAAGTTCAAAATTGCACGGAACGAGAAAAACTTGTCTATGCATAGAACTGAGCATTCCTATGGCATCAAATTAGACCGTTATACTCTATTTAGTGTTCTTAGAAGTCCTAACTTGCTAGTTTAGCATTTTGGACAACGTTTCGTTAGGTAAAGAAGCCAATAGACCAAGTTAAGTTCAAAATTGCACGAAACGTGAAAAACTTGTTTATGCATAGAACTGAGCATTCCTACGGTGTCAAATTGGACCGTTATACTCTATTTAGTGTTCTTAGAAGTCTTAACTTGTTAGTTTAGATTTTGGACAACGTTTCGTTAGGTAAAGAAGCCAATAGACCAAGTTAAGTTCAAAATTGCACGAAACGAGAAAAACTTGTCTATGCATAGAACTGAGCATTCCTAAGGCATCAAATTGGACCGTTATACTCTATTTAGTGTTCTTAGAAGTCTTAACTTGCTAGTTTAGCATTTGGACAACGTTTCGTTAGGTAGAGAAGCCAATAGACCAAGTTAAGTTCAAAATTGCACGAAACGAGAAAAACTTGTCTATGCATAGAACTGAGCATTCCTAAGGCATCAAATTGGACCGTTATACTCTATTTAGTGTTCTTAAAAGTCTTAACTTGCTAGTTTAGCATTTTGGACAACGTTTCGTTAGGTAAAGAAGCCAATAGACCAAGTTAAGTTCAAAATTGCACGAAACGTGAAAAACTTGTCTATGCATAGAACTGAGCATTCCTACGGTGTCAAATTGGACCGTTATACTCTATTTAGTGTTCTTAGAAGTCTTAACTTGCTAGTTTAGCATTTTGGACAACGTTTCGTTAGGTAAAGAAGCCAATAGACCAAGTTAAGTTCAAAATTGCACGAAACGTAGAAAAACTTGTCTATGCATAGAACTGAGCATTCCTAAGGCATCAAATTGGACCGTTATACTCTATTTAGTGTTCTTAGAAGTCTTAACTTGCTAGTTTAGCATTTTGGACAACGTTTCGTTAGGTAAAGAAGCCAATAGACCAAGTTAAGTTCAAAATTGCACGAAACGTGAAAAACTTGTCTATGCATAGAACTGAGCATTCCTACGGTATCAAATTGGACCGTTATACTCTATTTAGTGTTCTTAGAAGTCTTAACTTGCTAGTTTAGCTTTTGGACAACGTTTCGTTAGGTAAAGAAGCCAATAGACCAAGTTAAGTTCAAAATTGCACGAAACGTGAAAAACTTGTCTATGCATAGAACTGAGCATTCCTAAGGCGTCAAATTGGACCGTTATACTCTATTTAGTGTTCTTAGAAGTCTTAACTTGCTAGTTTAGCATTTGGACAACGTTTCGTTAGGTAAAGAAGCCAATAGACCAAGTTAAGTTCAAAATTGCACGAAACGTAGAAAAACTTGTCTATGCATAGAACTGAGCATTCCTAAGGCATCAAATTGGACCGTTATACTCTATTTAGTGTTCTTAGAAGTCTTAACTAGCTAGTTTAGCATTTGGACATCGTTTCGTTAGGTAGAGAAGCCAATAGACCAAGTTAAGTTCAAAATTGCACGAAACGTGAAAAACTTGTCTATGCATAGAACTGAGCATTCCTACGGTGTCAAATTGGACCGTTATACTCTATTTAGTGTTCTTAGAAGTCTTAACTTGTTAGTTTAGATTTTGGACAACGTTTCGTTAGGTAAAGAAGCCAATAGACCAAGTTAAGTTCAAAATTGCACGAAACGAGAAAAACTTGTCTATGCATAGAACTGAGCATTCCTAAGGTATCAAAGTGGACCGTTAGACTCTATTTAGTGTTCTTAGAAGTCTTAACTTGCTAGTTTAGCATTTAGACAACGTTTCGTTAGGTAGAGAAGCCAATAGACCAAGTTAAGTTCAAAATTGCACGAAACGTGAAAAACTTGTCTATGCATAGAACTGAGCATTCCTACGGTGTCAAATTGGACCGTTATACTCTATTTAGTGTTCTTAGAAGTCTTAACTTGTTAGTTTAGATTTTGGACAACGTTTCGTTAGGTAAAGAAGCCAATAGACCAAGTTAAGTTCAAAATTGCACGAAACGTGAAAAACTTGTCTATGCATAGAACTGAGCATTCCTACGGTGTCAAATTGGATCGTTATACTCTATTTAGTGTTCTTAGAAATCTTAACTTGCTAGTTTAGCTTTTGAACAACGTTTCGTTAGGTAAAGAAGCCAATAGACCAAGTTAAGTTCAAAATTGCACGAAACGTGAAAAACTTGTCTATGCATAGAACTGAGCATTCCTAAGGTATCAAATTGGACCGTTATACTCTATTTAGTGTTCTTAGAAGTCTTAACTTGCTAGTTTAGCATTT
The DNA here is from genome assembly GCF_013401445.1 of Tripterygium wilfordii. Lineage (NCBI taxonomy): Eukaryota > Viridiplantae > Streptophyta > Magnoliopsida > Celastrales > Celastraceae > Tripterygium > Tripterygium wilfordii. The sequence goes on along the minus strand of NC_052249.1, from coordinate 6,110,583 downwards.
TGGACAACGTTTCGTTAGGTAAAGAAGCCAATAGACCAAGTTAAGTTCAAAATTGCACGAAACGTGAAAAACTTGTCTATGCATAGAACTGAGCATTCCTAAGGTGTCAAATTGGACCGTTATACTCTATTTAGTGTTCTTAGAAGTCTTAACTTGCTAGTTTAGCATTTTGGACAACGTTTCGTTAGGTAAAGAAGCCAATAGACCAAGTTAAGTTCAAAATTGCACGAAACGTGAAAAACTTGTCTATGCATAGAACTGAGCATTCCTAAGGTGATCAAATTGGACCGTTATACTCTATTTAGTGTTCTTAGAAGTCTTAACTTGCTAGTTTAGCTTTTGGACAACGTTTCGTTAGGTAAAGAAGCCAATAGACCAAGTTAAGTTCAAAATTGCACGAAACGTGAAAAACTTGTCTATGCATAGAACTGAGCATTCCTAAGGTAGTCAAATTGGACCGTTATACTCTATTTAGTGTTCTTAGAAGTCTTAACTTGCTAGTTTAGCATTTTGGACAACGTTTCGTTAGGTAAAGAAGCCAATAGACCAAGTTAAGTTCAAAATTGCACGAAACGAGAAAAACTTGTCTATGCATAGAACTGAGCATTCCTAAGGCATCAAATTGGACCGTTATACTCTATTTAGTGTTCTTAGAAGTCTTAACTTGCTAGTTTAGCATTTGGACAACGTTTCGTTAGGTAAAGAAGCCAATAGACCAAGTTAAGTTCAAAATTGCACGAAACGATGAAAAACTTGTCTATGCATAGAACTGAGCATTCCTAAGGTAGTCAAATTGGACCGTTATACTCTATTTAGTGTTCTTAGAAGTCTTAACTTGCTAGTTTAGCATTTTGGACAACGTTTCGTTAGGTAAAGAAGCCAATAGACCAAGTTAAGTTCAAAATTGCACGAAACGTAGAAAAACTTGTCTATGCATAGAACTGAGCATTCCTAAGGTAGTCAAATTGGACCGTTATACTCTATTTAGTGTTCTTAGAAGTCTTAACTTGCTAGTTTAGCATTTTGGACAACGTTTCGTTAGGTAAAGAAGCCAATAGACCAAGTTAAGTTCAAAATTGCACGAAACGTGAAAAACTTGTCTATGCATAGAACTGAGCATTCCTACGGTGTCAAATTGGACCGTTATACTCTATTTAGTGTTCTTAGAAGTCTTAACTTGCTAGTTTAGCTTTTGGACAACGTTTCGTTAGGTAAAGAAGCCAATAGACCAAGTTAAGTTCAAAATTGCACGAAACGTGAAAAACTTGTCTATGCATAGAACTGAGCATTCCTAAGGTGTCAAATTGGACCGTTATACTCTATTTAGTGTTCTTAGAAGTCTTAACTTGCTAGTTTAGCTTTTGGACAACGTTTCGTTAGGTAAAGAAGCCAATAGACCAAGTTAAGTTCAAAATTGCACGAAACGTGAAAAACTTGTCTATGCATAGAACTGAGCATTCCTAAGGCATCAAATTGGACCGTTATACTCTATTTAGTGTTCTTAGAAGTCTTAACTTGCTAGTTTAGCATTTGGACAACGTTTCGTTAGGTAAAGAAGCCAATAGACCAAGTTAAGTTCAAAATTGCACGAAACGGGAAAAACTTGTCTATGCATAGAACTGAGCATTCCTACGGTATCAAATTGGACCGTTATACTCTATTTAGTGTTCTTAGAAGTCTTAACTTGCTAGTTTAGCATTTTGGACAACGTTTCGTTAGGTAAAGAAGCCAATAGACCAAGTTAAGTTCAAAATTGCACGAAACGTGAAAAACTTGTCTATGCATAGAACTGAGCATTCCTACGGTGTCAAATTGGACCGTTATACTCTATTTAGTGTTCTTAGAAGTCTTAACTTGCTAGTTTAGCATTTTGGACAACGTTTCGTTAGGTAAAGAAGCCAATAGACCAAGTTAAGTTCAAAATTGCACGAAACGTGAAAAACTTGTCTATGCATAGAACTGAGCATTCCTAAGGTGTCAAATTGGACCGTTATACTCTATTTAGTGTTCTTAGAAGTCTTAACTTGCTAGTTTAGCTTTTGGACAACGTTTCGTTAGGTAAAGAAGCCAATAGACCAAGTTAAGTTCAAAATTGCACGAAACGAGAAAAACTTGTCTATGCATAGAACTGAGCATTCCTAAGGTATCAAATTGGACCGTTATACTCTATTTAGTGTTCTTAGAAGTCTTAACTAGCTAGTTTAGCATTTGGACAACGTTTCGTTAGGTAGAGAAGCCAATAGACCAAGTTAAGTTCAAAATTGCACGAAACGTGAAAAACTTGTCTATGCATAGAACTGAGCATTCCTACGGTGTCAAATTGGACCGTTATACTCTATTTAGTGTTCTTAGAAGTCTTAACTTGCTAGTTTAGCTTTTGGACAACGTTTCGTTAGGTAAAGAAGCCAATAGACCAAGTTAAGTTCAAAATTGCACGAAACGAGAAAAACTTGTCTATGCATAGAACTGAGCATTCCTAAGGCGTCAAATTGGACCGTTATACTCTATTTAGTGTTCTTAGAAGTCTTAACTTGCTAGTTTAGCATTTAGACAACGTTTCGTTAGGTAAAGAAGCCAATAGACCAAGTTAAGTTCAAAATTGCACGAAACGAGAAAAACTTGTCTATGCATAGAACTGAGCATTCCTAAGGCATCAAATTGGACCGTTAGACTCTATTTAGTGTTCTTAGAAGTCTTAACTTGCTAGTTTAGCATTTAGACAACGTTTCGTTAGGTAGAGAAGCCAATAGACCAAGTTAAGTTCAAAATTGCACGAAACGTGAAAAACTTGTCTATGCATAGAACTGAGCATTCCTACGGTGTCAAATTGGACCGTTATACTCTATTTAGTGTTCTTAGAAGTCTTAACTTGCTAGTTTAGCATTTTGGACAACGTTTCGTTAGGTAAAGAAGCCAATAGACCATGTTAAGTTCAAAATTGCACGAAACGTGAAAAACTTGTCTATGCATAGAACTGAGCATTCCTAAGGTGTCAAATTGGACCGTTATACTCTATTTAGTGTTCTTAGAAGTCTTAACTTGCTAGTTTAGCTTTTGGACAACGTTTCGTTAGGTAAAGAAGCCAATAGACCAAGTTAAGTTCAAAATTGCACGAAACGTGAAAAACTTGTCTATGCATAGAACTGAGCATTCCTAAGGCATCAAATTGGACCGTTATACTCTATTTAGTGTTCTTAGAAGTCTTAACTTGCTAGTTTCGCTATTGGACAACGTTTCGTTAGGTAAAGAAGCCAATAGACCAAGTTAAGTTCAAAATTGCACGAAACGTGAAAAACTTGTCTATGCATAGAACTGAGCATTCCTACGGTGTCAAATTGGACCGTTATACTCTATTTAGTGTTCTTAGAAGTCTTAACTTGCTAGTTTAGCTTTTGGACAACGTTTCGTTAGGTAAAGAAGCCAATAGACCAAGTTAAGTTCAAAATTGCACGAAACGAGAAAAACTTGTCTATGCATAGAACTGAGCATTCCTACGGTGTCAAATTGGACCGTTATACTCTATTTAGTGTTCTTAGAAGTCTTAACTTGCTAGTTTAGCTTTTGGACAACGTTTCGTTAGGTAAAGAAGCCAATAGACCAAGTTAAGTTCAAAATTGCACGAAACGTGAAAAACTTGTCTATGCATAGAACTGAGCATTCCTAAGGCATCAAATTGGACCGTTATACTCTATTTAGTGTTCTTAGAAGTCTTAACTTGCTAGTTTAGCTTTTGGACAACGTTTCGTTAGGTAAAGAAGCCAATAGACCAAGTTAAGTTCAAAATTGCACGAAACGAGAAAAACTTGTCTATGCATAGAACTGAGCATTCCTAAGGTGTCAAATTGGACCGTTATACTCTATTTAGTGTTCTTAGAAGTCTTAACTTGCTAGTTTAGCTTTTGGACAACGTTTCGTTAGGTAAAGAAGCCAATAGACCAAGTTAAGTTCAAAATTGCACGAAACGGGAAAAACTTGTCTATGCATAGAACTGAGCATTCCTAAGGCATCAAATTGGACCGTTATACTCTATTTAGTGTTCTTAGAAGTCTTAACTTGCTAGTTTAGCTTTTGGACAACGTTTCGTTAGGTAAAGAAGCCAATAGACCAAGTTAAGTTCAAAATTGCACGAAACGTGAAAAACTTGTCTATGCATAGAATTGAGCATTCCTAAGGCATCAAATTGGACCGTTATACTCTATTTAGTGTTCTTAGAAGTCTTAACTTGCTAGTTTAGCTTTTGGGCAACGTTTCGTTAGGTAAAGAAGCCAATAGACCATGTTAAGTTCAAAATTGCACGAAACGTGAAAAACTTGTCTATGCATAGAACTGAGCATTCCTAAAGGTGTCAAATTGGACCGTTATACTCTATTTAGTGTTCTTAGAAGTCTTAACTTGCTAGTTTAGCTTTTGGACAACGTTTCGTTAGGTAAAGAAGCCAATAGACCAAGTTAAGTTCAAAATTGCACGAAACGTGAAAAACTTGTCTATGCATAGAATTGAGCATTCCTAAGGCATCAAATTGGACCGTTATACTCTATTTAGAGTTCTTAGAAGTCTTAACTTGCTAGTTTAGCTTTTGGACAACGTTTCGTTAGGTAAAGAAGCCAATAGACCAAGTTAAGTTCAAAATTGCACGAAACGTGAAAAACTTGTCTATGCATAGAACTGAGCATTCCTAAGGCGTCAAATTGGACCGTTATACTCTATTTAGTGTTCTTAGAAGTCTTAACTTGCTAGTTTAGCTTTTGGACAACGTTTCGTTAGGTAAAGAAGCCAATAGACCAAGTTAAGTTTAAAATTGCACGAAACGAGAAAAACTTGTCTATGCATAGAACTGAGCATTCCTAAGGTATCAAATTAGATGTTATACTCTATTTAGTGTTCTTAGAAGTCTTAACTTGCTAGTTTAGCTTTTGGACAACGTTTCGTTAGGTAAAGAAGCCAATAGACCAAGTTAAGTTCAAAATTGCACGAAACGTGAAAAACTTGTCTATGCATAGAACTGAGCATTCCTAAGGCGTCAAATTGGACCGTTATACTCTATTTAGTGTTCTTAGAAGTCTTAACTTGCTAGTTTAGCTTTTGGACAACGTTTCGTTAGGTAAAGAAGCCAATAGACCAAGTTAAGTTCAAAATTGCACGAAACGAGAAAAACTTGTCTATGCATAGAACTGAGCATTCCTAAGGCATCAAATTGGACCGTTATACTCTATTTAGTGTTCTTAGAAGTCTTAACTTGCTAGTTTAGCATTTGGACAACGTTTCGTTAGGTAGAGAAGCCAATAGACCAAGTTAAGTTCAAAATTGCACGAAACGTGAAAAACTTGTCTATGCATAGAACTGAGCATTCCTACGGTGTCAAATTGGACCGTTATACTCTATTTAGTGTTCTTAGAAGTCTTAACTTGCTAGTTTAGCTTTTGGACAACGTTTCGTTCGGTAAAGAAGCCAATAGACCAAGTTAAGTTCAAAATTGTACGAAACGAGAAAAACTTGTCTATGCATAGAACTGAGCATTCCTAAGGCATCAAATTGGACAGTTATACTCTATTTAGTGTTCTTAGAAGTCTTAACTTGCTAGTTTAGCTTTTGGACAACGTTTCGTTAGGTAAAGAAGCCAATAGACCAAGTTAAGGTCAAAATTGCACGAAACGTGAAAAACTTGTCTATGCATAGAACTGAGCATTCCTACGGTGTCAAATTGGACCGTTATACTCTATTTAGTGTTCTTAGAAGTCTTAACTTGCTAGTTTAGCTTTTGGACAACGTTTCGTTAGGTAAAGAAGCCAATAGACCAAGTTAAGTTCAAAATTGCACGAAACGTGAAAAACTTGTCTATGCATAGAACTGAGCGTTCCTAAGGCGTCAAATTGGACCGTTATACTCTATTTAGTGTTCTTAGAAGTCTTAACTTGCTAGTTTAGCTTTTGGACAACGTTTCGTTAGGTAAAGAAGCCAATAGACCAAGTTAAGTTCAAAATTGCACGAAACGTGAAAAACTTGTCTATGCATAGAATTGAGCATTCCTAAGGTGTCAAATTGGACCGTTATACTCTATTTAGTGTTCTTAGAAGTCTTAACTTGCTAGTTTAGCTTTTGGACAACGTTTCGTTAGGTAAAGAAGCCAATAGACCAAGTTAAGTTCAAAATTGCACGAAACGTGAAAAACTTGTCTATGCATAGAATTGAGCATTCCTAAGGCATCAAATTGGACCGTTATACTCTATTTAGTGTTCTTAGAAGTCTTAACTTGCTAGTTTAGCTTTCGTTAGGTAAAGAAGCCAATAGACCAAGTTAAGTTCAAAATTGCACGAAACGTGAAAAACTTGTCTATGCATAGAACTGAGCATTCCTAAGGCGTCAAATTGGACCGTTATACTCTATTTAGTGTTCTTAGAAGTCTTAACTTGCTAGTTTAGCTTTTGGACAACGTTTCGTTAGGTAAAGAAGCCAATAGACCAAGTTAAGTTCAAAATTGCACGAAACGAGAAAAACTTGTCTATGCATAGAACTGAGCATTCCTAAGGCATCAAATTGGACCGTTATACTCTATTTAGTGTTCTTAGAAGTCTTAACTTGCTAGTTTAGCATTTGGACAACGTTTCGTTAGGTAAGAAGCCAATAGACCAAGTTAAGTTCAAAATTGCACGAAACGTGAAAAACTTGTCTATGCATAGAACTGAGCATTCCTACGGTGTCAAATTGGACCGTTATACTCTATTTAGTGTTCTTAGAAGTCTTAACTTGTTAGTTTAGATTTTGGACAACGTTTCGTTAGGTAAAGAAGCCAATAGACCAAGTTAAGTTCAAAATTGCACGAAACGTGAAAAACTTGTCTATGCATAGAACTGAGCATTCCTAAGGCGTCAAATTGGACCGTTATACTCTATTTAGTGTTCTTAGAAGTCTTAACTTGCTAGTTTAGCATTTTAGACAACGTTTCGTTAGGTAGAGAAGCCAATAGACCAAGTTAAGTTCAAAATTGCACGAAACGAGAAAAACTTGTCTATGCATAGAACTGAGCATTCCTAAGGCATCAAATTGGACCGTTAGACTCTATTTAGTGTTCTTAGAAGTCTTAACTTGCTAGTTTAGCATTTGGACAACGTTTCGTTAGGTAGAGAAGCCAATAGACCAAGTTAAGTTCAAAATTGCACGAAACGTGAAAAACTTGTCTATGCATAGAACTGAGCATTCCTACGGTGTCAAATTGGACCGTTATACTCTATTTAGTGTTCTTAGAAGTCTTAACTTGTTAGTTTAGATTTTGGACAACGTTTCGTTAGGTAAAGAAGCCAATAGACCAAGTTAAGTTCAAAATTGCACGAAACGAGAAAAACTTGTCTATGCATAGAACTGAGCATTCCTAAGGCATCAAATTGGACCGTTATACTCTATTTAGTGTTCTTAGAAGTCTTAACTTGCTAGTTTAGCTTTTGGACAACGTTTCGTTAGGTAAAGAAGCCAATAGACCAAGTTAAGTTCAAAATTGCACGAAACGTGAAAAACTTGTCTATGCATAGAACTGAGCATTCCTACGGTAGTCAAATTGGACCGTTATACTCTATTTAGTGTTCTTAGAAGTCTTAGCTTGCTAGTTTATCTTTTGGACGACGTTTCGTTAGGTAAGGAAGCCAATAGAACAAGTTAAGTTCAAAATTGCACGAAACGAGAAAAACTTGTCTATGCATAGAACTGAGCATTCCTAAGGCATCAAATTGGACCGTTATACTCTATTTAGTGTTCTTAGAAGTCTTAACTTGCTAGTTTAGCTTTTGGACAACGTTGCATTAGGTAAAAAAGCCAATAGACCAAGTTAAGTTCAAAATTGCACGAAACGAGAAAAACTTGTCTATGCATAGAACTGAGCATTCCTGCGGTGTCAAATTGGACCGTTATAGTCTATTTAGTGTTCTTAGAAGTCTTAACTTGCTAGTTTAGCTTTTGGACAACGTTTCGTTAGGTAAAGAAGCCAATAGACCAAGTTAAGTTCAAAATTGCACGAAACGAGAAAAACTTGTCTATGCATAGAACTGAGCATTGCTAAGGCATCAAATTGGACCGTTAGACTCTATTTAGTGTTCTTAGAAGTCTTAACTTGCTAGTTTAGCATTTTGGACAACGTTTCGTTAGGTAAAGAAGCCAATAGACCAAGTTAAGTTCAAAATTGCACGAAACGTGAAAAACTTGTCTATGCATAGAACTGAGCATTCCTACGGTGTCAAATTGGACCGTTATACTCTATTTAGTGTTCTTAGAAGTCTTAACTTGCTAGTTTAGATTTTGGACAACGTTTCGTTAGGTAAAGAAGCCAATAGACCAAGTTAAGTTCAAAATTGCACGAAACGTGAAAAACTTGTCTATGCATAGAACTGAGCATTCCTAAGGCGTCAAATTGGACCGTTATACTCTATTTAGTGTTCTTAGAAGTCTTAACTTGCTAGTTTAGCATTTTGGACAACGTTTCGTTAGGTAAAAAAGCCAATAGACCAAGTTAAGTTCAAAATTGCACGAAACGAGAAAAACTTGTCTATGCATAGAACTGAGCATTCCTAAGGCATCAAATTGGACCGTTAGACTCTATTTCGTGTTCTTAGAAGTCTTAACTTGCTAGTTTAGCTTTTGGACAACGTTTCGTTAGGTAGAGAAGCCAATAGACCAAGTTAAGTTCAAAATTGCACGAAACGTGAAAAACTTGTCTATGCATAGAACTGAGCATTCCTACGGTGTCAAATTGGACCGTTATACTCTATTTAGTGTTCTTAGAAGTCTTAACTTGCTAGTTTAGCTTTTGGACAACGTTTCGTTAGGTAAAGAAGCCAATAGACCAAGTTAAGTTCAAAATTGCACGAAACGTAGAAAAACTTGTCTATGCATAGAACTGAGCATTCCTAAGGCGTCAAATTGGACCGTTATACTCTATTTAGTGTTCTTAGAAGTCTTAACTTGCTAGTTTAGCTTTGGACAACGTTTCGTTAGGTAAAGAAGCCAATAGACCAAGTTAAGTTCAAAATTGCACGAAACGTGAAAAACTTGTCTATGCATAGAACTGAGCATTCCTAAGGCATCAAATTGGACCGTTATACTCTATTTAGTGTTCTTAGAAGTCTTAACTTGCTAGTTTAGCTTTTGGACAACGTTTCGTTAGGTAAAGAAGCCAATAGACCAAGTTAAGTTCAAAATTGCACGAAACGAGAAAAACTTGTCTATGCATAGAACTGAGCATTCCTACGGTGTCAAATTGGACCGTTATACTCTATTTAGTGTTCTTAGAAGTCTTAACTTGCTAGTTTAGCTTTTGGACAACGTTTCGTTAGGTAAAGAAGCCAATAGACCAAGTTAAGTTCAAAATTGCACGAAACGAGAAAAACTTGTCTATGCATAGAACTGAGCATTCCTAAGGTGTCAAATTGGACCGTTATACTCTATTTAGTGTTCTTAGAAGTCTTAACTTGCTAGTTTAGCTTTTGGACAACGTTTCGTTAGGTAAAGAAGCCAATAGACCAAGTTAAGTTCAAAATTGCACGAAACGTGAAAAACTTGTCTATGCATAGAACTGAGCATTCCTAAGGCATCAAATTGGACCGTTATACTCTATTTAGTGTTCTTAGAAATCTTAACTTGCTAGTTTAGCTTTTGAACAACGTTCCGTTAGGTAAAGAAGCCAATAGACCAAGTTAAGTTCAAAATTGCACGAAACGAGAAAAACTTGTCTATGCATAGAACTGAGCATTCCTACGGTGTCAAATTGGACCGTTATACTCTATTTAGTGTTCTTAGAAGTCTTAACTTGCTAGTTTAGCTTTTGGACAACGTTTCGTTAGGTAAAGAAGCCAATAGACCAAGTTAAGTTTCAAAATTGCACGAAACGAGAAAAACTTGTCTATGCATAGAACTGAGCATTCCTACGGTGTCAAATTGGACCGTTATACTCTATTTAGTGTTCTTAGAAATCTTAACTTGCTAGTTTAGCTTTTGGACAACGTTTCGTTAGGTAAAGAAGCCAATAGACCAAGTTAAGTTCAAAATTGCACGAAACGATGAAAAACTTGTCTATGCATAGAACTGAGCATTCCTAAGGTGTCAAATTGGACCGTTATACTCTATTTAGTGTTCTTAGAAGTCTTAACTTGCTAGTTTAGCATTTTGACAACGTTTCGTTAGGTAAAGAAGCCAATAGACCAAGTTAAGTTCAAAATTGCACGAAACGTGAAAAACTTATCTATGCATAGAACTGAGCATTCCTACGGTGTCAAATTGGACCGTTATACTCTATTTAGTGTTCTTAGAAGTCTTAACTTGCTAGTTTAGATTTTGGACAACGTTTCGTTAGGTAAAGAAGCCAATAGACCAAGTTAAGTTCAAAATTGCACGAAACGTGAAAAACTTATCTATGCATAGAACTGAGCATTCCTAAGGCGTCAAATTGGACCGTTAGACTCTATTTAGTGTTCTTAGAAGTCTTAACTTGCTAGTTTAGCATTTTAGACAACGTTTCGTTAGGTAAGAGAAGCCAATAGACCAAGTTAAGTTCAAAATTGCACGAAACGTGAAAAACTTGTCTATGCATAGAACTGAGCATTCCTACGGTGTCAAATTGGACCGTTATACTCTATTTAGTGTTCTTAGAAGTCTTAACTTGCTAGTTTAGCTTTTGGACAACGTTTCGTTAGGTAAAGAAGCCAATAGACCAAGTTAAGTTCAAAATTGCACGAAACGTGAAAAACTTGTCTATGCATAGAACTTGAGCATTCCTAAGGCATCAAGTTGGACCGTTATACTCTATTTAGTGTTCTTAGAAGTCTTAACTTGCTAGTTTAGCTTTTGGACAACGTTTCGTTAGGTAAAGAAGCCAATAGACCAAGTTAAGTTTAAAATTGCACGAAACGAGAAAAACTTGTCTATGCATAGAACTGAGCATTCCTACGGTGTCAAATTGGACCGTTATACTCTATTTAGTGTTCTTAGAAGTCTTAACTTGCTAGTTTAGCTTTTGGACAACGTTTCGTTAGGTAAAGAAGCCAATAGACCAAGTTAAGTTCAAAATTGCACGAAACGAGAAAAACTTGTCTATGCATAGAACTGAGCATTCCTACGGTGTCAAATTGGACCGTTATACTCTATTTAGTGTTCTTAGAAGTCTTAACTTGCTAGTTTAGCTTTTGGACAACGTTTCGTTAGGTAAAGAAGCCAATAGACCAAGTTAAGTTCAAAATTGCACGAAACGTGAAAAACTTGTCTATGCATAGAACTGAGCATTCCTAAGGCATCAAATTGGACCGTTATACTCTATTTAGTGTTCTTAGAAGTCTTAACTTGCTAGTTTAGCTTTTGGACAACGTTTCGTTAGGTAAAGAAGCCAATAGACCAAGTTAAGTTCAAAATTGCACGAAACGAGAAAAACTTGTCTATGCATAGAACTGAGCATTCCTACGGTGTCAAATTGGACCGTTATACTCTATTTAGTGTTCTTAGAATTCTTAACTTGCTAGTTTAGCTTTTGGACAACGTTTCGTTAGGTAAAGAAGCCAATAGACCAAGTTAAGTTCAAAATTGCACGAAACGAGAAAAACTTGTCTATGCATAGAACTGAGCATTCCTACGGTGTCAAATTGGACCGTTATACTCTATTTAGTGTTCCTAGAAGTCTTAACTTGCTAGTTTGGCTTTTGGACAACGTTTCGTTAGGTAAAGAAGCCAATAGACCAAGTTAAGTTCAAAATTGCACGAAACGAGAAAAACTTGTCTATGCATAGAACTGAGCATTCCTAAGGCATCAAATTGGACCGTTAGACTCTATTTAGTGTTCTTAGAAGTCTTAACTTGCTAGTTTAGCATTTAGACAACGTTTCGTTAGGTAGAGAAGCCAATAGACCAAGTTAAGTTCAAAATTGCACGAAACGTGAAAAACTTGTCTATGCATAGAACTGAGCATTCCTACGGTGTCAAATTGGACCGTTATACTCTATTTAGTGTTCTTAGAAGTCTTAACTTGTTAGTTTAGATTTTGGACAACGTTTCGTTAGGTAAAGAAGCCAATAAACCATGTTAAGTTCAAAATTGTACGAAACGTGAAAAACTTGTCTATGCATAGAATTGAGCATTCCTAAGGCGTCAAATTGGACCGTTAGACTCTATTTAGTGTTCTTAGAAGTCTTAACTTGCTAGTTTAGCATTTAGACAACGTTTCGTTAGGTAGAGAAGCCAATAGACCAAGTTAAGTTCAAAATTGCACGAAACGTGAAAAACTTGTCTATGCATAGAACTGAGCATTCCTACGGTGTCAAATTGGACCGTTATACTCTATTTAGTGTTCTTAGAAATCTTAACTTGCTAGTTTAGCTTTTGAACAACGTTTCGTTAGGTAAAGAAGCCAATAGCCCATGTTAAGTTCAAAATTGCACGAAACGTGAAAAACATGTCTATGCATAGAATTGAGTATTCCTAAGGCATCAAGTTGGACCGTTATCCTCTATTTAGTGTTCTTAGAAGTCTTAACTTGCTAGTTTAGCTTTTCGACAACGTTTCGTTAGGTAAAGAAGCCAATAGACCAAGTTAAGTTTAAAATTGCACGAAACGAGAAAAACTTGTCTATGCATAGAACTGAGCATTCCTGCGGTGTCAAATTGGACCGTTATACTCTATTTAGTGTTCTTAGAAGTCTTAACTTGCTAGTTTAGCTTTTGGACAACGTTTCGTTAGGTAAAGAAGCCAATAGACCAAGTTAAGTTCAAAATTGCACGAAACGAGAAAAACTTGTCTATGCATAGAACTGAGCATTCCTAAGGCATCAAATTAGACCGTTATACTCTATTTAATGTTCTTAGAAGTCTTAACTTGCTAGTTTAGCTTTTGGACAACGTTTCGTTAGGTAAAGAAGCCAATAGACCAAGTTAAGTTCAAAATTGCACGAAACGAGAAAAACTTGTCTATGCATAGAACTGAGCATTCCTAAGGCATCAAATTGGACCGTTAGACTCTATTTAGTGTTCTTAGAAGTCTTAACTTGCTAGTTTAGCATTTAGACAACGTTTCGTTAGGTAGAGAAGCCAATAGACCAAGTTAAGTTCAAAATTGCACGAAACGTGAAAAACTTGTCTATGCATAGAACTGAGCATTCCTACGGTGTCAAATTGGACCGTTATACTCTATTTAGTGTTCTTAGAAATCTTAACTTGCTAGTTTAGCTTTTGAACAACGTTTCGTTAGGTAAAGAAGCCAATAGCCCATGTTAAGTTCAAAATTGCACGAAACGTGAAAAACTTGTCTATGCATAGAACTGAGCATTCCTACGGTGTCAAATTGGACCGTTGTACTCTATTTAGTGTTCTTAGAAATCTTAACTTGCTAGTTTAGCTTTTCGACAACGTTTCGTTAGGTAAAGAAGCCAATAGCCCATGTTAAGTTCAAAATTGCACGGAACGTGAAAAACATGTCTATGCATAGAATTGAGTATTCCTAAGGCATCAAGTTGGACCGTTATCCACTATTTAGTGTTCTTAGAAGTCTTAACTTGCTAGTTTAGCTTTTCGAAACCGTTTCGTTAGGTAAAGAAGCCAATAGACCAAGTTAAGTTTAAAATTGCACGAAACGAGAAAAACTTGTCTATGCATAGAACTGAGCATTCCTGCGGTGTCAAATTGGACCGTTATCCTCTATTTAGTGTTCTTAGAAGTATTAACTTGCTAGTTTAGCTTTTCGACAACGTTTCGTTAGGTAAAGAAGCCAATAGACCAATTTAAGTTTAAAATTGCACGAAACGAGAAAAACTTGTCTATGCATAGAACTGAGCATTCCTGCGGTGTCAAATTGGACCGTTATACTCTATTTAGTGTTCTTAGAAGTCTTAACTTCCTAGTTTAGCTTTTGGACAACGTTTCGTTAGGTAAAGAAGCCAATAGACCAAGTGAAGTTCAAAATTGCACGAAACGGGAAAAACTTGTCTATGCATAGACTTGAGCATCCCTAAGGCATCAAATTAGGACCGTTATGCTCTATTTAGTGTTCTTATAAGTCTTAACTTGCTAGTTTAGCTTTGGACAACGTTTCGTCAGGTAAAGAAGCCAATAGACCATGTTAAGTTCAAAATTGCACGAAACGTGAAAAACTTGTCTATGCATAAAATTGAGCATTCCTTAGGCATCAAATTAGGACCGTTATAATCTATTTAGTGTTCTTAGAAGTCTTAACTTGCTAGTTTAGCTTTTGGACAACGTTTCGTTAGGTAAAGAAGCCAATAAACCATGTTAAGTTAAAAATTGTACGGAACGTGAAAAACATGTCTATGCATAGAATTGAGCGTTCCTAAGGCGTCAAATTGGACCGTTATACTCTATTTAGTGTTTTTAGAAGTCTTAACTTGCTAGTTTAGCTTTTGGACAACGTTTCGTTAGGTAAAGAAGCCAATAAACCATGTTAGTTCAAAATTGCACGAAACGTGAAAAATTTGTCTATGCATAGAATTGAGCATTCCTAAGGCATCAAATTAGACCGTTATAATCTATTTAGTGTCCTTAGAAGTCTTAACTTGCTAGTTTAGCTTTTGGACAACGTTTCGTTAGTTAAAGAAGCCAATAAACCATGTTAAGTTAAAAATTGTACGGAACGTGAAAAACGTGTCTATGCATAGAATTGAGCATTCCTAAGGCGTCAAATTGGACCGTTACACTCTATTTAGTGTTCTTAGAAGTCTTAACTTGCTAGTTTAGCTTTTGGACAACGTTTCGTTAGGTAAAGAAGCCAATAGACCAAGTTAAGTTCCAAATTGCACGGAACGTGAAAAACTTGTCTATGCATAGAACTGAGCATTTCTATGGCATCAAATTAGACCGTTATACTCTATTTAGTTTTCTTAGAAGTCATAACTAGCTAGTTTAGCTTTTGGACAACGTTTCGTTAGGTAAAGAAGCCAATAAACCATGTTAAGTTCAAAATTGCACGAAACGTGAAAAAGTTGTCTATGCATAGAATTGAGCATTCCTAAGACATCAAATTCGACCGTTATACTCTATTTAGTGCTCTTAGAAGTCTTAACTTGCTAGTTTAGCTTTTGGACAATGTTTCGTTACGTAAAGATGCCAATAGACCAAGTTAAGTTTAAAATTGCACGAAACGAGAAAAACTTGTCTATGCATAGAACTGAGCGTTCCTAAGGCATCAAATTAGACCGTTATACTCTATTTAGTGTTTTTAGAAGTATTAACTTGCTAGTTTGCCTTTTGGATAACGTTTCGTTAGGTAAATAAGCCAATAGACCAAGTTAAGTTTAAAATTGCACGAAACGAGAAAAACTTGTCTATGCATAGAACTGAGCATTCCTAAGGCATCAAATTGGACCGTTAGACTTTATTTCATGTTCTTAGAAGTCTTAACTTGCTAGTTTAGCATTTGGACAACGTTTCGTTAGGTAGAGAAGCCAATATACCAAGTTAAGTTCAAAATTGTACGAAACGTGAAAAACTTGTCTATGCATAGAATTGAGCATTCCTACGGTGTCAAATTGGACTGTTATACTCTATTTAGTGTTCTTAGAAGTCTTAACTTGCTAGTTTAGCTTTTGAACAACGTTTCGTTAGGTAAAGAAGCAAATAGCCCATGTTAAGTTAAAAATTGCACGAAACGTTAGAAAACTTGTCTAATGCATAGAACTTGAAGCATTCCTAAGGCATCAAGTTGGACCGTTATCCTCTATTTAGTGTTCTTTGAAATCTTAACTTGCTAGTTTAGCTTTTGGACAACGTTTCGTTAGGTAAAGAAGCCAATAGACCAAGTTAAGTTTAAAATTGCACGAAACGAGAAAAACTTGTCTATGCATAGAACTGAGCATTACTAAGGCATCAAATTGGACCGTTATACTCTATTTAGTAATATTAGAAGTCTTAACTTGCTAGTTTAGCTTTTGAACAACGTTTCGTTAGGTAAAGAAGCAAATAGCCCATGTTAAGTTCAAAATTGCACGAAACGTGAAAACCTTGTCAATGCATAGAATTGAACATTCCTAAGGCATCAAGTTGGACCGTTATCCTCTATTTAGTGTTCTTAGAATTCTTAACTTGCTAGTTTAGCTTTTAGACAACGTTTCGTTAGGTAAATAAGCCAATAGACCAAGTTAAGTTCAAAATTGCACGAAACGAGAAAAGCTTGTCTATGTATAGAACTGAGCATTCCTAAGGCATCAAATTAGACCGTTGTAATCTATTTAGTATTCTTAGAAGTCTTAACTTGCTAGTTTAGCTTTTGGACAACGTTTCGTTAGGTAAAGAAGCCAATAAACCATGTTAAGTTCAAAATTGCACGAAACGTGAAAAACTTGTCTATGCATAGAATTGAGCATTCCTAAAACATCAAATTGGACCGTTATACTCTATTTAGTGTTTCTAGAAGTCTTAACTTGCTAGTTTTGCTTTTGGACAACGTTTCGTTAGGTAAAGAAGCCAATAGACCAAGTTAAGTTCAAAATTGCACGAAACGAGAAAAACTTGTCTATGCATAGAACTGAGCATTCCTGCGGTGTCAAATTGGACCGTTATACTCTATTTAGTGTTCTTAGAAGTCTTAACTTGCTAGTTTAGCTTTTGGACAACGTTTCGTTAGGTAAAGAAGCCAATAGACCAAGTTAAGTTCCAAATTGCACGGAACGTGAAAAACTTGTCTATGCATAGAACTGAGCATTTCCTATGGCATCAAATTAGACCGTTATACTCTATTTAGTTTTCTTAGAAGTCATAACTAGCTAGTTTAGCTTTTGGACAACGTTTCGTTAGGTAAAGAAGCCAATAAACCATGTTAAGTTCAAAATTGCACGAAACGTGAAAAAGTTGTCTATGCATAGAATTGAGCATTCCTAAGACATCAAATTCGACCGTTATACTCTATTTAGTGCTCTTAGAAGTTTTAACTTGCTAGTTTAGCTTTTGGACAATGTTTCGTTACGTAAAGATGCCAATAGACCAAGTTAAGTTTAAAATTGCACGAAACGAGAAAAACTTGTCAATGCATAGAACTGAGCATTCCTAAGGCATCAAATTAGACCGTTATACTCTATTTAGTGTTTTTAGAAGTATTAACTTGCTAGTTTAGCTTTTTGATAACGTTTCGTTAGGTAAAGAAGCCAATAGACCAAGTTAAGTTTAAAATTGCACGAAACGAGAAAAACTTGTCTATGCATAGAACTGAGCATTCCTAAGGCATCAAATTGGACCGTTAGACTTTATTTCATGTTCTTAGAAGTCTTAACTTGCTAGTTTAGCATTTGGACAACGTTTCGTTAGGTAGAGAAGCCAATATACCAAGTTAAGTTCAAAATTGTACGAAACGTGAAAAACTTGTCTATGCATAGAATTGAGCATTCCTACGGTGTCAAATTGGACTGTTATACTCTATTTAGTGTTCTTAGAAGTCTTAACTTGCTAGTTTAGCTTTTGAACAACGTTTCGTTAGGTAAAGAAGCAAATAGCCCATGTTAAGTTCAAAATTGCACGAAACGTGAAAACCTTGTCAATGCATAGAATTGAACATTCCTAAGGCATCAAGTTGGACCGTTATCCTCTATTTAGTGTTCTTTGAAATCTTAACTTGCTAGTTTAGCTTTTGGACAACGTTTCGTTAGGTAAAGAAGCCAATAGACCAAGTTAAGTTTAAAATTGCACGAAACGAGAAAAACTTGTCTATGCATAGAACTGAGCATTACTAAGGCATCAAATTGGACCGTTATACTCTATTTAGTAATATTAGAAGTCTTAACTTGCTAGTTTAGCTTTTGAACAACGTTTCGTTAGGTAAAGAAGCCAATAGACCAATGTTAAGTTCAAAATTGCACGAAACGTGAAAAACTTGTCTATGCATAGAATTGAGCATTCCTAAGGCATCAAGTTGGACCGTTATCCTCTATTTAGTGTTCTTAGAAGTCTTAACTTGCTAGTTTAGCTTTTAGACAACGTTTCGTTAGGTAAAGAAGCCAATAGACCAAGTTAAGTTCAAAATTGCACGAAACGAGAAAAAGCTTGTCTATGTATAGAACTGAGCATTCCTAAGGCATCAAATTAGGACCGTTATACTCTATTTAGTAGTTCTTAGAAGTCTTAACTTGCTAGTTTAGCTTTTGGACAACGTTTCGTTAGGTAAAGAAGCCAATAGACCAATGTTAAGTTCAAAATTGCACGAAACGTGAAAAACTTGTCTATGCATAGAATTGAGCATTCCTAAAGGCATCAAATTGGACCGTTATACTCTATTTAGTGTTCTTAGAAGTCTTAACTTGCTAGTTTAGCTTTTGGACAACGTTTCGTTAGGTAAAGAAGCCAATAGACCAAGTTAAGTTCAAAATTGCACGAAACGATGAAAAACTTGTCTATGCATAGAACTGAGCATTCCTAGCGGTGTCAAATTGGACCGTTATACTCTATTTAGTGTTCTTAGAAGTCTTAACTTGCTAGTTTAGCTTTTGGACAACGTTTCGTTAGGTAAAGAAGCCAATAGACCAAGTTAAGTTCAAAATTGCTACGAAACTGTGAAAAACTTGTCTATGCATAGAATTGAGCATTCCTAAGGCGTCAAATTGGACCGTTATACTCTATTTAGTGTTCTTAAAAGTCTTAACTTGCTAGTTTAGCTTTTGGATAACGTTTCGTTAGGTAAATAAGCCAATTGACCAAGTTAAGATCAAAATTGCACGAAATGAGAAAAACTTGTCTATGCATAGAACGGAGCATACCTAAGGCATCAAATTGGACCGTTAGACTCTATTTAGTGTTCTTAGAAGTCTTAACTTGCTAGTTTACCATTTAGACAACGTTTCGTTAGGTAGAGAAGCCAATAGACCAAGTTAAGTTCAAAATTGCACGAAACGTGAAAAACTTGTCTATGCATAGAACTGAGCATTCCTACGGTGTCAAATTGGACCGTTATACTCTATTTAGTGTTCTTAGAAGTCTTAACTTGCTAGTTTAGATTTTGGACAACGTTTCGTTAGGTAAAGAAGCCAATAGACCAAGTTAAGTTCAAAATTGCACGAAACGAGAAAAACTTGTCTATGCATAGAACTGAGCATTCCTGCGGTGTCAAATTGGACCGTTATACTCTATTTAGTGTTCTTAGAAGTCTTAACTTGCTAGTTTAGCTTTTGGACAACGTTTCGTTAGGTAAAGAAGCCAATAGACCAAGTTAAGTTCAAAATTGTACGAAATGTGAAAAACTTGTCTATGCATAGAATTGAGCATTCCTAAGGCGTCAAATTGGACCGTTAGACTCTATTTAGTGTTCTTAAAAGTCTTAACTTGCTAGTTTAGCTTTTGGACAACGTTTCGTTAGGTAAAGAAGCCAATAGACCATGTTAAGTTCAAAATTGCACGAAACGTGAAAAACTTGTCAATGCATAGAATTGAACATTCCTAAGGCATCAAGTTGGACCGTTATCCTCTATTTAGTGTTCTTTGAAATCTTAACTTGCTAGTTTAGCTTTGGGACAACGTTTCGTTAGGTAAAGAAGCCAATAGACCAAGTTAAGTTTAAAATTGCACGAAACGAGAAAAACTTGTCTATGCATAGAACTGAGCATTCCTAAGGCATCAAATTAGACCGTTATACTCTATTTAGTGTTTTTAGAAGTATTAACTTGCTAGTTTGGCTTTTGGATAACGTTTCGTTAGGTAAAGAAGCCAATAGACCAAGTTAAGTTTAAAATTGCACGAAACGAGAAAAACTTGTCTATGCATAGAACTGAGCATTCCTAAGGCATCAAATTGGACCGTTAGACTTTATTTCATGTTCTTAGAAGTCTTAACTTGCTAGTTTTGCATTTGGACAACGTTTCGTTAGGTAGGGAAGCCAATATACCAAGTTAAGTTCAAAATTGTACGAAACGTGAAAAACTTGTCTATGCATAGAATTGAGCATTCCTACGGTGTCAAATTGGACCGTTATACTCTATTTAGTGTTCTTAGAAGTCTTAACTTGCTAGTTTAGCTTTTGAACAACGTTTCGTTAGGTAAAGAAGCCAATAGCCCATGTTAAGTTCAAAATTGCACGAAACGTGAAAAACTTGTCAATGCATAGAATTGAACATTCCTAAGGCATCAAGTTGGACCGTTATCCTCTATTTAGTGTTCTTTGAAATCTTAACTTGCTAGTTTAGCTTTTGGACAACGTTTCGTTAGGTAAAGAAGCCAATAGACCAAGTTAAGTTTAAAATTGCACGAAACGAGAAAAACTTGTCTATGCATAGAACTGAGCATTCCTAAGGCATCAAATTGGACCGTTAGACTCTATTTAGTGTTCTTAAAAGTCTTAACTTGCTAGTTTAGCTTTTGGACAACGTTTCGTTAGGTAAAGAAGCCAATAGACCAAGTTAAGTTCAAAATTGCACGAAACGTGAAAAGCTTGTCTCTGCATCGAATTGAGCATTCCTAAGGCATCAAATTAGACTGTTATACTCTATTTAGTGTTCTTAGAAGCCTTAACTTGCTAGTTTAGCTTTTGGACAACGTTTCGTTAGGTAAAGAAGCCAATAGACCAAGTTAAGTTCAAAATTGCACGAAACGAGAAAAACTTGTCTATGCATAGAACTGAGCATTCCTGCGGTGTCAAATTGGACCGTTATACTCTATTTAGTGTTCTTAGAAGTCTTAACTTGCTAGTTTAGCTTTTGGACAACGTTTCGTTAGGTAAAGAAGCCAATAGACCAAGTTAAGTTCAAAATTGTACGAAACGTGAAAAACTTATCTATGCATAGAATTCAGCATTCCTAAGGCATCAAATTGGACCGTTATACTCTATTTAGTAATATTAGAAGTCTTAACTTGCTAGTTTAGCTTTTAGACAACGTTTCGTTAGGTAAATAAGCCAATAGACCAAGTTAAGTTCAAAATTGCACGAAACGAGAAAAGCTTGTCTATGTATAGAACTGAGCATTCCTAAGGCATCAAATTAGACCGTTATAATCTATTTAGTGTTCTTAGAAGTCTTAACTTGCTAGTTTAGCTTTTGGACAACGTTTCGTTAGGTAAAGAAGCCAATAAACCATGTTAAGTTCAAAATTGCACGAAACGTGAAAAACTTGTCTATGCATAGAATTGAGCATTCCTAAAACATCAAATTGGACCGTTATACTCTATTTAGTGTTCCTAGAAGTCTTAACTTGCTAGTTTTGCTTTTGGACAACGTTTCGTTAGGTAAAGAAGCCAATAGACCAAGTTAAGTTTAAAATTGCACGAAACGAGAAAAACTTGTCTATGCATAGAACTGAGCATTCCTGCGGTGTCAAATTGGACCGTTATACTCTATTTAGTGTTCTTAGAAGTCTTAACTTGCTAGTTTAGCTTTTGGACAACGTTTCGTTAGGTAAAGAAGCCAATAGACCAAGTTAAGTTCAAAATTGTACGAAATGTGAAAAACTTGTCTATGCATAGAATTGAGCATTCCTAAGGCGTCAAATTGGACCGTTATACTCTATTTAGTGTTCTTAAAAGTCTTAACTTGCTAGTTTAGCTTTTGGATAACGTTTCGTTAGGTAAAGAAGCCAATTGACCAAGTTAAGATCAAAATTGCACGAAACGAGAAAAACTTGTCTATGCATAGAACTGAGCATTCCTGCGGTGTCAAATTGGACCGTTATACTCTATTTAGTGTTCTTAGAAGTCTTAACTTGCTAGTTTAGCATTTAGACAACGTTTCGTTAGGTAGAGAAGCCAATAGACCAAGTTAAGTTCAAAATTGCACGAAACGTGAAAAACTTGTCTATGCATAGAACTGAGCATTCCTACGGTGTCAAATTGGACCGTTATACTCTATTTAGTGTTCTTAGAAGTCTTAACTTGCTAGTTTAGATTTTGGACAACGTTTCGTTAGGTAAAGAAGCCAATAGACCAAGTTAAGTTCAAAATTGCACGAAACGAGAAAAACTTGTCTATGCATAGAACTGAGCATTCCTGCAGTGTCAAATTCGACCGTTATACTCTATTTAGTGTTCTTAGAAGTCTTAACTTGCTAGTTTAGCTTTTGGACAACGT